>NC_084912.1:7983001-8302273 GCF_949316345.1 Pungitius pungitius | reverse complement strand
CTGTAATGTGTCAATTCTTTCACTGTAATTATGTGCCAAACAAACCATGATACTTGACTTCATCCAGCCCTTCAGTGGACATGAGACAAAGGACACAATGTCCTATTGCATTTGCCGTACCTGGTCTCCGGCTCCCATGTCTTCCTCTTCTCTGTCAATGTGAACTCCCTGAGCAATGTCCGGACTCTGCTGCTCCAGAGCCACCAGCACATTACACGTCTTATAGTCAAAACCTGTGGAATGACACAGAAACACGGAGCAGAGAGAAAATCACTAAAACATATTAACATATTTTTTATTATTTATATATTATATCTGGGTGATATTAGACAGAATGTACACAAATGTGTAATAAGGGGTAAAAAAGATAAAAGGCAAAACTATTTATTACTGGTACCGCCTAACAATAAAATGGTTATATCGATGATATATTTGATTAAAAAAAGGATCATTTAAATGTTGCACTCAAACTCAGATGTGTTTTTGAGAAGCATATTTATATTTAGTTATTTACAGGAGATTTTTGTTGACATCCAAATCATCCGTTGGCGTGATTTTCTCACCTTTGTCCGAGTTGTCGTAGCCGATGTGTTTGATGGCTTCTCTCACTACCTTCTGGTAGTCCACGTTGGCCCGAGATGTGATCTCCCCGCAGAGCAACACCATGCCGGTCTTACACACCGTCTCTGTCAATAAGATTATTATATAGGCTTTCTAACAGATGCCATGACAGAACATTTTCGGACACAGGTGTGCATTGTTTAAAAAAAATAAGAAGTTAGTTCACGCACCACATGCGACTTTGGCATCTGGGTCCTCCTTCAGGTGGGCGTCCAGGACGGCATCACTGATCTGGTCACAAATCTTATCTGTGGAGAAAAACAAGCATTAAACACAAGGTTGAGATTCAGGACAGAGATTTAAAATGTGTCATATTATAACTGTAAGTTCTTTGAAGGTTTACACATAATATTCCAAGTATGAAGAGTGTTTGATTTTAGTTTATCACTTTGATTGGATTGCACATGTCATTAGAAACAACATAAATATTTGGTTGCATTGGCTTGACATGAAGAAAAATATAATTTCAATACAAATTCTGAGATATAGTGAAATCCAATAAATAGATCTTTAGTCAGTTTGACTTTGCAGTTGGTTCACAGTCTGCACCTGATAGATTGTGTAACTTTGATCCCAAAAAAATGACATCACAGTCTGTGAGAACTGACCAGATGTGTTATCAAATGAAAACGCTTGTTTAGCAATACTTCAAACTTCCCAACAACCAAGGCCACAAGCACGTACAAACAGGGCCTGGAAAGTCAATGATGATCATGCCTGGGAGGTATGATATCTTTCTATAGTAAATGTGTTCTTAATTCAATAAAACGTTACATTAAAAAACATCAACAAAGCTGCCCAACTGTTTGACTGAAGTTACTAATTATTGATTAACCACAGTAGACTTGGTAAGATATTTTGTGGGGGGGGTGGGGGGGGGGGTGGACTGTCTAAAAGGAGGAGATTACATTTGAGCTTGTATCATTAGGATTTAACTCTGAACATCTGGGTAACGCTTATCTTTTCATTTTAGGACTATTTAGCAATTATATATATATATATATATATATATATATATATATATATAATCATATAATTCTGTATTTAAATATATTTCCACTTATTGGTGGAGAGAAGGAGTTGTTGACAAATAAACACTTATATATAAGATACACTTGGAAATAGTAGTGTTACAAACCAATAATTATCAATCATGTTCCATCAACGCAAAGTATTGTCAATTTATTTGCTTGAATGAGTCACATCCATCAGAAATCCACAGAGAACAGTGAAGGGTCACTTTACATTAAGTACATTACATTAACGTTGTCCAGGATCCCAATTTGAACGTCAACATGCCAGTTGTATCCCAGGATAGAGTCCGGTTGACCCTTTTTCCTCCCTGTAACCCTACACCAGTGCGTCATCCACATTCACCTCCTGCTGCCCATAAGTGAGAACGGGAGTGAGGGGCGGCGAACACGTGTGGCTGTGAATGGAATACCAACCGTGCTTTGTGAGTAAATGCTCAGTACCGTGGAGCTATTTGGGACACGTTATCCAACTAGCATCGAGTTTAATGCATGTTTCTACACTTTAGGTAGAAAGGCTGAATCAATATTTCACTGTGAATAAGATAAGTAAAGGTTAAATATGTTTTTTTTAAAACATTTTTTAAATGTCTATTTCTTTAAAGAAATAGAGAAATATATAGTTAACACTTTAATAGCTTGCGTCCCTGCGTTGCACACAAGACTCACCTGGATGTCCTTCTCCTACGGACTCCGATGTGAACATGAAAGAGCCCTCGTCCAGTATGTCACTCATTTTGTTTCCTACAGGGACACGTACTCTGCAAGATATTAAAGAAGAAAAGTTTCCCCAGTTCCCTCCAACAGGCTGCTTTTTATTCCTGCTGGTTGTTTTTAAGAGATGAATGAAGAAATCGAGGCCAGCAGCCCTGCAGCCAATACAAAGTCTATCCTACAACACTCCACGTCCGTGTCCACATGGCCCAATATATATGGTAAAGAGAACACACGCGCACACTCTCTTTGACACGCACACACACACAACCCAATCACCCCCCCCTCCACACATACACACACACACACTTGTCATGTGAATCCATGGGACAGTCCATTCCAGGGGGGAGTGGACGATGGGAGGGCATTTGCAGCTGGTGATAACAGTTTATTAACCTCTTGTGTACAATATGATGTTTGTGTGGGTGCGTGTGTGTGTGTGTTTTTAGTCCTCACCAGCTTTGACATCTCTGCTTGTGAGTGGGAGCAGGGACATCTTAATTAGGGGTCCCCCCCCCCCCCCCTCCCCCTTCCCACACCTTAACCCAGTGGAACCGCTCTGTCTGCTTGGACTGGCCAGCCTATGGATGGGGGAGGAGGTGGGGGGGGGAGAAAGGTCATTGTTGTCAACTGCAAAAAGTGATGCAATTACTCCCGTTTACATTGTGTTGAGACTTCACAATCACAACTAAAATGAGTAAGAAACATCAAATAAATTACTTCAACAAATAGATCAACAGATTAATTTACAACTATTTCTTAATGGTTTAATAATTTAAATATGTTTTAAGCACTGCACTTGAGAAGATTATTGCGAGGAGTATTTCAAGTACATTTGTACATTGATGTACTTAAATTATACAAATACTGAACGAAGTCTCAAGGATGTGTCATATTGAGATTTGAGATGAGAGAGAAGACAGTCCTACGTTTGAAATTATAGTTTCTTTGTTTATTATAATAATAATAATAATGATATTTCCCTCTAAACTGTAGTGAAAGTAGCACAATTAGCAATGTTAAATTTATTCTTCAGTACAGTACCATGTAAATAGTTACTTTCCATCATTGCCGATAATTCAAAGATGTGCCTCTTCGAAATCCTATAAGGTGACTGTCTTTACCTGTGATTCAGTAGAATTGACGCTCAAACACATGAGTGCAGAAACAACACTGCACTTGGAGAAACAAGGGGCCTGTAAACCACACACAGACCCTGCACCTTTCCATTCGGCATAACAGCTCTACAGACAGTGAGTTCTCTTCATGTCAGTAAGAAACACTTCATCTTCCATTCTCTCTCATCTTGCTCTAATTTCAGCTAGTGATGAGTTGGCTTCATGAATTGAGACAGGGATGTTAACGAGATCTCAGTAGTGAATACAATACCACTCTTCCTTCCTGTTAGGCCTCATTTAAAGCAGATTTCACCATAGAAGCAAAAAGCACAATCTTCATTAACCAAAGAGGTAATTGAATTAATTTTTCCATTAGAATTTTACAAACACGTCAAAAAAATGCAGTAAACACATTATAGTTTTACATACATTACATGTATGGTGTGTTTGTGTTGGTAAGAGGAATGATGCATTTGAAACAGCTGTGCTAACATAATGAGTAAATGCTACCTAATCTTACCGCAGGCCAGCAGAATCAAATGAAACCCAGTACTGACCAGTACCTGCATGCTAAGTGTGGCCAAAATAAAAGGTGCGGATGGGCTCTATCCATTATTCTTTTCCTACTGAACAATCACATTTAGTGAGGAACTCATATGGGCAGAAACCCCAACATACTAATTTAGAAAGAAAGCTAGTTACGGGAAGGCAGGTAATTGAATCATTTTTATTTGAGAGATACATGGACCTAGTTAAGCTTTTCTGCTCCATTTGTTTGTTATTACAAATTATTATTTAGCATCTTCTACATATTTACCCTACCCTAAATATTTAAAAAAAAAACTGCTTGTGGTTTACAAGAGGACAGAGGTCAGGGACATCTAAATGTGACAAACATGAACTGAGGAACACATGAACCCGTCTGACGGGACAGTGCGACACCTCTGGGGGATACACCTCTTGTTTATTTTGGCCTGACTACAGTCCATGTGTGTGAGATTGAAAAAAACTCATTACACCACAGTTGTTACTTGGTGCCCAGTGACACTGACTCCTCTCTTAGTTTGCGTAGATTGCCTGGAAACATTTGTTAATCACTGACTAGGAAAACTCTAACGAGATTGTTCTGCTTACGGTGAAAGATAACTGCTATCAGAGCTTCAATAACATTTCAGCAGGAAGAGAGTGGATATGTTCTGGAGAGTTAGGAAACAAATACGTAGATAATAATGGGACCCTCAAATTGTAACTTACTGACTTTTCTTTTATACACTAAAGAGTTAAACAGAAACTTCCAAGTGCTTTAATTACTGCAGTCTTTGTCATATTAGGTCATATTTCATTCCACTGCAGTCATATGAAGTGTTAAATCATTCTATAACTCCACGGAGCAAATCTACATCAAATCAAACACAATCACTGAAATGATTTCACTACAGTGTCTGACATTACACATTAAGAAGCACAGCGACAGCGACCCCTCCTGCATTGTGATTGGCTACAAGAAATGTGTATTTCATATTGCGGCCCCCTTTGGATTCTAATTTAAATGCAGGGGTTTTGATTTCTAAGAATTACTCAAACTCAAACCTGCCAGAACAGGACGAGATAAATGAACCCCGGCAGAGTCGGGTGGATGCTAACAGCTGTTTGTCTTTCACAAGCTAGAAGGTCACAGTTTGCCTCAGGAGCTCTGAACTCGTCCAGTTACTAACCAGTTCCATCTGGATGGCAATCGCAGCACGAACCTTCATTGAACATTGGGAGATTGTGGCGTGTGTACAACTTACATAAGGAATTACATATTAATGCATGACAGATTTATTAAGGGTAAGGGTCATTGTCATGTTGTCTTTATATTGTGCTTTCTGTTTGTGTGGATCTTTTGTTTTGATCTAAAATCGTTTTTTACAGACTTATCTATGTGTAATTTTGCCATTCAATGATCTTCAATCTTATCATTCGGGGTCTCTCAAAGTATTAGAATTGGATAGAGGCCAAAGCAGATTCTCAAAGCAGACCATCAGTCTCCCTGTCCGTCCCTTACTACTGCCCAATTTGCCCTGATTGGCTTTACTTTTTTAATGAGTCGACCAATGCGACAACACACAAAATGAGGTGGTGTTCAAATCTCCAGCTGTGATTGGCTGTTGGTCCTGCACACTCCCCTCCAGAGCAGACCCGAGTGTTCTGTCTTCCTCTGTATGTTTGCATGTGTGTGGGAATAGCAAAGCAGTCTGATCAGACCAAGCATAGATAGCACCTTACTGCAATTTGCCTAGCTGTCATGTAGGAAATGTTTTCACACTACATTGAGCAGTCTTATAGAATAAATAATAAAATAATCTAGTGGTCATCCATGGTTGCTCACGTGACCAGACATACTCTATCTCTCACACACACACAACCCATCATATAGGCAGGCAGAGGGAGTGCAGCAGCTGGGCTTGTGGAGTGTCATCCAATGCCGCTTCTATTCCAGCCCTTTTTTTTTTTACCCTCAGCACATTCCTCTGAGAACCTGCCACCAATGAGTGAAATATTACCCAGTTCCACTCTAGCTACGCACTCTTTTCACTCACATTATGCAGGCACGAGAAAAGGGGTTCACTTCAATTGGCTTTATTTCAAAAGTGTGATTAAAAAGCAAGACAACACCCATATGGCTTAATGTGCATTGGCCCCCATCACACACACACACTGCACTCACCTCAAACCCCTCTGACAAAACAAACAAAACAAAGCAGGACCCAGCCTCTGTGTGACTGTAATCTGGATAACTCTTTGGCTCAGATGGATGGAGGACACCACACATTTCACCGTGGGCCCTGGGAGATGTCAGTTGCCATTTTTTTGTCAATTATCTGAAAATCTATAGACAAATGATTGAAATGATAAATTGAGAAAACTGTTATCAGAATAATGGAAATAGCGTGTGTCCTGTGTGTAATGTTACTAACCCTCCTGCAGGGGGCGGTCTTGCTCAGAGCCATGACGCACTGACCACTGCAGACATACCTGAAAGAGGTGCAGATAAAAAAGACACACTTCACAAAAACGTTGTTATGAATATTTCATTCTCAAATACTGAATCACAGATGCTGGTTGTTATATTCATGGATGGTAACAGCTCGGACATAATCAAGGAAACATTGCAAGTTAAATAAACATTAACACATGTGGCTAAATTGCTCTTTGACACAAGCTCCACTCTGCGCCATCATGAACCTGGTACTGAGGATTGAGATCAACATGAGCCTCGTTTCGTAGTCGCCTCTGAGGAATTCCAATCATGTTATGGTCATATAAGCAAGGCTTTTACTGTGATTAGACTTGAGACGGCTTAAGGGTCTGTTGCAAACATCAGATTTCTTCACATTAGCAGCGAGGCACAGGCTGGTGAGTACCCTCTTTTTACACTTTTGGTTGACACATTGTAATTTAACAAATGTTAAGTTACATTCTCAGCCATAGAAACTAGCCTTTTTCATGACATTGGTATTTTTATTTGGTGAAAGCTTTTAATCCATGCATTTTATTAATTCAATCAAATAATGAAGGATTTTTGCATTCTTGCATTCTCAACAATGCCACACAATTTCTATACAATCTTTCTGTTTGGGATTCCAAAGTAACATAAGAGAAATCTGTTGATCCTCTAGTAAATTAGTTGGGCAAATTAATTCCATGCATTGGTGAAGAGGTAAACAACTATGATAAGGTGATCTGACTAATGTGGTAAAAGATCAAAATCTTTAAAAATGTTTTTTTTTAAGCATATTTGAAAGGTGAATCTTTAAAGACTTACATGTTATCAGTGTAGGTGGCCTGTGGAGCGGGTTTAGCATCATGGTGAGTCTGACTTCGGTCCTGAAGGCGGTGACCTTGTTCGTTGCCGAGCTCATCAGCTCCGTCACAGACTGGTTCCAGTCCGAACCGGGATGGGCCAAACTAGAAGTGCTGGAGGAAACAGAGCTGAAGACCACTGGAGGGGGTGAGTCCGAAAACAGAAACAAGCTACATCTATAATCTTTCAGATATGCTGTACTTTCGCTTTTGTGTTGCTATTATTCTATTGTATCTCAAAAAGGAAGCACTATCTAGGGGAAACATTACAAAGAGGGAACTTTGAAGAACAATTTATTTTAATATTCTAATTTTGGATTAACTAATTTAGCTCTCTGAACTTTATAGGATTGGACTCAAACCCTCGTTGTCAAATAACAAATAACACAATTCCACATTGTGTTCCACAATCCACATGTGTGACATTAGAATCAATAATGCTCCTTTGTCCGTTTTAGTGCATGAGAGACACACTGCCAAAACTCTGTGGGACAAGACTGGAGCTGTGGTCATGGTTGTACGGCGACCCGGATGTATATTGTGCAGAGAGGTAGAAAATCAGATGCACAGTAATACCAACTCTGTGGTCACCTAAATGGTTAACTTTCGTCCATTCTATTTGATTGTCCCCGTCCGTCCCCCTCCAGGAGGCCGCTGAGCTGTCCTCTCTGATGTCCCAGCTGCAGGATCTTGAAGTCCCTCTGTTTGCCGTGGTAAAGGAAAACATTGGCAAGGAGCTGGACTGCTTCAAGAAGTACTTCTCTGGGAAAGTCTACGTGGATCAGATGGTCTGCCATCACACATGGCTTTGAGGAATTATGTGAAACATGTAGGGACACACAGGTTCAGACAATAACCTGCCTTTTATTCTCATAGAGAAATTTCTACGGCCCTAAAGAGAGGTGGATGTTTCTCTCCATGTTCCTGCGTGTTGGGGTGTGGAGAAACATCTGGCGGGCATACAGGAGGGGCTTCAGTGGAAACCTAAGAGGTGAAGGACTGGTTTTGGGTGGAGTCTTTGTCATCGGGCCCGGGGATCAGGTAGGCAGAAACCTACACAATAAATGTTTTTTTCTGACAAGCGTATCTTGATGTTGTGATATTGTGTTGTCTACCCTCAGGGTATTCTACTGGAACACCGCGAGAAGGAGTTTGGGGATAAAGTGAATTTGCTGGCGGTACTCAGAACAGCCCGCAAAATGCATGACCACGTGGTCAGATAAAATATGTAAATCAATGGAATTTTGGAGGGCCGTTACATAATAATCGTTGCAACATGCTTCAATTTGTATTTCTGTATTCTTTAAGCCTATCCCAGAAGTTTTCTCTACACCATAGCTGAGCCTCTAACAGGCTGTGTTCTACTCAAATTGCATTTGTAAATGTAAATCCTTTCTAAAATATATGATATATATTATACTATAGTTATGCAGTGTCACAACTTTGTGGTTAATATGTTCCTTTAACTATTTATTTGTCTCGCTGTCTGCTGTACTGGCCCCTGGTTGTGTGATGGTCTTTTGTGGGTTTTAATGAAGATCTGTTTCTAAACAACTCTGATGCTTGCACACAGATCAAACATGTAACAGCCTCGACATGCCATGGGGGAGATTGAACTGTTAAAGACATTAAACGCAATTTGTGTTCGCTACGTAATAAACCACTTAACTAATCGTGCTAGTTGCTACAGAAGTAGTATCTGTATATATTTACCTGTCCGTGCATCTTGGTTAGATCGTTTTCTATCCTGAAACATTTGTGCCAAAGCTCAAAACATCCAGGACATCTCCATCTTACTCGATTAGTTCGCCTGCTCCTCCGATCGGTTAGTTTCGCCTGCGCCGAAATGTGTTTACAAAGCGTTCGTTCGAAGAGGCGCAGCCTGTCGCTCCATTGACTTCGGTGAGTGTGCCGCTCTTTCACAACCATTCCGTTACCTCTGAGTCTCTAACAGCCTCTGAACAGGTGCGCTGGCTTCAGCAACTCATGCGAGCTCAGAGCCCCGACTTAGCCGAGCTACATGCTACTAGCATGATGCTAGTTTGTCTCCGTGACAACGGTGACTTTAGCGGCTCAATGAAAGTATGCGTCGATGATGTAACCGTCACAACCACAATAAATATGCCAATTTGCCAATCAAATATGCCAATATACCTCACTCCTTCGGTTACAGGTAGAAGTAGCTAGTTAGTTTGATGAGCCACCGGTGCGATTGATTACACACAGGTAGTGTGAAGGTCACTATCTGCATTATCTGCGGTCTTTCTGAAGGTTAATATGTCGGATACTGGTTCAGCTTATTGGTCTTTAATAATTGTATCGTGTAATACATGAAGCCAGAAGAGACAGCGAATACAGTTTCACACCACTACACAGCAGCTGGACATACGATACAAGTAACTGAACATTAATGGCAAGTGCAAATCCGTGTAGGTTGGTTAACAATAATTATTGAGCCTGTTTAAAAAGTAAGCTTTGTTCAGTTTTAGTTGGACAAAGCAATCAGGACTGATTCCCCCTCAGGCAACAAGGGGGTTTAAAACTACAAATAAATGACCTTCTGCATATATTATCATACAGCTATGATGTTATTGCATTATTATAAGAGAGATTCATTCATGTAGTATTTTAAAGTTGTTTAAAATTTTCCACACTGTTATTGGGTAAATCTATGACATCATATTTTTGAAGGTAATCATTAATCAAAAGTCACTTTGAGGGGGAGTTAATTGTGAAGTTATATTTCATAAGCTGATCATGCCATGTATAAAGTCCAAATTAAAGCAGAGAATGAAAAATCTCAAAATAGCTCAAAACATACCTTCTCTTTATTGATTAGGATGTTCTGACTGTGCTAACATTACATCATGTGTGTGGCTGGCGGTACCCGTGCTGACAGCTAGTCTCACTGCTCACCCCTCAGAGACAGTGGAGGTTTTTCCTTGAGTTGCAGGCGTGGCCGTCCGCCTCTATCAGCGGCTGCCGCTGCTGTGATCATTTTTTTCAGCCATTTGTCCTCGCGCTTCTTAAGTGTCGTAACACAAATGCATTGGGGAGATTTGCTTTTTCAAAGTGGATGAGCTTAATCCCGGCAGAATAACGAGTTCTTTGCCTCTTGGAAATGGAGACAAGTTAGTATATGACATTAATTCTTACTTTTCATATATCTGCAAGTGTGTTAATTTATCAATTCTCTGCTTATTCATTTCTCTGTGTAACTGTGTACTGTAATTTACCACATGTGTGTATGCAGTGTATTCACTAGATTTACTACTTTGCGTGAGCAAACTTGTTCAATGATAGGGGAAACATTGGTATGTGTTGACGACACGCGAGAGCTTTGGGTGCATATAGGAAGTGTGTTTGCCAATGGACTGTCATACCCCAGTAAAATTACTAAGATAAGAATCAAACCTCCTACACTCATTGGTGACTTTTGTTTTGATATTACAAAGTCCTATGGGTGAGTAATACATTCCTATTTTAAGCGTTGAGAGAACTCGTCTGCCTAGTTTGACTGGGTTTAACAGTTTGATCATGAAGAAAAATGCCATGGTAATTTTCGCTCTTAGGTCTGTAAAATCCAAATTCAGCCTTAACTTTCAGAGAAAACACTTGTGTTTCTTTCTTTCAGGGAGATCTTGAGGGTGTTTGTAGTCAGGGGGTCAGTCATTTTCCACGCTCCCGATGCTGGCTCTTTCCAGCTGTTCGGCAGCTTTGAGGTGCCGACTGCGCCTCTCTCTGGTGGGCACAGCCGTGAGCAGCCAGCCATCCGCCGCAGCCAGGCCCCAGTTACTAAGAACCCAGGCTGCTCTGTTTCACCAAAGTAACGCCAGCCCTGACCCAAACAAGCCTCCTTCAGGCAAGGACCTGTTCCACTGCCCTCACAGCCAGCCGTTACCAACCAGGACATGAACTTTAGTTATAGCATCCGTGACCTGTGCTCAAACTATATATGTTTGTATTTTCTTTTTAAGTTGCTGACCAAAAAATATGTCACTTTTATTTCCAGGACCTTTGAAAATAAAGTAATTGACAGATGAATTTACTAATGAAAAAACTAGTCACTATTGCACTGCAAGATTTATAACTAAACACAAGGGAGAGACAGCAAAAAACATAAAGTTAGCAGCCCAAAAGTTACTCGACCAGCTGCATGTAGATTTTGCATCTACACACTGGCTATCTCTTTGTGTGGAGCAGAGGTATGTGAGCTATTTCGTGTCACAGATAAGCTGTAGCCCAGTGATAAGAATCTACTTTGGACACAGCCTGCTGCCCCCAAACGTAAGAATCTGCAAGCCCGGTCGTGTTGGTCTCAGTCTTGGAGGTTTGAGGTCTCCTTCTGTAAGAAATAAGAGGAAAATAAATGCAACCATCACCCAGTCTATAGGAAATGTTCAAGAAAACCACCAACACTGTATTTTGCCAAAGCTAACAATGTCTACGTCTCGTGTGTGTGAGATATATGACACATTTCCCTCCCTGCTACAGTGCTGTCCTCTGGGTCCGAGCTGGAGGGCGGGCTGTTCGGGATGGGGATGTGGTCGCTGGGTCTGGGTGCAGTGGGGGCCGCGCTTGCCGGGATCTTCTTGGCCAACACTGACCTTTGCCTTCCTAAAGCTGCTAATGCGTCACTGGAGAACCTCGAAGACGCTGACCTTCGTTCCACCCGAGATGGTGCGTAGCCTTTCTGATTCACTGGAAGTATGTGTGTCACCCAGTAAAAAGCCTGATAGTTTCCTGTTAGACCCATGCGATGACAATTAGCAATACATAAGCAAAGAATCTGTCATTTCCATCTTTCTTTAGTGTATATTTGTATTCATTGTGCGTGCACTGAGTGAGGGTTTTTTGTGGGATTTAAGGCAAAGCTGCTTTCTTAAATCTGCTGGTATTACAGGTTAGATCACTGTAAAGGTCTTTGTCCAAAGATGAAGGTAAAGTTATTGTGACACAGGCAGGGTATGTGACCATGAACATTTCGCTTTCTCTGTTTGGAGGCTACATCTTTTATCTTCCAGGCAAGAGATTACAACTTTTGTGTATCCATAATACCCGTGACATCTTTTGAGCTTTCTTCTCTTTATCATAGACATGTCAGCCTTGTTTTTGAAACCATTTTATTCTTTTTTTTGTCAATAGACAACAACGTCATCAAAGGAAAGAGCCTGTGGGACCAGAACGGGGCCGTGGTCATGGCCGTACGACGCCCTGGATGATTTTTGTGCAGAGAGGTGACATGTTGGAGAGAAAATGTTTCCCATTGAACACGTTGAGGGTGTTGCAATGTGTACACTGTGTGTGAGTAATATCTAACCTGGTGGTATCCCTCTCACTCTCTCTCCGTCGCTTGTAGGAGGCCTCTGGGCTGTCCTCTCTGAAGCCCCAGCTGGAAGAGCTCGGGGTCCCTCTGGTTGCTGTGGTGAAGGAGGATGTGGGCACAGAGATCCAGGACTTCCGACCGCACTTCGCCGGGGAAATCTACGTAGATGAAAAGGTTAGCCGGGGAAGATAATATCACATTCCTCCATTGCCACTGTTACTCTTCCTCTTCTCGATCTGTTTAAACTGCAATGACACCATTACTCATAAAATACCTGTCACGATCGTGTCTTTTCTGTGACAGAAACGGTCACAAAAACATACACGTTTTTACATTCTGGAGAAACAAGCTGTTAAAGTATTAATATATAATTGTAGATAATAAAAAAATAGTAGATAATTCTTTCAGCTCTTGAGAGATAAATAGTTGAGGTGTGGATCTCAC
This sequence comes from Pungitius pungitius, assembly GCF_949316345.1. Lineage (NCBI taxonomy): Eukaryota > Metazoa > Chordata > Actinopteri > Perciformes > Gasterosteidae > Pungitius > Pungitius pungitius. The sequence continues at coordinate 8,289,173 of NC_084912.1, read as the reverse complement.
AAATAATCAACGGCTTGTTCAATGACCAATCATCATATTTTATTTAATGATCCAAGAATGGGAGTAGGCAAGTAGTCATTAGAATGCTGTAAACGAGGAAATGAGTCACATGGCTTAAGAACTGGACTTTATGTTGCTCCTCAGCGTTACCGTTGTCATCTGCCAACGCTTGACTTCAGAGTTCATAGTTGACTAATAAAGTTATGGAATCATTTTGGCGGTTAATTTAAGTTTGCCGGCCCCAGCTGACTGAAACTTAACTGTGTGATTTGTAGAAAAGCTTCTACGGCCCCCTGCAGAGGAAGATGGGCGGCTTGGGCTTCATTCGCCTCGGGGTCTGGCAGAACTTCATGCGGGCCTGGAGGTCAGGTTACCAGGGCAACATGAACGGCGAGGGCTTCATCCTGGGCGGAGTGTTTGTCTTCGGAGCAGGAAACCAGGCAAGCATAACTGTAATACTCGTGAAGATTTTGCTCACTAGAGCTTTATAAAACTATTTAACCGTGTGTTGTGTTTTTAGGGGATTCTCCTGGAACACCGCGAGAAGGAGTTTGGCGATAAAGTGCAGATTGCTGATGTTTTAGAGGCTGTTAAGAAGATAGTACCTGCAGAATAAGTCCCATGGCCCCCCCAAAAAGTCTTTATAAAAGATACCCTGTATTTAGATAAAAAAACATAACTGCACTCAAAGTCCATCCATCACTGAAAAATGACATTGATGTCGGTATTGTCTGATATCGCAACATACCTCAATACGCACATTAATTAATTTACTGTTGGTTTAGCACGAAGCCGATATCGTTTTAGGATTTGTAAGCGATTACAACTCTGCAGACACCTAGCAGCTATTGATTTTAAGACGGGTATTAAAGAAACTGTAGTAAGCGACTTAAATTCAATTAACTTAAGGTCACTTTAAATCTGTCTTTTAGAGAACAAGACGAGACTAAAGTCTCACTCATTTGTAATAACGTTATGTGTTGTCTTTGTCCGCTTGTCGTGGTCAGGCACCTGAAAGGAGCAGTGTGTGCGCGGTCTGTGTGTGTGTGATAATGACAACTTGAATCCAAACTCAACATTGAGAGGAGCAGGTTTGATGCTCAATCACATCCAGGTCCACCCACTGTCGCCAGAGCTCCCTGAACGATGAAGCGTGTGTGTGTGTTTGTGTTGAGATGAGATAGTGTGTAACTGAACACAAGTTATAAATAAAGAATTTCTCAATCACATATCTTCATTGTGCGCCATATGTTTCGGAGACTATTTTCTATTTAAATGTTTCTACCAACTCTTTGGATTGTTTTCGTATCCGTAGCAGAAGTGAAAAGAGAAATACAATAGTATGCCAGTTCTCAGCATCCATGTCCTCTCCTGTGACATGGAAGTTACAACTTGTTATTCAAGCATTGTATTTCGTGCATTTATATCAGAGGTTCTTACAGATGGTGCAAAGGAATTGTGTATCTATTCCATAAAATATCATTTGATTTAGACACACTTCACAATTATACACACCACTACTCCTTTTGTTTTTTTAGTAGTTCAATGTCTTATTATCTTATCACTTAATTGTGAACTTTGTATCTGCACTTAACACAGAGCTAAATAAATAAGGCAGAAGTACCGCCTCTTATGGTTTACTCACACTTCCCTGTTGAACATTTCATTTAATATCTAAGACAACATGTCTTATCAGATATGAACGGCTTTCCTTCCCCTTACTCTTTGATCAGGGGGATGATATATTCATGAAACATACAATGTTTAATGTTAAATTATGGAGGCAGGTTTGGACTTCAACATTTTATTCTATTGCTCGGAGTAAAATACATTCGACATCAGGGAAATAAATTTAATCACAATACAAAATAGAGAGAACACTGACGTATGTATATGTGTGTGTAACCTGTACATAACAAAAAAAATAACAATCATGGAGTGTTAAACATAACAGATTGTCTCTACATTTTCAATCTCCAAAGATTTTACAGTTTCTCAATGTTATGCAAAATCAGTTCTTAATTCGCTAAATTATTGGGTTTTCAACCAGCGCGCCAAAGTCTACAGGTGTTGTGAGGAATCCTGTTTATTGTAGTAATTTATCATACCTGTCTCATCTTTGGCTGGATCTACAGGTGCAACGTGTTGCAGTCACAAGCTGAGATTTACACATACAAATGTATTTAAATGCTGACCAAAACCTTCATATTTGTTCTTGACACTTTAGTGTGACACAAAGGAAAAAAGCAGAAGCTGATGCGGAAGCAACTTTGTTATGAGCAATGAAAACCACCAGACATTGAATCGATTATTAACTAGCAGTAAGTTCATTTAACATCATTCAGCACCATAAACAAATACAATCTTCAATACAAACAATCTTCAGAAGCTCCACTTAGGCAGCAACAGAAATCCATCTAGCTCCAACAGCAGCACCACAAGAGGTTGTACAGTGGATAAACACCCCAAACACAACACGATAAGTATGTCCTAAAGATACAGCCAAATGTCAACTATAACTGAAGCACTGTCCTGCAGTGCATGGGATGGTGTCTTTATGTGTAAGGGAGGGAAGGGGCTCAAACAGGAGCTGTTGTCTGGGGCCTCAGTGTTTAAATGGCACCAGTAACGTAAACGTCAAAAGAAGACTTTCATTCCAAAATAAGACCAATCATTCAAATTGGTCTTATTTAAAAATAATACAAAAACCTTCATATTGTCATACAGAAGCGAGGAGCCGAATGAAAACGGTATTTGAGGAAGTGGGGTCGCGTTTATAGAAATTGTCTGCAGAGCACAATTTCAGTATGACAAACACAATAATTGTGCCTTTCTGTATGGAAGCTGGTAACAGGGCAGTTGCTACAGTCCCTAAACACACAGTTTACTTTAAATATACGTTCAATTTTCTGAAACACAATCTCGAGTGACTACAGAAGCTGGGTGGAGGTGAATTTAAGTTTGAACAATGTTACTATGAAGTAATATTTTTTATGAGCAACACACACAAAACATGACTTTGCACAAACATCGAATCATAGGCGGTAGTTTGCGTCCGCTGTAACAGGTTAAGTGCTCTTCTAGTACGAGCAGCTGACATTGTCTTCCGATGCTTAAGTGGGGCCAACTGAAGTTAAACTCCCTAACATTCTTCATGCATATGTGCTCTGTCATATAGAATATATATATATATATATATATATCAAAGAAAAATATACTTATTCTTGCATAATCCACAGAAACAGCACTGTACATGTCCTCACGTTCACAATCATCACTAAGTAAGCACACAGGACAGTCATCTGCTTGTGCAACAATGTGAATTGTTCTCTTCTCTGAATTAAACTCGTCTGAGAAGCTCAAACTCAACGACACAACAAAGACTATGCACAGTTACCCGCTAGTACTTAGAAATAAGCGTTTAGTATTTTGACTTTGCAACTCAACGTCAGCTAATTTTGTTTGGTACAATCGGACATCAGTGGCTCTGATGCAAACAGCAGTTTTGCATATCGCTGGCTTGTTGTTGCATAAAAAAGGACATTAAATTAGACATAGAAAAACTATATCCCTCCACTTGACAATTTCCAAAGAAGCACCAACTACAACAATAATATTTCATCAAAATGCCACTATAGATAGCGACTGCACCAGGTGATAACTCTCAAAATAAAAGGCCTTTAAAAAACAAGCCAATCCTTCCATAGCAACAGTACGTGTTTATGATGATGAATAGCACACTCCATCTTTACTGATGTAGAGTGCAAGAAGCTGCGCCGGTTAACAAGAAGTACAACAAAGACGTGGACTATTCAAAGATGATAAGTCAGGATTTTTGTTAAAACTACATGGTTGAGCAAAAAAGGGGGAAATGAATAGGTGGAGAATATTTCCATGTACTTTAGTCAGTTTTGTAATAGCTTCAAATATTACTTTTTACAACAGAATACTGACTAGCCAGAAATTGAATCTAATGGAAAGAAGCGGGTACAAGCCCCGAAAACAAAATTACATTCAAAAAGCAACTATACAAACGCTTCACAAGCACACGCCTTCATTTGAAGCTGGAGTAACAAATAATTAACCAGAGGACTTATGTTGAATTGAATGAAACATGAAATATTTGAATATGAAACACAAATCAAGAACTTCATGTGCTGCCTCGCTAAAGGCAGTTTTGACCAAAGGAAGACATAAAACCTAAAACAACAGGAATAACAAATAACAAACAAGAGTCAGTTTTTCTTTTATAGGAAGTGCCATCTATGTACGGTGAGAAAAGTTAGTAATCGTCCTCCCATTTTGGTTTTCCCTTCAGTCAACACCCTAACTCTTTTATATCTGTGCATATCAATTCAAAGACAAAGACAACAAAAAAAGAAACAAATAAATTTACCTCTTTCCCTCCAACCTGTGTCCACAGCACACTGGATTTGTATAGCATGTGTGTGTGTGTGTGTGTCTTTGTCTTGTGCGTGTGAATGTGGACGTGTTGGCTGGTCCTACAGGCCCTTGTTGAAGTAGACGGTGGTGGTGTTGGGACTGTTCTGTCGAATACTCTCTTGCAGATTCTCTTCCAGCCCGCTCACACTCATGGAGCTACAAAGAGATGGTTGAACACGTTTAAAACGCTGCGGACATGTTAGACAACACTGCATGTACAAGTGTGACCGCTTTCTCCACTGAGGAGAGAGCGCGGCAGTCTGTACCTTTTCTGTGGGAAGAGGGCGCAGCACAAAGGAGTTGCAAACACCAGGCTGCGAAACAAGAGAGGCAAAAGGGAGGTTTTGAACAGTGTCACTCAACCCAAAGGACAGATAATAGAGTCCATTGTGTGTCATTTACTCACCACAAACCGACGAGCCCCACCTGGACTGGAGCGTTTAGAATTGGAAACCGCTACGGGGAGAAAAAGTTAAGTTCAACATTTGACATTGTCTGCATGGACATAACAAGTCAAGGAATGTGTATCATGCGGAAAGCAACAGGACCTCTTTCAGCCTCACAGAACCAGGCAGACCCATTGACAAAAAATACAACAAAAGGATGATAATCATGCATGCAGTCTCCTTACCTTCAAGAAGGCTTTCTTCTCTAGAGAATTCATTATTACAGGCGGAATGGCTGCAAAAGGGAAGCATAAAATAAATCAGCTCTAATGTTCCCTTTAATGAAAGGACATTTCTAACGTAAGTAGGCTTTGTATTTGTTATCTCTCACGCCATAAACAACTGTGCAGTGTTGGATCCACAAATAAAAAACAATAGATGATGCTGCCATTACCCATGGCTGGCACCGCCATCCCGATCCTGGACACCACCACCTGCACGATGGCCTGCTTGGCAGCATTGGCCGACTCTCCTAAACGGTTTCCATTCTCATCCATCACAGGGATGCCGTACTTCAACTCCCTGCAAGAGACAAGAAACTGAAGTCACGTGGAGCAGCAGCTGTCCAGAGCTCCTGAGGGTAGCCGAAGCAGAGGGATGCGGCTTTCGCAGAGACCTCACCTCTGTCTCATGAAGGGAATGTTGATGCAGTTAGCAGCAGCGACAGCCGCAAAGGGGACAAAGCGGCTGGCGATCGGCGGCAGACGCTGTAAAAGTGCAAAATCGAGAACATGTTCAGACAGGAAATCTCTGCATATATATGATATATGAATAGATATTCAGATCGTTGATCTGCATTGGTTTACTCCATCTGATTATTCACTTGAATCAATGAGCATTACCGAAGCTAGAGACTTGAGGCCCAGGGCCGTGACTACAGCTCCAGTGGTAGCACTGACGTAGGCTACACCGAGTTGACTGTAAGGGACGAGAGAAGAGTGGATGCGTTCACACATTAATTACCACTTCCCTTTCAACATTTGCACACATCATAAATAGATGCAGCACATAAGGTCTGTGGTGACAATAAGGTAAAGTAAAGTAGGACATTTCAAAGTAGAGTTGCCTTAGTGTGCAAATTCATGCTTTGTTTAGATATGCAAAGGAAAAAACAGAAGATTTTCACTGGAACATTTATCAGACAAACTTCATTCATGAATACGCATTTGCAAACCCCTTATTATTCATTCATGCATGTATTTGATGCATTTCTGCAGAATATATTTTGTGCTACAATGAAAGGAGTATGTACATGCAAGTTGTGCATAACCCCAACAGGGGGCATAAAACCTATATCGGCATGAATGGTGAATGGTTGAGTGAGGCTGAACATGCTTAACTGTTGAACGTAATACCGCTGTGAGGGAAGAGGAGAGGACAGCAGATCCCACAGCCTCCTTACAGACACTACTTTAGAGGGAAGACAGCAAAGATCTAGAGTGGATGTGAAGTGAGAAGTCCTCCCTACTTCACGGTCATGGGTGCGTCTCCGCTGCGGTTAGTGTAGTTGACGACAGCGTTGAAGGACTGGTTAACCCACTGCCAGAACACCACAGCCGGAGTCGTCCTGCAAATAAGAAGGGATGACCGTGTGATGGAGGAAGTGAGATTGCACAATGTGCAGCATGAACTACAATCAAGAGTTGAAAAAGTTGGTAGATAAAGCAACATCTGTTATGGAGCACTGTGAACCATAAACCCAGAAGGTAGACATGTTTTTCCCTATTTTCTGCTGCTATGACAGTGTTTGTCATCAATGTCAATAAAGCGACAGGAGTCATATATATATATATATATATATATTGACACTTTACGTGTACAACATCCTTGATCCACGCTGCAGTTAAAACATTCATTGTTGTATACTTTTTATAATTTAAAAATCTTTAGAATTAAATAAGGTTTTGAATTACCTGCAAGTATTTGTATTTTCTTTCATTGCATAAACAAGAAGATGGTTTGCCTTGTCTTTATTTGTTTTGCTAATTTGTACCATTTAAAGTCAACGTTTGCTAAATTAAAAATGTCATACTTTGGCCCCCTCCAGTGGTAGTCTGCTAAAGTGACAGCAGCGATCCCATTGATCACCTCTCTAATCCCAAAGTAATACATCCTAAAATTAGATAGATGTTAAATAAATTAACATCATGGAATAATTAATAAATATGAAACAATGTTAAACACTGTCATTTAATTCCCATGAATGTGAATATTATTTAACACTTTTTTTATTCTGACTACTTCTGTAATAACTTTTTTTCATTTCAAAATGTCTTTTTCCAAAAGCCTGTAGTACCAATGTAAATGAGAATGAATGATTCATTAACTTTAGATTCACTACTATTATATCCCCTTAATATTTCAAACCATTATACTGATTACTTTTGCGGCCAATCAATATATTGTATTAACTAAACATTAACACCTGTTCACTGTCCTCTCAGCTGCCCCATAATGTATGAGTATTCAGTAGTGAGGGAGGTTTCTATTCTTTAAGAGGATTTCCTTCTGTGCACTGATTAAAATCTCTATTTTTACGCAGTGTTTTTACTCTGAATTACATTTAAACCAAATAAAAACGGTATCACATTGAGCACTTTCCTGTTTCTGTACCTGTAGAAGGTGAGCATGGAGCCTGTGATGGACATGTTCATTGGCACCTGAGCAGACATCCGGCCAATCACAAACATCTTCTCTCCTGTGTCGGGGTGGAAGGCGGAGTCGTAGATGTACTTGGCCCTCCAGAGCTCGTCCTCTGTTAGACCAGGCTTAGCAATCCCAGATCTGAAGAAGTCAGAACAGTGGGGTGAACAGGAAACAAAAACGTAAACACGGATTTCAGTGTAAATGGCCCAACTAGCCACATCCCTTCGCATTTCCATTCATCAGCTCTCTGACATGATAATGTGCACAAATACTCTATCCTCTGGTCTCCTGAACCTTTACCTGTAGTTATCCATGGTCACTCTGGCCTCCTCCAAAGTCTCAGAGGACAGCAGGACGTTCCTAGGATCTGTGACCATGAAGAAGTGCTTGGCGCGCCCCATAAATGTGCTTTGGTCCCATCTTGGCTCCTTGATGTTTATGTTGAGGGACAGCTCTTCAGACATCCTGTATTCCTTCAAACAATAGCAGACATGTTGATCAGGTTTCACACTATGTTACATGTGAATACATGTGTAGCATTTTGAGAGCTTTTCAGAGGCAGCATAACAATGTTGTCAGACCAGATGGAAGAACAAACAGGGGCGATGTACTTTGCTGTACAGGCAGGGCCTGTAACCACACCACACACTGTTACAATATTTGATTTTTGACAAATGTATCTTTGGAGACAAGGTTCTCCGATGAATGGTTCCTCAAAAAGAGAACATAAATGAAACTACTATGTGGCTACTCTCTGGTTATCTACAAACTAAACATGCAGCAACATCTGACACGCGAAATTTCAAAGAAACAATCGCAGAAATATTTCCCTGAACGTATAAAACAAGTTCCGATTGTCCAGGTGGTCCCATGATACCCTTTAACCCTTAAAGCCAAACAGAAGTGACGTTTAATGTCACATGACAAGTAACTTTTAATGGAAATAGCATGTGACACACACACACACACACACACACCCTGGTGTCTCGGTTTATGTTGGTTTCTTGTCAGCTAGTTAGCTAACTAGCAAGGCAGCTGATATTAAGATCGAAACTCACACACATTTTGATTTTTAAAAAAAACATTGAACAGTATTTGTACGGTATTAAATCCACTTCACATCTGTCTAACGTTTAACGTTTGATAAGCTAACAACCAGTCAGATAGCTGAGTAACGTTAGTTTACAAGCTAACTGATATGCTAGCTAACACTTTAGTTAACGTCACGGCGGTACGTTGAGGCGGTGAAAACACATACTTAGCCGAACTGTGCTTTATCGTTTTAATTCATTAAAGATGTGAATGCAGTCAGCAATCAGACGTACCTGGTTGACTTTCTTTTTCAAAAATGTATGACCTCTCAATATCACAGCGCCACTGTGGTCCTATGCTGCCTTTTTGTACAGTTACAAGTATCGTAAAACACAAATACACTGCAAATGACAGGGATGTAAACAGGGGATCGTCTGTGGTACTTAATCATATTAACGATACATATGAATTTGGTGTACACTGTTTACATGGCTCTGTTGCAATTAAGTTGTAAGTAATCACAAATTTGACTTTTTCACCAAGTCACTGAGCAGCCGCAGTGAAATTAGATTTTAGAAGATCGGAGCTTCATGTAGGATATTGAAAGCAGCACGGTGAAGTGACGTCGTAGGGGCGGTGTTCGTCATGGAGGACACTGGGCGTGGACGTAGACAATACATGATTGGTCAAGAAACAGCTGACTGGCCCCAGTATGTGTAATACTTCAAAGGAATGGGTCGAGCAAAAGTACACCCTTAAATGATTATGTGATGTGACGATTATAAGAGAGTTTTGTAAAAGTTTAGGAGAATGTTTGTAATGGACAGAGGTCACCCAATGCAACTAATACGATTACAATCTTTCCATTCTTATTTAATTAATTACATCAAACCGTATGTATTCGTCAGTAAAACAGTACCTGTTAAAAAAAGTGGCAGTGACGAGAATGCCTCGTGTTATCATGGAGGATTACTCAAAAGGCACATGCCCAGGGGACCCAAAGTGATAGACCCCTTGGACAGACCCCCTCCTCTAAGAAAAAACAATCAAAGAAGCATAAGTATAGACCAGGCTCAAATATACAAAAAGAGATGCATTGTCAGATAACCCGTGAGTGTAATTGATATGACTGATTAAAATGGATTCTCGCCAGAGATTTGGATCTGATCGCCCTTAAAATTGTGACGTGATACATCTGACCACCGGGTGGGGTTGTTTACCCACCTCACGGGCGTAGGGAAGCCACTCAGGAAGATTCTCAGATCGCTTTCTCGACATCCACCTCGCTGCAGTTTAACGGGAAAAATACGGACTTAATGAACATAATAACGACAAATTCCCCCCGCGGGACCACCTGACAGAGTCTCGAAGCAGTGTTGATGCAATATTAGTGCAATTAGTATGTTTAATCATCATCGGCCCATTGCTAATGGCTGATCAGCTGCAGAGTCTCCTGTAACAGGCTAACCCCTCTTAAGACAACAACTGTCCACGGGAGAACAAGTGAGGCGGCACTAATACTCCGCAGGTGTCCGATTACGCGTCAGCGTGGTCTGTCCGAGCTCCTCCGGCCCGACACAACAGGTAAGGCCCTCATTCTTTGTTTTTTTTAGTTTAAACGCAATGTCACGATGTCTTTTCACATGCGTTTGTGTAACAAGGTATCAACAGGATTCCGTTGAGACTGAAACAAGATGCGTAAACAATGTCAACAAGTGTTTAATAAGTTTATTTAGTTAGTTATGGAGGATGAATTGAACTTTAGAATTCGTGTTACATGTTGAATCGCTGTCCGTGGTGCTAAATGATAGAAAAACTCGTAACGTTCAACGAACAACGTGTCTTTTGTTGACAAAATGTAAGACATATTCAACTTTATCTTTATTTTATTCAAGGTCATAGGTCATTATTGTATCAACATGAGTTTCAGTTGCTATTATCCCAGCTGGAACTTCTGACATCTCATTACTCATCGCGGCATATAATCCTCACAACAGATATCCGTTTAATTAAACATGACCCGAGGGGAATCACCATGCACCGCTGACTTCTCTGCAGACAGGCCGGCAGCCTCTCAGCTGAAGCAGCATGGGCTCCAAGGAGATGGATTCAGAGGCTGCAAAGGAAACTAGTGGATTACACTTATTTCACCTATAAAGGAAATGTCCACAGTTCAATCAAGGAGCCCTACTTTTTGCACCTGTTTTGAAATGCATGTATATTTTTTCTATTCCATTGAATTGAGTTCATGTTGGACTTTTTCTACGTCACAGTTTTGATTTGGGATCTTTTTTATGCTTTATCAATGGCCTGGAACTGTTTTTAATGTGAATCGCAGATGTTACCTGGACCATTTAAGGTGCCTGTTACAGTGGAGAACAACTGTAGTATGATATCAGTCACTTTGGACCAGCAAAAGCGGAAAAAATCCAGTTCCCCACGTCAATTGTTCCTCACCTCAATTCGCTAACTCCCGCGCTGCACCAATTCCATCCTGACTGTGGACCACAGGTATCCTCCTGCCTGGATGACTAATGGAGGAATTGCCAGACACGTAGCATGGCTAGCTCCTCTCACCCCTCTGGATCTAGGGAGATGACGAAGGGAGGGGGGCGCCCCCACTTAAACCACGGCGGCCATGCCGGGGGTTCCCAAAGCACTGCGCGCTACTTGCTGAAGAAACAGCACCGCCACAGAAGCAGGTCCTCTTCGCCGATGGGCAGAGTCATTCTCATCAATGCACCGGTTGATGGTGAGCTCACAGTCTTCAGTTACCGTGGGAACATACCTAGTGTGATTTGGTTGCAGAGGCACATGGGACTGTTATTTAGTCAATCTGAAGAGCAAAATTTGATTTGAGTTCAGAGCCAGTTACGGTTTTTTTAATAGTGTGATAACTGTAGATAATAGAGATGAAAGAAATAATTAATTCTCATCCACTCATACCAAAGCAAGAAGTGATTTCGGTTCTTAAAATAGGAGAATGGTAGCACTAGATACCGAACACATGCATATCTTTGTCACAAACTTAAAGGAAATTAATTACTTGTGTGGATTTGACATGAAGTTAGTCAAATTGTATAACTATTAGATACTTAATATTGATGATTCAGTTCCCTTTACCTTGAATATCAAGTATTTCTACAAATGATATGGTTTTCATTTGTTTTAAAATGACTCTTGAATGACGTTCCGACGTTGCTTGTGTTGCAGGAGGGGATGAAAGTGAAGACATTCACGCAGTGACAGTCGACAAGAGTCCAGATGGGCGTCTGGGTTTCAGTGTCCGCGGGGGCTCTGAACATGGACTCGGCATATTTGTCAGCAAGGTGGAGGATGACAGCTCTGCAGGTTATTTGGAAGAGTGTGTGTGGAAACTTGTTTTCGGCAAGTTTAATTTTTCAGTGAGCGTACATCTGGCCGCGTGGTCCCCTGTTTCCACGTGACGCTCACTGTCACGCCTCACGCCGAGTTCCACCTCTGTCCGCAGCGCTCGCCGGGCTCTCCGTGGGCGATAAGCTGGTGGAGGTGAACGGGGTCAGCCTAGAGAGCATCACCATGAGCAGCGCTGTGAAGGTCCTGACAGGCAACAATAGGCTGCGGATGGTGGTGAGACGGGTGGGCAAGATCCCCGGCATCCGCTACTCCAAGGAGAAGACCACATGGTGAGCTGAGCTCAACTTGTGTGATCGGCAACAAGGCTGCCAGGAAAGATTTCAGTCGTTAAATACTTACACTCTGATTCAACAAACCAAACTGTAACTGAATATTATCGCTGCATTTTGCTCGATTGTTATGTACAGGTCGGACTACAACCTTGTTGTTACCGACACTGACCTTTGCATGGCCCTTGTCTTGTGAAGTATTGTCCCTTGACTGTAGCTCACACTGGTTATCTTTCTGGTGGGATATACTGTATCTTGGTTTCATGTGGCAGCAGTGGATGGATTACCTCTGTGACCTTTGTGGCTTTTTGATTAACCGATCCTGACAGAGCTAACCGCAGCAGAGGAAGAGAAAGCAGATTTAAGACTGTATTCAGGTGTGCATATGTGTGATGTTTTGCCTTTGTCTGTGTGTGTGTGTGTGTGTGTGTGTGTGTGCAGGGTGGACCTGATTCACCGGCGGATGGTGGTGGAGGAGAGCGGGCGAACACCGTCAGAGGCCAGTTCAGACAGCGCTCTCCGCAGGATCGTACATCTCTTCACCACCTCAGATGACTACTGTTTGGGCTTCAACATTAGAGGAGGCAAAGAGTTTGGACTGGGAATTTATGTTTCTAAGTATGAACCATTTGTGGGTTGAAAAATGTTGCCTCTTTTACTCTTGAAGAGGAAACCGGTTCCAGATGCTGCAGTGATGCATGCAGTGGAGCTCAGTGTCCTTGGGCAATAGGGAGAATGGGAAAAATGTTAATATCTCCAATTGAATATCACACAATGTGGCATTTGCGGTTTTGTTTTATTGATTTAAAGTAACCAGGCAACAATCAGAAATTTATGGCAGGCGAATGATGTTAACCTTGTCACCACAACAATAGTATAGAAACTGCTTTGATAAGTTTGGTGTTAATAAAACATAAAACATTCTAAATACTTTTTAAAGTAGATCACATAAAAGTATAACCTAAGAAGGGAAAACCATTAAATAGGCTTCTCTATCAACGTGTATATCTGTTATTGTGTCTATATACCTTATTATTATTATTTTTCTTCAGATTAGACCCGGGCGGACTTGCAGAGCAGCACGGCATCAAGATGGGCGATCAAATCATGGCAGCCAATGGGGTCAGCTTTGATGACATCACCCATAGCAATGCAGTCGAGGTCCTGAAAAGCCACACTCACGTCATGTTGACCATCAGGGTGAGAGACATTTTAGGGATCAACTTGAGGTGAATTAATAAGGAATCTAACGACAACGTAACGTAACGTAAAAGAGGTTGCTTGTAATGACAGTGAATTATAACCCTCCTGTGCAGTTCCCCTCAGCTCTGTGGCACATTTGAACCTATTTGGTTAACTCTCACCACTCTAATCATCCCTTTTATTCAGATAATACACTTGTAGTATACCTGCCCGCCACTAAAAAGCAGACACACACTGTTAGCGAAGTGCTGGTAGATTTAAGGGGACCATTAAGCAACTAAAAACCGAGCTAAAAGGAGATGGACTGTTGAGCTCACGTTGACCTGATGGACAAAAACACACTTGAAATTAATGCTGCTTCTCCATGTCCGCTAGATGTGTAAATAAGAAGCAATGAGCTCCCCTCAAGTGTCCAAAAGACAATACAAGTCAATACAGGTTCACGCCTGAGTTCAGAACTGTTTCCCACTTGGTCCTTTAAACATCTCTGGTTTAATGTTTTAATTATTTGCTCCGGTTTCAACACAAAAACTGATTGGCTGCCTTAAAGGACTGTGACATAGTAATTGTTGCAGCGTGTTAAACAGCATCATCTCTTCTCAGGAGAGGACAGACTGAGTCTGAACAGAAGGGCAGGCTGCTGGCTCACAGCCCTCGAGTTCTTTATGCATGTCTGTGTTCACATGCGTGTGTGCAAGACAGCGCCACTTAACCCGTGTCATTTTAGATAAAAGGACTCGCGCGCGCGTGTGTTTGTGTGTTTGTGTGTGTGTGTGTGTGTGTGTGTGTGTGTGTGAATTGCACATGTGTATCGTGCAGTGTGTCTGAGCGCTCTCTTAGCTCGCCGACATTGCTGCTTGCTCATTTTACTCCTTTGATCTCAGGTTCCACGTGTGAAAAACGGCCAGCGACAGCGTTCATTATTTAGAGGCAGTCAGGGATCAGGTTATAATCAACAGAAAGCTGACATTTATGTCTTCCCTCTGTCCATTTTTCGACCTGTTTGTGGGTTACATGGTATGTAAGGTTGACTTTAGTTACTGAACTGGGCATACATACTGTAGTTGACAACTAGAAGTAACCCTGATATACAGTATATGTAGTTTCTTCCTATTTGACCTCATGCTGTGTTGGTGAGAAAATCTCTTAAAATGGACTTGACATGCAATCAGAAAACAATATTTTATTACATTACATGTCATTTAGCTGAGGCTTTTATCCAATGCGACTTGCAATAAGTGCATTTCAACTGTAGAGATACAAACTCAGATGAACAAGTAACAAGAAAGTACAATTTTCATCAAATAAGCAGTTTCAAAACATGTTATAGATAAGTGCCATTATAAGTACAATTTAAGTGCTACCGTATGTTAGTGCTACAGTTTGCTAGTGTTTTAGTCAAAGTAGAGGCTAAAGAGGTGTGTCTTGAGTTTGCGGCGGAAGATGTGAAGGTTCTCTGTGGTCCTGATGTTGTTCCACCATCTGGGAGCAGGACAGCAAAGAGTCGCGATCTTGCCGAGTGCTTTTCTCTCAGTGAGGGAGGAACACGCAGCTTGGCAGATGCAGAGCGGAGTGAGCGGAGTACTTAATTCATAACGGCTCCTTTTTCTAAACCTCTGTAAACTAAATAGTAAGTGAAATATCAGAGGCTATGTTGTTGTAGATCTGACTATTGGGCCTCTAGTTTGAATGGATGTGAATGTCGGTTGTTCGGTTGGACCCACACTGATTGGATGTGTTGGTGAAGACATTCATGGTGCCCAGAGGATAAATATCAATGGATTTGGATGAAATGTCTCAGCAGTTAGCAGATGTATTAGCATATTAGCCTGACATTCATTCACGTTCCCCTCACAGTGAGTTGTATCATTTTGGTGATCCAAAACTTTTCGTCCACAGCAATCAATACTTACGTTTATGACACACCACCCGGCCATCACTGTAGTTTGTATGTTTATGAGCAAATGACAGCATGTTAAACTAAGGTGAACAAAGGGGACATTGCACTTGCTAAACATCTGCATGTTAACATTTGTATTGCTAATATTTAGCTCAAAGCTCGGCTCCTGCTGAACATTTCATGTTTTTAAACTTCAACAGGAAGCTGGCAGATACCCTGCGTACAAAGAGATGGTGGCAGAATATGGCTGGCTCGACAGTTGTATGTATTTTTACTAAAATATTATTACCCAACATCTGGGTCAAGATGCAGAATCATTTTTGAGATTGATTTAATTAATAAATAAATAATAATAATAAAATGAATAAAAAATAAAACGGATCCAATTTTATTCATTTTTAATTTTAAATTATTCCATGTAATCATGCACTGTTTTTCTACAGTGGCCAATGGGGGCCCTGCGCCATCCTCCCAAGGTTCCGACTCAAACTCCTCTGCTTCCTCGCTGTCCTCCAGCACCCCTCTCAGCTCCCTCAGTGGTCTCTCCCAGGTTCTTTTCCCACAAGTCTTTGGGTCCGAGTTGGTCGACGTCGCCATCGCCACGGAGGGACGATGCAGGCGGCAAAGCAGCGCAGAGCCAACCGCTGACACCGCCATACAGACCGACCCCTTCCCTCCAGACCACCCAGATCACCCCTCAACTAACGGCTCGTACCGCGCCGTGGGCGCCACTCTGCTACTGAAGGACACCGTCATACGAGGGAAAGGGGAAGGCCCGAGGGAGACGGGAGGACGAGGAGAAGGAGGGCACCAAGAGGAGGTGAAACACTCGGCTAAGACGGCGGCACTGATGGCCCTGAGCAGACCACGGAAGCCGATCAGACGTTCCCAGAGCCACATCACGGTGTCAGGTGAGACCTGCAGGTTCAATGGAAACGTTTAACAGTGTGTAGAGTTTAGGAGTACTTAGATTTTTGTAACTATGTCTGAATCGGTTTATAATACCTAGAAAGAGAATCATAGTGTTTTTGCTATGAGGCCGTCACATCTCCACAGGGAGCAGGTCCTCTTCACAGAGTCCACCATGTTACACAACAAGCAGCCCAGAAGGGATGAACCAATTATTGGCTCTAGCGAGAGCTCTGAATTTCCAGTGCAGCCATCAGCTCCTTTTTGTGAAAGTGCCTGCATTCAGTGTGTAATGAGATCCATTCCCAAATCCTCACATATCATTCTGCAGGCTATCAATCAGTTCAATGCCCCTTCATCTTTCTATCACTACAGGGAGTTAACAAGCACATCTAAGCTCCACATGGCTGATTTAACCTCCAGAAGAAAATGTATCCAGGAGTACAAAGTTCAATGCAGACCCCTAATGAATCACCGCCCTTTACTCTCAGTTATGGTACCTCTGTGAGAAATGAATAAGAACAAGCGTATGTTGAGTTATTAGCCTTTCCTTCCCAATTTATCCAACCCATTCATACCTCCAGGACCCGGCGGGTGCTTGGATTGAAGCTCGGGGCAGATTCCCCATTTGTTATGTGCTGGAGCACTTTGCTGTAGTGCCTTCAAGAGATAGGGGTGTGTTCAGGTTAGCCCGGCCGCAATTCATCAGTATTACTGTGTTACTTTCCACGGAGGGAGATTTACTGCAGTGAATACAGGAGCTGACTGGAAGAGAAATGAACCGTCTGTACTCATAGCTGAGACAGTGTATCACCCAACGGTTTAGCATGGAGCGGTACAAAGCCTAATGAATTATGTTTTCAGTGTCAAGCACAGAGGTGCAGAATGTCCTGTTCTTGATATGGTTCAACACCACCACACACATTTTTATATGATTTAGTTGATTTAGTCACATTTCTTGATTCCAATCATTAAAATGTTTTCGCAGGTGCTGAAATTGGTTAAAATCATCATGTTTCACAGCATTCGGTTGGGAAAATGTATCGCTATTGCTTCTTTAAGAGGGACTTTCATCTTCCCCTTTTCCACCTTTAGAGGACAGGCAAAAAAAGAAGAGACAACAGAAGGAGAAGAGCTCCGGAGAGGGTAAAACCAGCCTGCAGCGATCGAAAACCTTTGTCAACCTGTTCTTCAAGAAAGACCGTAAAGATAAAAGCCGCTCCAAGTCACCATCTCGCCATCCCCACAAGGGTGAGAGATCAATCCCTGGGTTTGTGAGGTGCAATGTTTGTTTTGTATCCAAATCTCATGCCATCCTCAGATCTTTTTTTCTTTCTTCTTTCCTTCCAATTCCTCAGATAAGGAGCGCGGCCGTCCTTTCCAGCTCTTGACCTCCCCGAGGGAATCCCGCGCCGGAGTCAAAGACAGCCGCCCGCCGCCCCGAGCAGAGACACTGCAGCACGTGGAAGACATGGCGAAGAAACTGCTCAGCCAGGATGAGGTGGCGGCTGTGATGAGACACTGTCGGCGGGTCAGTGAAATCACTACCTCTGGCACCTCACTGACACCTCTCCTGTGTATTTTTTGTTTTTACTTTGTGGTTCAAGTGTGCAGTATTTCTCCCCCGTGTTGCCACGCGTCCTCCAGTGTTCGATGTGTCTGGCAGCGGTTGTGAAAAAAGAGAGATTTGGCTCGTCGCTTATGATTAGGTTCAAATATCGGCTGTCCTTTGATCCACTCGTCTCATTTGGCCCCATCTCACACTCTGCGGCCCATTTCTGGGCATCAGCTCTTTGCAGCAGACGGTGTTTTTGGGAAACCATAAAATGTAATGACCCTGCATCGTGCAACATGTATCAAGAGAAATCATGAAAAATGCACAGATGATGATTTTTCCACCTTAAGAAAAATGACATTTTGGGAAAGAAGAATCGGATGGAAATCTTTCAACACAACCAACAACACTGGTTGGTTCTCCTTGTTGTTCTTCTCTAATTTGTATACCAATCTAACCTTGCCTTCAGTTTTTGTCCGACGTTGTGATTGAGGATTTGGTGCGTCCCATTCTGGCAATCTTGGACAAGCCAGAGAAACTGCTACTTCTCAGAGAAATAAGGTGAGATATATCTAGTTCACAGAATGCTGTCTCTGTATACATGTTTGATGTGTATGTAACTGATGCTGATCTATGTCCTCTGCAGGATGCTGATACCCACTACTGAGCTGGGTCAATTTGACAGCATGGTCATGCCCTTTGAGCTAGAGGCGTACAACATCCTCAAAAGTCGCTCTGGTAGGCAAAGGAATGAAAGATAAATAAGTAAAAAAAAATGAAAAGGGATTCATGGGAAACCAGTGACATATCAAGCCGATTATTTCCTCTCAGTTCGTTCTCCAGCTCTTCGCTCCCCTCGCAGAGGGACCCCTCGACGTCACCTCATCACCCCGATTCCAGGTACATTCACAGTATCGCTCCCTCGCTCTCACCCTGTCTCCTTCCAGACCTCACCTGTTTCTTCTGACACCCTCTCTGTCCTCTTGGTGTCCTCTAATCCGAGAGCCACGCGAGAGATACTCGAGGGACTTAGACCGCTCACCCTTTGTCTCCTTCCCCTCCCGCTCTAATTTTTTTCCTCCCTCGTCTAAATTCTCTCCTGACTGAAAACTGAAAGACTGCACACACACACACACACACACACACACACACACACACACACACACACACACACACACACCTCAAATCCTTATCCAAAACCCACTTACCCACACTGGCATGCACACAATATCTCAGGTTTCCTGTGGCTGTGCTGAAGCAGAAGCTTGTGTTACGTCTCTGTGGCCAACAGAAAGCACTGAGACGAGCCTGGTTGGTCACTGTGACACTTCAACAATGAGGAGATCCTTTTATTCTTTTCTTTATTCAAGAGTCACTGAGACACAATACAGTGTTACGTTAAACTGAATGTCTCCCTTTCCAAAATCACAAGTTAAGGGTCAACGTTATTATATGTAGTTTGGTGCTCTCCCTCGCAAAGGATTTTCTTTGCAATGAAATTACAAAAATAAGACCCGGTGGTGTGAAAATAGAACAAAGTGAGCTTGAGGGAACATTAGCAGATGAATACTTTTGATGATTTCTTGAACCGTCCATAGTGAAAGCAATAATAAACCTGTGGAGCATCTTTTAACCTCGTCGCCGTGTTTACATGCCGAAGTTATAAAATACACTTGAATCTGAATTACGGATGCAACGTTTGTCCAGACTACAGGGGCGGGTTCCACCTCCAACCGGTCCAGGACAAACTGCTGGAGTTTCAGCTGATGGAGGAGCTGGAGAGATTACGTGTGTCCGGGCAGCAGTCGGGCCATCTGGCCCCGTCGCGTGCCTTCACGCCTCTGCTGGACGTGCCCGTGGACATCCACGCCTCTGCCTCTGCGCGCCCCCGCTCCCTGAGCCCCTTACCGACCCACGGCTTCCACCTCGGCGGATCCCCTCACATCTCTCAACGCACGCGCCAAACCCGCGGCTCCTCGGGCCGGAGAGACGACGGGGCGCAGCGGCGTGACGAGACGTCCTTGTTGTCGGCGTCCGACCGAGGAGATGCAGCGCCCGAACGGGGGAGGTCGCCTGAGAGGAACGGGCACGGGATAGCGAGGAGGGGGTTGAGCCCTGACAGCGTACGCGGCGGACGCCGCCGGCCGGAGGGCTACACGGAGGTCAGCGTGCGCGTGCCTTCACAGCGGCGAGGGAGAAACCCTCCGGATGATCTGTTGGAGGCACCGAGAGACCGGAGTCCATCTACAGGCGGAGAGAGCAGTCAGCGGCTGGATGGACATTCACAACATGGTGCTGAGAGAGGAGCAACTCCGCCATCTGCAAAGTATGAAATCAACACTTTGAGCATCTCTAAGGCCAAGCAGTCCCTGGGTGAGTTCTGTTTGTTTTTACTTTTGATTATAGTTTAATCAATCGAGTTCAGTGTGATCAATTGGCTTGAAACAAGAGTAAAAACAGCTAAATGACTATTGTAACTTTACATTTGAAGGTTTTCATCCTTCCATATCCATTACCTCACCAGTAGAGGTCAGGATGTCACTAAACTGAATGGCCTTATCCTATAATGATAAATGAAATAGACCAAAGAAAGTATACAGACACTATTAGAGTTGACTTGTAAATACATGAGAATCAGGAAATGCCTCGGTTTAAGATTGTAGTATTTGTCTGTGTGTCTACAGGTATTAGTGTGTCTGGAGGTACGGAGTCTAGAGTGCAGCCCATGATAAAGATTGAGAAAATCTTCCCAGGTGGAGCTGCATCTATGAATGAGGCTCTCAAGGTGACTTAAATATGGCCGAGACAGGAAGACACACCTCCCCATATCACTAAAAAAGGGTCTCGGCTGAATGAAAAAATGTTGTTTGTTTTTAGCACTGCAAAGGCTGGTAAACACATTGAACATAGACTATCCTCTGGTTATGAGCTGCCGTGGCGATAAGTATGCGTGTGTTTGAGGGAGAGGTTGAAGATGTGCAGTCAGCAGTGCAGGTGAAAGAGTGGAGAGGCATCTCAAGTATCCCATCGCCTTGAATATTCATGAAGTACACGGGTGCTGGTCTGCTAATGTATTGGTAATATACTGCTTGCACAGTAACTTAACTTTCATCCGTGATCTTGGCCTGGTTAACTTAAACACACATGATACACTCATTCACTACAGATTAAAAGTTTCATAACAGCTACTTTACCAAAACTCGGTTCTATTATCTCGTATCACAATGTGTCCTGAGGGCAGCATGAAAGTCAACGTGGAAATTCATCCGTCCGCACTGGTAACACAATGCTTTAACAAATATTTGCCTTTCTCAGTGTGACCTCACAAGAATTAACTAGAAAAGAGACAAAAGTCAGACAATAGAAGAATTAACTACACTAAATAAAACAAACCAGTAACACCACAGCGCCTGATGCTTTTTCCAGACAGGAAACAGCCGAATAAAATACCACAAAACGGAAAAGGTAGACATGTAAGCAACATCAATTCCATAGCTGAAAAGCCAGAGAAACTGCTACTTCTGTACCTGACCTTTCCACGTACTCTGAAGTGTGGAATGAGATGCACTACTTTGTGTATAGATAGATGTCTCATTCCCATTACAATAGATAATACGCAGAGCCAATATTTCTCTTCTCCTTACCTAAAGAAACCACATTGTGAACAATTCAAAATCTTCTTAGTTTGCCAATTTCTCTACTTTTATTTACATTACATGTCATTTAGCTGACGCTTTTATCCAAAGTGACCCACAATAAGTGCATTTCCACCCTAAGGATACAAACTCAAAGAACAAGAAAGTGCAATTTCAATATTCATGGTCACCTCAATTTATCACTAAGAGACGTATGACATTCTGATGTAGGGTTAAATTAAAAGCGCTTTTAATCTTCTCTTTGATTAAATGGTGCTTAATCTTTTGATACTGTCCTCATGGGAGGCTGTAAGGTTTTGGTTTAACACCAGACTGTGTGATGAGCTGTAAGTAAACCTGTCTGCACGGACACAGTCCAGTGGAACCTCCCCAATACAAATGTGTTTAACCTACAATAGATCAAATGCAGAAGTACAAAATAAGGGGGAAACATATGTCTTTGTTTCTAATCACTGGAAGGGAAAAGGGAAAGGGAAAATACGTGGTTTGAATATAACAATGGCCCTGGGTCTTGTGTGTTTGTGTTATGTTATGTGTTGCTAACCTTCACTTAGGTTGAGCACACGAGGCAGGTGCATCCTCGTCAAATGCCGATGACATCAGAGGAAGTTCCTCTCCTCAGTCCATCCTGCAGGAAAAAACGAGACAACGGTCCCAGCTGTGTGTGTGTGTGTGTGTGTGTTGGTCTCAGTGAATGTTCTTTTTTCAACAACCTAGTGCTGTAGGGGAAACTTTATATGTTCCGTGTGATTTTATTAAACTGGCGGGAGAGCCCCAATTCTCTCTGGCATAAATCAGGTCCCCGCTGAGGGACACAATCAGTGCAGATTGATGGGAACACACGGGACAGATTGCTCCAGGAAGAAAAAAAAAGATACAGATGGAGAAGAAAACGTTCAAAAACATACGTTATCATGATGTATTAATGACTTCTTTCCTTGGAGTTCTGCTCGTAAATGTGACCCCCCTCCGTTTGCCTCCGCAGGCAGGGGATGAGCTGTTGTCGGTGGACGGCGAGAGCCTGCAAGGAGTGACTCATCAGCACGCGGTGGACGCCATTCGCAGAGCGTTCAGCAACAAGGCCAAAGACCCGATGGTTTTTGTAGTTAAGGTCTCCGAGGTCCCTACCACCACGCGCCCCAGGAGACCTGCAGACTAACCTCACGTGTGCCTCACAGTCAGATTGCAGTTCAGGCGTGAAGGACACAAAAACCTGCAACTGCTGCGGGACTGAATGACCTCTGGGGTCGACTCCAAAAGAGAGGATATAGAAGGAAAAGATGCACAAATACCCTATGAAACGTTATGACAGTTTATTTATACAGATTAACATTACTGATCACTTTTGCTACTTTTTTGCCTTGTTTTTACTAAATGCATATATTGCACATTAACCGGATCTCATATGTTTGACGGTAATATAACGTGGTTCATGAACTCCTCTTGGGTTAAAGTTGTGCCACTGACACCAGGCGACCTCGCATGACCTCTGCTGATTGTGGAGACCGAGTTCTGCCCTTTTCAGTTTGAGCATCTCAGTCCTGCAGCCCTGCAGGCCTGCCAGAGGGAGATTATCTCAGCCTGTGTTATGAGATTTAGAGATTTATACCCAGATTAAAACCCTGTATTATGTCAAAAACTGATAGTTTGGGTTCAGTGGATGTCTGGGGGGATTATTACAAATTGCTGCTCAGTATTTTGTGCTGCATGATTCTGGCAGAAGTGCTCGTGCTCTGGAGCAATCCGCCACTTTAGAGGCTTAATTACACCATGCTGTGGCCTGAGCTTATGCAGGCATGTGGAGGAGTTGGAAAAACATCTCAATGAGAAATGCAGGACACGAAGGCCAGTGGCACAGTTTAAATCAAAGTAGGGTAGAGGAGATATGTGCTGCTAGTTAACTGGAATCAGTGTGCATAGTGCCTTACTTCTGCAGATGGCCAGTGGGAGAAAAGAAAATGAATAAATGAAAGACAGCCAAGGAAAGTCAAGGTGAAATGTTTCAACTCAGACAGGCAATTCAATTTAAAAATAATATTGAGAGTGTCTATGCCTTTGAGTTACAACTAACTTTGATGAACACTCACACGATTTGTTTTGGCAAAAAAAAGAGTACATTTAAGGTGTGACAACGTGTTCTTTAATTAAAAACACTTGTACAAGAAATGTACACATAAAAAATATACATGGACAACTACCTACATGAATTACTGAAGACACAATGTAAGTTAACACTTAAAAAATGCACACAAAAGGATGAGGAAAAATGCCACAAAAAAAGAAGAAAATGTGTTACGTTGCTTTGGTCTAGTCACAGTGGCTACATTTGATATAGTTATTTTGTCTAAATAAAAGACAAAGTCACTCTGTTATTCTATTTAGTGTTTTACATATTTACACAGAATCAGTTATTCAACAATGAAGAGAACTGAGATTTGAGGAAAATGCGGAAGCCCGTGACGCAGTACATTTCAGTTTGGTTTGCATCGCCTGTATTAATGTGAACCTCCTCTGCGGTGAGTGAATAACAGTCGAGGTCTTGTTAACAAGGCCAAACCACTCGCTTCAATCAAAGTCACTCACTCCCATCGCTATGCTCATTTATGCAGGCTCGTGATGATCTACATTGAATTGAAATGTGATAATCAAATCTCCTGAAAGGGGTTCTATCGAGTTTCCAACACTTTCTTAGTTTGAACTCAACTTAATCAAAAATGACCTTGTCTTATGCTTTTATGAACTAAGAACAAGCACAAAACCCAAAGATGAAGACGTGAATTGGTGCGATATTATGATACTGACAATCAGATAATTGATCAATCAAAATGGAGAGTCGGCGGGTAAAAACTGAGCCTAAACTAAAAGTTGCCAACTGTTATCAGCTGCAAAGTTTGGTCACTAGAGTTTGTGTCACACAGGTTACATAATACATTAACACATATTTTCATGCATTACAGTATTAGGTGCACTCTTTCTATGCTGCCGCCTCCATTTATAACTGATCCATCATTTGAATAATTGGTATGTGATATATATATATATGTATCTACAGTTAGAAGTTTTTTATACGTTGTATATTAAACCCACACTTATATCAGTCCTACAACAAAATATCTTCAGGTGCTTTATATAGAAAAATATACAACATCTCCATTATATAGATTTCCATTTAACTGTTGTTCCTTGATAAAGACTCTTTGTAAAATAAAAGTTGTCAGCAAATTACTTTTTACCCCATAGAGACCCATCGTGCTCAGCCTTAGCCCTGCATACACTGTGAAAGAACAGCTTTAAACATTAACGTTACTATTCAGGGCTTTAACAGCCAACTTGCCGTGAGCTACTGCATCGGCAAATTCTCCCTTCAGCTCCATCTGAACTACCAGCTTCTAAATCTGATACTACAAAAGCATGCAGACATGCCAGCCTGGCTACCGTATAGACGTCAGTGAAGATTATAGTCTAGGGGGAAACTTAAGATTACTTTAAAAGTGTTATTTGGCTTTTGGCTGAAATAAGCTAAATAAAGAGTACTAATGGAAATGAAGGAGAATAGTAGGGAACTCTGAATAAGCATGTATTAAAAATCTCTCAGTGACGTCATGACCGAACTGAAAGAACATGCTCCATTTCTAGCTTCCTGATAGCGACTGCTGACTGTTATAAAAATAGAGTAAAAAGCAGCGATGCAGATGGAAGGAGGGAGCCGATGTAGAGACAAACACAGAAATAGAAAGAGAGAGGAGAATCAAGCGCATCCTGGCGATAACTCCCCATGCTACGGTCTGCTTCCTATTGTGCTACACAATTGTAAAATGCACATGTATGTTCATGTCAGAGCTCGCTGTGTTGTCTGTCTGAGATAAAACACTGGTCGGGTGCCACAGCGGGAACGTTGGTGTTCTAGCAAACATGAGAAGCGCCTTTCAAACGTTTGGTTTCTGTTTCTTCGCGGTTGGAGAAATGATTTTTAGATTTCAAAACTACATGTGTGCTGTGGTTCGAGGATTTGCTTGTTGTATCCCAAACAAAATTTTACGGAAAAGTTCTGCAAACAGCTACCATGTTTCCCCGGGTGAGCAGATTCTCTAATTGGCCGTGATGACCTTTCATACTGCATTTCTCTGGTGTGATAACAGTCACAATACATTCTTTGTTTTTGAAATACACACTGCTGAGGCAATTTAGCACAAGAACAACGATATTCTCACTCCTTAATCATTTTTAAAATGAAAGGAACCGGTGATCCTTTCAACGCGGTGAAACACAAAGAGCAGATGTTTGGTGTTTTCTGGCCCTCAGCGGTTACTTAGAAGACTACTGCAACTGCTGCTGTTGTTGTTTGGCCAGTTGGTGAGATCATCATTAGCAGCCAGCAGCGGTGGCTTTTTGATGGCACTGCTGTCATGATGCATCGTTGCGTGCTGGTGGCCCGGGTGTTTAACCTTGTCACCAAAGGGGTGACTGCACTTTGATCACACTGCTGTGCATTTTTTGGCTTCGAGTTCCCGATCTATTTTTGAAATCCTGATTCGAACCCGGTCCGAGGAAGTCTTTGTGCTGGCTTTGTAGTGGAGCAAAACCTGTTGTATACAGATTCATTGGAGTACAGAAGAAAGAATGCACCTTTGGGGGATTTCCCTTTCGACAGTGACAAGTGGCGAGTGCTCACTCAGTGGTCCAGTTGTGGCCAAGTCTTTTTTTCGTGTTTTGTTTCCATGTTCCCGTGCACATATTACAATAAGAGCGCGTGTATGTGCGTGTTAGTGTGATTAGATCTCTGTGGCAGTGATTTCCTCAAAGTGGATGTCGTTGCTGCCACTGTGAACCTCATAGTCGTCCATGTCCCGGTTCTCCAGCTCCAGACTCAGCTCCCTCATCACTCGCTCAAGATCCCGGTTTCTGCGGTACATCTGGATGTAGTTCTGCTGCAACTGTTTCTGGTAGCGGATTACCTGCGTGGAGGGAATTACGGTAAGTGAGTGAATCAGAAGGGAGGATCAGAGTAAGCTATTTTGTTGTGTATGACATTGAATAAAAATCTGAGATTGAAAGTGAATCAATAGGAAATACAAATAAAAAAAACCTTCACTTCCTTTTTACCTTTTCTTTTTCCTCGTGCCACACTCTCCTTTCATCCTCAAAACGGGACAGTTGCTCCTCATTAGTCCTCCTCTCGTACATGAGTTCAGCCTTCAGCCTGTCCACCTGAGAGAGGGAGACGAAATGTTATTCACTCCACCGTTTCTGTGCTGGAAGAAGTATTTAGTTATTTTACTTCAGTGAAAGTAATACCACAGTAAACATACTCTATCACAGGGAAATCCTATATTGAGCTTGTACTAAGTGCCAATAACACGTACTATGGTGCTTCAAACTTAAGACCGCAACTCATTATGCAGAAAAAAAGGAATGTTATCGTACCATCTAATGAAGCTGATCATATTCCGTTAGTTAACTATAAGCATGAAATAAATGTAGCAGAGGAAAAATGTCCGTGTACCTGTTGTCTGAATCCCAACACTGCTTCTGCATTCTGCCTCTGAGCCTTGGCTTCATCACTCTCCCCTCCCCACACCAGATGGGTCTCCTCTGCATCTCGGTACAAAGACGGACTGGGACCGCCCCTCCCGGCCATTCCTCTCCCCTGTTGGAGGGAGAGGCTCATGCATTGCCCCTTCATGGTTAGATTTGCAGGTAGGGAGTGCACGCCGTAATTGGACAGAGTGTCACGGAGGCGGGCCGACTCTTCTTCCAACCGGCCCAGCTTCTCGCGGAGCAGCTCGGCTTCGCTCTTGCGCCTCTGGAGTTCGTTCTCGCAGACCTCCAGTTCCAGAGATCGTGTCCGCAGGGCCGTGGCGGCCTCGTGAGATCGAGCCTGGCTGGCCTGCAGCTCAGAACGCGCTTCTCTCAGCTGGGCCTTCAGCACCACGATGTCTCCGGCCTTCTGGCTGAGCTCGGACTGGATTTCCTTCATCTGCTGCTTCAGGAGGGAGATTTCTCCTGTCTTCTGACACACCTAAAGCATCATGAGCAATACAAGTTAGAGAGAGAGAGAGAGAGAGAGAGAGAGAGAGAGAGAGAGAGTGCAGACAATACTGAACAAATGGTCTATTATGACAGAATACAAACTAACATTTCTGATTCGCTTGCAAGTTCCTTATGAGGTTGATTCAAGCCATCTAGGTTTTAACTCGGACACCTTTGCTTTTATAATTGTATCAGCAAAACAAACATCCTCTTCCAGACTCAAAAAGGGGACCTTAAATTGCTTTAATCACCTTCACCCAACACCTCTGCAGTCTGACTCTCACTCACCTCCCACTTTGTCTCTTCCAGACGAGGCCCCAGCTGAGTCTGCTCCCTCTGGATGGTCGCACACCTCCGTTCCAGCGTCTCCCTGTCCTGCAGCAGCGAGGAGAAGTCCTCCTGCAGCTTCTTTTTCTCCTGCTGTAGTTGAAATACCTGACGACACCCAGCGATACATATTTAACTGAAACATACATGTTAATCTACAATAAGACATACGCCATTTCTTTCTTCTTTTAAAAGAGTTTTAAATACTTAGCATACCTGTAACTGTAGCACCTGCTGGGCCCTCTGGGCCTTCTGAGAAGCCTGCTTCATCTTTAGTGCACAGCTCTGTCTCAACTCCTCCATCTCTCTTTCACAGCGCCGCTGCTTCTCCTCATACACCTTTTGGAGCAAAAGACACAAGTCAGAGGTCACAGGTCGGAGGTCGATGTTTTTCTTTCTTTTATTACGGGTTCGGTCAGTTTGTTTCGGTGAGTCTGTCTTCATGTCTCACCTGGCAGATGGCAGCTTCATTCTCATCCAGATTTTCCCTGAGCTGTTGCAGCTCCTGGTCTCGTTCCCTCAGCTTCTCCTCCAGCTCCCTCACCACCGCCTCGTACCCCTCCACGAGCGGCGGCGAGTGACCGCACGAGCCGCTGTCCGACAGCGGCTGCCCGCGCCCGCTCAGCGACCCTGAGCCCGTGCTCTTGCTGGAGGAGGAACGTCCACTGTCCGAGTTGGTGTGGCCGTGGCTCCCACTTGCACCGGAAGTGTTTGGGCCCAAGCCCGGCACGGGCTCCAGCTGCACCCCGGAGCTGGAGCCCTCGCTGGGCGCCAGACTGTAGCCTGTGCTGCTGTGAGTGGGCAGGCTGGAGAGCGAGTTCCTCCCGGAGTCCGACATGGAGTATGACTGGCTGCCCCGAGCATTACGACCTCCGCTGTAGGAGTTGCGTTTCCCTTCAGAGCCGGAGCTGCTGCTCCCTCCGATGGCGTTTGCGGCGCTGGCGCCGTTGGACCCGGCGAGGGGCAGCAGGAGGTTGAGGCTGGCCTGGCTCTCCGTCAGGCTGCCTCCGGGCCGCGGTGACAGGTAGTGCACAGAGTGACGATTCTTGGGGATGACAGGTTTGAATGCCGTAGGACGAATCAGCACTTTCTCCATGTTCTGAAAGTACATCATTAATATAAAAAATTTAAAAAAAACATTAGTGATTGATAAAAGCTTGGTCACGTTAATTAGCAACTGCTGAATAAAACTCATTAGAGAGAGGCGAGTGATTTATTGAGTGTTGGCATTACATTTTCTAAAATGATTGTCCTATCACCTGATATATAAAGGGGCAGGGAAGGTAGAGACGGGATTAAAGGGCAGAGAAACTAATCGGAGGGGGAATATTGGAGGAAGAGGCGAGACAAAGACATCTAAATCTAAACGCACTAGTGAATGTAAGCAAGCTCGATACTGACATTAATAGTAATGACTTTAAACCAATTTGTCATTATAGATGTGTTTTCTGTGATCTGACCTCAAACCTGGTTTTGCTATGTTATTTATTAATACTGACATACCTGCAATTGGCTGAGTATAGCTGCCTCTTACCTTCTCTAACTGCCCAGACACAGGGATGAGTTTGGGAGGAGGCCCTCCAATGTTGCCGTTAGAGGTCCTGTTGTCCCTTTGGTCCTCTGAGTCACTGCAGGGGCTCGCGGTTGCTACTACTACCACCGAGTTGTCTTTCCATTCTCCAATCGCCGCCTCGTCGCTCACAAAGCCCAAGTTTCCATTACTGCCCCCGGTCACCGTCCCACTGGTGGCCCCGGCGGAGTTACCAGGCCGGGGCTGCTTCTTGGTGGGCAGCGGCGGGGGAAGGAGCTCAGCCTGGGGAAGCGTTTGGTTGCTGATAACCAGCAGCTGCTCCAGGGAGCTCCCGCTGCGGAGCGTGTCGTCCTGGAGCCGGAAGCAACTGGTGGCCGGCGTGGAGCGTCGGGACTTGGCGGTGAACTCGCTGGCGGCCCGGCAGTGCCTCTCCTGATAGGCTCGGCCCGATACGAGGCTGCTGACAGAACCCATGGTGATGCCGGAGCTGCAGGGCCCGCAGGGGCCGGGGCAGGGGCCCGACGGGGAATGGGATGATAGTGGCCGGCACTGCTGCGCGTCGAGACCCGGGTTCTGGCGCTCAGTCACGGTCACAGGTAACGCCTGAACCAAAGCCATGGCAACCCGACGGTGGCTGACACACCACGCACTCTGAGAGAGAAAATAAAACAACGTATTCACACTCTAGATGCAACAGATGAAGCTATTCAGCATTAAGGTGCATTTATTTTGATTCATTTTAGCTTTATTCAACCGTTGAATTGTTTTGTATGTAAAGCACTGGATATATACTTTACATTTTTACACCAGTGTAGCGGTGGTCTTTCTGCACTAAACCCCTTTGTGTTAGGTGATCAACTCTTATCTAACTTGGCGGTCTATGTGCGTATATGTAAGTATATGTGCAAGTAGATACAAGCAAGTGTTACTATTCAAAGATATTACTGTCAAGCAACTGGTCTTAGTCTATACAGATTATGAATTTAGTTTTCACTTGAGTTGTATTTGCCACATATTTCCAGAGAACTAAACACCAACTAAAAATGTATTGAAGTGGTCGGTTTGGTGATGGCTGAACTCCCTCTATGTGTTTTAGGATCATATTGTTTCACTTGAATGGATCAGGGCCCTGTTACCGCTGTCAGTTACACTTGTGCAAAAGAGTGTTGTGGGTGTTAGGAATAATATCGCCAATGGCTCTGTTGTACTCAAGTGTCCCAGCATTAATATCATGTCAGTGACCCTCAAACCAAGGCAGCTAAAATCTGCGATTATTAATTGTGTCTCTGGTGATGCCGCTAATAATTGTCAATGTGATTAGTGAGACAGGAAGAGGAAAAAGCGTCTGGGTTTAGTGGAGACTGAGGGTGTCAGACACAGAAAGAGACAATGAGTCACGGTCATCGAGCAGCTGCTCTGTGATTTTCCTGAATGTCCCTGTCTGAACCTGGTGAGCAGTCATCCATGTATTACTTCTAAATGGATTTGAAAACTAGTCCCTTCACTGTTTCATGATCACAGTGCTCATGGATACATATTATTAACAAGACAATAATCAGGGGCAGCAGATTAAGTCTTCCAATCTGCAGATAATACAATCATATTGTCAGTGTTAAGTTAACCGGGGGGGAAAGACACGTATCTTTAGTCTGTGGTGCCAAGACCAAATCTGTCTGGCCTAGTGGAATAATCCATCTATGTTGGCGCAGTGCCAGGCCTAACACACACACACACACACACACACACACATTCATACATTTGATTTGAGTTCTGCATTTAACCGGGTAAAGCATTGGGAGTAGAGGGCTGCTGAAAAAGAAGGCTACATCCTGTTATGATGGTTGGGGAAACACTGTTTTATGTACACTGAGCCGGTGTAAACAAGAAGAAGATTGGTTGCTGGGATACAGAAAATAGAACAGAATATTATTGTAACCTACACTTTAATGTTAAAAGCTTGTGCTGGATACCCAAGATATTCCTCTATAATCTCCCTTTTTATGACTCAGAAGTTATTTACGAGGCTGCTGGTTTGCTCGATCACTCTCTTACACACACATCAAATTAATTTTAAAATGAACAAAGTTTTATTATGGGTCATTCAATTTGTTTTTTAAGTGGTTTTGTGTTTGTAAAGTGGATGTAGACTCACTGTCTCGCTCAAGGACACTTCAACATGTGGAGGGTAAGAGCTGGGGATTAAACAAGCAACCATAAAGTAAGATTGTAGCGTATTGCCAGAATCCTCTTATACATGTTGAAGAACCTTTCACAATAAAAAACAAACGAAAAGCATTTCAAAATGTACAATTTTGTGTTGATTTTGGCATCGTGGTAGTTTTTCCGAGCCATAGAATACCTTTAGAAAACCTCAAATTTAACTACTTGCCTGGTTTTCTCTTCCATCCGTTTCCTCCAAGGAAGCATTAAGAATAACTCTATAGAAACCAGGCAATCATCAAGCTGATTCCCTCGTTTATTTATGTAGGTCATGTAGAGGCATCTGTTTAATTACCAGTTAACAGTCCCTGACAGTAACTTTAACTACAGCATATTATTGTAAAACAATAGTTTGTATTCTGGCAGCCCCGTAGCCTCAGTATGCTTCAAATCATGTGGTTGTGGGATCAAAAATTGTCCCATCCACCACTACATAGGAATCAAAAGGAAAAATAATGATTTGCGAGTGTGTGACCGGGAGTGTGGAGGAGTGAAATGAAGGAGACAGATTTCCTGAGCACCCATGAGTCAAGGAGATTTAGATATGTGTGGTATGTGATCCCCTCCCATGCAAAAATAATCAAGGCCTGAGAACCTCCTTTCACCTTTTATCCAGACGTACCCACCTCTTCTTTACTCCCGATCCTGACAAAGACCACTCAGGCGGGGATAATAGAATTAACAAGCCTGTGTGACCGTCAACAGGGATGCCCCTCAGTGCTAACCCCTGTGACCCCCCGATGAGCGGAGGGGAGCTGGTCTGACTCGGCCCTCCCGCCCCTTTGACCCCCGAGGGTCTGTTTTTGTTCTGGCTACTCGGGCAACCAATCCCAAAAGCTAATTTCCTCCTGTGATGTTGCTCAATGGTTGTTAAAGTTATCAAAGCGTTCCTCCTCCACTTCTTGGCTACATTCCTCTGAGAGTCCCTCCACTCCTTCATCCACCTTCCTCATTACACACATCCTCCTCCGCTGTCAGCAGCAGAAGACAGAAAAACATTGTCGCTAAAAATAGAAACAACGTCTCAAGTGCCTGAAATCATCCCGGTAGTCTTTCATGAGTCGTTTTCTGTCAGCGAGGCATTCGATTCGTCGTTCAAAAATAAACTACAATACTGTTGCCGCCAGCTGTAAAGGGGTCAACCCAGGGCCCCTTTACATTGTACCCTGAAACTATAAAATGATGCTGAATAGCTTTAAAGCATCCTTCTGTTGACAGTTTATCATTCACATGCCACCAACTGGTCCAGGACGAGTAAAAGCAACACTGACTGAAGAAAGGGGTTCAGGGGTTCAGAGGTTGCACTCTAACAAGATCCAGAAGTGGGGTCTGTGATGTGGAAATAATCCCAGTATAGTAAATCTGTTTAAAAAAAAAAAAACGCCGACATTAGCCAGGAGAGGAAGCCCATTATTCCGCAGGAGTAGATCGCCCCTCACAATCACACACACAACCTCAGAGCTTTTCCGGAGATATTCGCTGGCTCAGGACGGAGTTATAAAAGCAAGAATAAGTCAGAAGAAACAGAAGTGGGTTTAGTGGAAAGAACACAAAGGCCGGCCGGGTGGGGGTTTATGGGAATTTTAATACCAGGTAGTCTGAAGGGGGGCTCCAAAGAGGTCTGAGCTGTTGGGAAAAGCAGGCATCTATAATCCAGTTTAGACATTATTTAGCACAGACACTGAAGTCTGAGCACCTTACGGTGTCCTGAAAGGTAAATCCCATGTGGAGACAGACATCATTTCAAATATGACATCTCCTCTTCTACACTAAATTACCTTTTCCTTTCATCATCTTACTTGGCACATGTCTGTCTCGTTCAGATATTGTAACAATATCAAAAAAGGAGAGTGAAAAATACACTACACTGTGGTCTTTTTGATGGCCTCAGCAGATGTGAGCTATCACTCAAGCATCCATAACACGAGGGTTTATGGGCGCGCGTTGTCATGAGATCCCGAGCAAAGATTTGGAAGTTTTTTTGGAAGTTCATGAAAACGTGAATAATGTGCATATAGAAAAGTGTGGTGGTAGCCATGTGCTAATGCTTTGTTTTTCTTTATGGAGATTCAAACAACTTCAATGTTTCCAGTGTTCTAGCTGATAAAATTGCAATAGGTTGATCCAGCAAATGTTTGATATTCTTACTCAATACCTTTATATGATTACTTGATTAAAGAACATTATCTGTAACTCTGTTTCAATTAAATCTGAAATAATTAAGGTTGTTGCACACAACAGCAACATGACAAATTCCTTATCAATTTGACACCAAGAAAGTTAGCCAACAGCCACTTACTAGCGTATATTATTCAGCAGAAAAGGAGAAACTTTAGCTTTCACTTGAGAAGGATTCAAGTCATTTCATTTTGCATAGCCCAAATAATGAGGACACTATATCTCCTATGTTCACTCTCCTTTTGATTTGGTCGCTTCCAAGTCCTGAGGGTCATGTCTGTCTCTTCAGGTGATAACCACCTCTCCACTGTGTTTGTTTGTGTTTGCTGGGAGGAACTGCAGGGCTGGGAGATGCTTCTCACTACAAGCGACCTCTTCCACTTTGAGCTGGGGTCCACTATTAGACAAAAAAAACGTGATTAGTGCAGCTTTAACCATTGGTTAAGCTGCCCTCTTTCATGCCATGCTTTCATTTAGTTCTTCAATTGCCTCCCTCTTTCCTGTTCCCATTTTCACCCTTTATCCCTTTCTTCACTTCTCTCACTTTCCTTTTTCCATCCCCCTCTCTCTGTCTCACGACTCCCTGCTCTCTGGTCTGTGCAGACAGATTTTCATCTGCTCCCAAACAGCAACACCACAGCGTGACTAACCACAGGCAAAGCCAGCGTGAAGATGAGAGCAACAGGTGGAAAGTTTTCAATTGTTAGATCAGAGCGGGCACCGTACGCCGCAGGGCCAGAGTATTGGTATACAGGTGTTAACAAGAATGATTGATAACCATTTGAATAACTTCTTTTTTTTAATATCTGGCCACTGGTCTGGTAAAGTTTCACTGATCACGAAAGCAGCGGGACCCAAACACTTGAAATAAAACAGGATATTGAAAGAATGTGGTGCAAAGTTGAGAGCTTGTTCAGACCAGCAGAAATATTCCACTTGGGTCGAGAGATCCTGGGTGGCCTTTTAATCCTGAGAGCAGCGATCTCAGTGGATGGAGTGAGCGACAAAGACAGAGGAAAGAGAGGAAGTCAGCGGGCCAGGTGAGTCCCAATAATCCTCCACGGCAGCCAAAGGAAACATGTACAGACAAGGCAGCAACACGATACCTCAGCGAGGCAATCACTCAACACCTAATCTACTCTCCCTTTTATTTGTCACGCATCCACTCACTGAAAGTCCACAATAAAACTTCAAACAGGCATGAAAATGCTATTGGGGTGAAGTCAGTCGTCTTTTAATGTTTCGCCAGAAGACCTGAGGTTATAATAGGCCTCCATTCCAAAACAATGACTGTCTGTCTGAGTGGTCGCTCACTGTCACCTTCCCCCACATGGCTCGGCTTTAAGGTCTTGTGTGTGTGTGTGTGTGTGTGTGTGTGTGTGTGTGTGTGTGTGTGTGTGTGTGTGTGTGTGTGTGTGTGTGTGTGTGTGTGTGTGTGTGTGTGTGTGTGTGAGTGCGTGCACGTACAAGATTGCCTAATCTGTGCAAACCTACTCAGGCCTCATTAACCCAGACCCTCACTGCCAAGGCTCTTTTCACTCAAACCAGAGAGACATTGTCCTCTTTGGCAAAGTAACGTTGTCATTGTAGCATAACAAAAGTTGTGAGTTCAAGTTTTTTGTGGTTCTAAACAACAACAAAAAAACACATAAAAAGTGTTTCTAATTAGGGAAAAAGGTGTCGTCCCACAGTCCTGTTTTTTCCACTTCTGTTCTTTTACAACCGACTTGTTGCTGTTCCAGACTTTAGGCTCTCCCTCTCTTTGGGAGCGTTGCTATGGCAGCTGAGGCCCACATTTTTCATACACAGGGGGAAATGAGATAGAGAGGCAGGGTAAGGGAAGGAAGGAAGGAAGGAAAAGGACATAAAAGACTAAACGTGATTGAAAAGGTGACTGAGTTTTTTTTGTATGTGTGCCAGTCTGACAGCAGACCGTTTGGCTCTTTAGCATCTCAAAGCATCTGGCCTCAATTCCACCGCTTCTGGAGAAGTGGGGTGACGGAAGTCTCGACTGTTCCTCTATCACACCCACACTCTCACACACACACACACACACAGAGCAGAGAAACTCACACAGTCCCTGTGGGGGTTGCCAGAGAGAGCAGCCAGCAATATATTGAAATGGGATGCAGTAGACATCGATGACATCAAAGTATCCTCACAGCCTAGTGAAACGCTGTGGTCAACTGCCGACACAAACTGCCAATCTCGTGCTTATTTAAAGGACGTGTTGGAAATGAGTTGCACTAGGAGTTTGCCAGCTGACTTTTCCAAAAAACTAAGAAGCAAGAAGCCACGGTTCAAGTGGAATACTATTGTTTACCGTCTTGGCGATAAACCCCTGCTGCGTCTGTACGGTCAGACTAGACATTTGATGGCAGTACCTGACAGTTTCTTGACTAGATGCACATTTCATTCTCCCAGACCTGCTCGGCACTTGGTGCTGAAGAAGGCCGGTTTCCAGTCAGCTGGCAGGGGAGGAAATGAAGGTACCAGTGAAAAGGGGGGGGACATTCCTGGTCCGCTCCAAACGTTTGGATTTTCCAGGAGGTTTTCCAGTCGCTGACAAGTTATCCAGCGGCGGCCAGTGGTCAGACCCGCAGACACTGGAAATACCAGGAATGCCAGTGGTAGAGACACAGAGATTAGTCTGGCCAGTGGCCTACTGTTTGTCAGGATCAGTGGCCGGTTCAGCCTTTACTCCCTGACTTGGTCTCAATACAGGTAGCGGGGGCTGCTCTGTTTTTCTAGATCCATTTCTCATTGATCCGAATGTGGAGATTAGAGTTAGGTTTTCCCTCCCTAGACGTCCCTTCCTTGCCCCCTGCTGCTCTGCCTGTATGAACAGTGGAAGGTCATTGTTTCATTGTAACAGAGAGCAGAGAAGAAGGGGCCTGTTATCTCGCACTGAAAGCAACAACACTTTGACTGACAATGTGACCAGAAATAGAGGAAGAGGACGAGGAGGAGGGAAGTGACGGGACCCTTGATCGTAGAGGAGCAGTTAGCTTGCTATCAGACTTCAGTTGAAGAAAAGTAGGCCACAATATCTGCTCAGCGAAGGTGTGACAGCTCCAGAGTGAAATCGCGGCGCATAACACACACAAACACGGGCACACGGGGCTGCTGAATACAGCCAGGCAAATGAGTTCCACAGCAGCTATTACATAAGCAGCAACGCCTCACTTAAAATGTGCCGGCTTCGATTTATAATTCACTTCCACTCGTCTGAGAAAATATCTGACAAGGCAAAAAGGCACATGTGCACCCATATTCAGACGCTCTGTCCGTGTCGCTGTAAACTGGAGAAAGATTGAGCGGAGAGGGGGGGGGGGCAGACCGGAGTGGAAAACACACTCAGCAAACTGTACAGAGGCCAGGCCCGACGTCCAATCTCTCGCTGTCCCTCCTCCTGTGTTTGTGTCTCCGTCTCAGTCTCTCAGAGGTCCACAATGCTTCCCGAGTCGATGCTCTACATAAATACCTGGCACGACATTTAGCTCGACGGTATCACTGGAAAACAACGAAGCCCAAATAAGGAGTCAAATCGAAGGAGGAAACTTGTTTTGAATCCTTCAATGTATATTTTTGTTTCCTATGAGGTACAAGAGACCATCTGAGAGAAAGAGAGAGAGAGAGATGCTGACTTGTTTGTTGGTCCAGCTTGGACCATGAGGAAAGAAGTGGAAAGGGAAAGGAAAGGAGAAAGGTCTCACTCCCTTTTTATTTGGAGCTACTTAATGCTGTACGTATATACGTGTACCACCACACAGGAAGCATGAGTCAACACAGCTGGAAAGAGTTACGAACGTAACCTGCAACACGTGACACACGTTTAGTTCACTTGTTTTTGTTCAGAGCAGATGAGGCAACACATCTTCTCGGCCCCCACGTCCCCCAACCCCTCTTGAGTTGAACGTTACGTCGGAGTCTTGCGTCTCGTCCCCTGCTCAATTACTGCCGCGATGTTTATGGAGCAGAACGTCACTCCTTCAAAACCCCAGTTGGTGTAATGACAGTCTTCTCTCAAATGAAGCTCCATCATGACACGGTCAAACAGAAAGACACTACAAAGAGTTGAATGGATGCCCTTCTAACCGTCCTGGCTATAAACATCACTCATGGGCCATAACAAACGTGATGAGACTCTTCATAATGTGGTCCAGGGCACATGAGGAGTTTTGTAATTACACGCGTAGGGAAAATGGAAGAAAAACAACTGCAGCTTGTTTAAACCAAAGTGCTTCATCCTCAAAGGAAACCAAGATTCCCTTTGACTCTTCTGGATAAAAACGTATTTTGAAGGCTAATGGTCTCCTCTGGTATCTTATCTGCTGCCTCATGCTCTTTCTTATCTTGGATGTGTGTGCGTGTATGTGTGTGTGTGTGCAGACAGATTGAATAACACCTTCCTCCTCTGTCCTCTTCCTCCTCCAGTCCAACCGTCCAGGGGGTGCTACAGCTTTTTGAAAGGCTCAAACTTTAAATCAATACCCCAGCAGCCCGAAATGAGCAGATTACGGAGGTAGGGATTAGAGAACCCGAGCTCACACCAAAAACTCGTCATCCCACCTCAACAAATCCAAGCCGGCTGGTCAGCCTGTCCGGGCTTGTGCGAGTAAAACATATCCAGGGTCATTCGGAGCAGCCAACAACTTCAGACAAGTCATTTCAAGATAATGGCGGTCGGCTGATTCATCCAGCTGCCTTCCATCTCTGGCAAAAGGACAGGAACTCAAATTTTCCAGGAATTATTATTTGACCGGTTCCATCTCAGCTTATCCAGAACAACTTTTTGGCCTTCTCTGACGTTCCAAAACTAGTTTCCAGTCCTGTTAAAATCAGCGCTACTGGGTCTGCCAACCAACGCTGTCCCGAACCCCTTTTTCCGTCACAAAACTCCTAGCTCCCATTGACACCCTCTTAAGTGGCTTCTCACTGACTCAAGGTGCCTATGAATACAAAGTTTCCAAAGTGGGACAAAGGGCAGGACTTTTAGGACGCAAACCCTCATTATGCGGACACATGCACCAGCACACACTCTGCTCCACACTCACCCCAGTGAGAGCTCTGCATCGTCGCCTCCACTTGTCTCCGTCCCTCTTGGAAAAAGAATATTAAAGTTAAAAAAATCCCCTCCGGTCTCCGTTGGACCGGGTTGTCCCCGTGTCTCCTTCGCTCCACCCGTCGTCTACGTCTTCTCTCCAACACTCCGGCTTCCTGCAGCGCGCCAGGAACTCATATCCTGACACAAGGACTTTCAAATGGAAGCCCTCCTTATTTTCCCTTCCTGTCCTCCTCCTCCTCCTCCTCCTCCTCTCGCTTCTCACTTCACTCCACTGTTCCTCTTCTTAGCTTTCCTTCCCTGCTGTCTGCCTTAGCACCGCCTTCCCCCCTCCTCCTCCTCTTCTTCATTCCTCCCTCCCTTCTCTCCCTTTTGTCCGCCAGCCCCCCTGCCTCTAGTTCCCCTCTTTGAACACACACACACACACACACACACACACACACACACACACACTACTCTCCTCTGCCCTCCCCTTTCTCTTTTCAGCCTGAGCTTCATCCATCCCCTTCTTTTTCACACATTCTGCATCGACACAGTCCTGCGTCGGACTGAACTTTCTGAAAGACATTTTGATCCCCTCTTGCTGTTTGGTTGATTTGTGAGCAACCTCAATAACTTGCAGAGGTATTCAGGTGTCCTTACCCTCCAAATGTCCATCATCTATCCTTTGGATACATAGCAGTGCAATTATAAAACAGCATTGACTGCATTCAGGGCTGCAGCCACTAGGAAGGGAGGGGGTCAGTTCTCACAGATGGGGTGAATTACGTAACGTTTCTGCTCATCTTGTGCCTGCACACACTCTCTTGTACAGAGATAACCA
The DNA here is from genome assembly GCF_949316345.1 of Pungitius pungitius. Lineage (NCBI taxonomy): Eukaryota > Metazoa > Chordata > Actinopteri > Perciformes > Gasterosteidae > Pungitius > Pungitius pungitius. The sequence goes on along the minus strand of NC_084912.1, from coordinate 8,249,544 downwards.
GCAGGTAACCAAAGGAGTAGAGGGGGATTGAAAAGGTTTGGAGATTTGTTGATTCTGTCCATTGGTTAATAGTGATTATTACAATTTTCAATTGATCTGTTGATTGCACATTATTCTACATTTGTGGCATGTGGCAGCATCAGAGGAAGCCACGTTGGGACCAATTGTCATTATAGCCTCAGTTCAAATAAAGAGGTACAATTATTTATTTTTATGAGGGAAAAAAACCCGGAAAAAACAATACCATTTGAGGTAAATGAGGTTTCTTCTTCTTTGCCCTTTTAGCAAGTGATCTTTCCGGTTTATCTTGGAAACTGGATTGCAACCAATGAACTAAGTGTGAGTAAAAAGCCCAGAGGCCTGCAACCATATTCAGGAAAAAACTCGGCCAATACAAATACCTCAAAAGCAAATATTAGCTTAACCTAACTAAGATGTTAAGATGGTAAAAATACATACGGACCGTACAAATGACACCAACTGCTCTGCTGTGTGCTACACCAAACGAACCACTCTCTTGTGTGCTTCTATGGAAAGCTAGGAGTACTGAGCAAGTGTGTGTGTGTGTGTGTGTCTTCTCCCTCTCTTTTCGAATTGCCCTGTACCTCCCTCTGGCTCCCACAGTAAAAGGTGAGAAGAAAGTTTGCTTCTGCTCTCTGACTTGGCACTTTACTGCCATTAACGCAGCCCACGTTTCTGCGCTGAAAAAACAACACCAGAAAGCTTTTGAGTCTATTATAGATGTCTGTGTTACACTGTGTGTGTGTGTGTGATTTTGTGTGTGAGAGTCAGCAGGAGTTTCTATTTTAGCTTAAAACTATAACAGAGAACTGAAAGAAGTTAAAATGCATCCTCGCAGGCTTTTTACATGGGAACATACAAACATGGATTTCTGCAGCTTTGACTCGTATGAAACACGCATCCACTAAAATAAGATACCAAGTGGGGGGTCCTGTGTATTTTGAAAGCGACCTCGCGGGGCATCGCCGTGAGACGTCTAATGAAGGAAGGGGACAGCTGGGCCGGGACAGGCTGAGCTTCACTGGAGGAGAACAGACAGGAGATCTGTAATGGAGACAGTGGAAAGAAGAGAGGCAGACAGCTGCTGCAGCTGTGGGGAGCGCACGTTATTATCACCGGGCATCTCTCACCAACGCTGCCCTTTAACTGTTTGTTCGTGGGGCTGCCAAACACAACAACCAAACAAGGTGCTGTAGTTATCCAACACTGATTGACACAAATACAGTTTACGGGGAGGCTTTGCGGAGGAGGCAGTGTAGAGAGAGTGGAAGCAGTAAACGGGCTGACACACCTCTGACTGCTTTGAGGTATTGCTGCAGGGGGACAGATTCCTGACCCCTCATCTCCTCTTCCCCCCCCCCTTCTGTCGCACACTCAAACTGTCATCCATCTGCAAACCCGATCCCTAACCGGACACTTCAAAGACTGAGGCCAAGACCCCGATTTCCATAAATGTGTGTGCATGTGTGTGCGTGTGACAAAGTGACCACAGCGGTTCACTCAAAACTGATTCCACACAAAGAAGTAAGACCACCGATCAATGTCCCCGCTGCCCAGAAAGAAAGAAAAAACACAAGGCCGAACGGGAGGCAGAGAGAGAACAAGAGGCGTAGGAGGAGCGTGTGGGTCAGCAAACGCCGAAGGTCAACGTTGACGGAGAAGGGTTTGCGTCGGCGGTGGGTGTTTTTCTCTTTCTGTCTGGTTCTTTACCTCACGGTGTCTCCCAGTGCGCTCCGCCTGAAGGTCTGGGGGAAACGGGGAAGCGGCAGAGAGCTCTCATCCCAGGACGCCTCCTGCACTCAGGCCTGGAGGAAAAAACACAAGGGGTTAATACCGACCTGTTGGCTGAAATGACACTAATGTTTGGAGCATTGACATTTTAATAAACCTGCAATACTGTGGCCAGTGAATAAAAAGGAGTACGCGCGGCGTTGACCTTTGTAGTTGGTGTAATTGACCTAATTTCACACATCCGTGGGGAAACACTGAGGGGATCAGGTCCCGACCATGAACCGCCATTCCTCATCTCTTTCTCTCCTCATTTCCTGTCATCTTTCTACTGCCAAATATAGCCATCTATTGAAGACAACAAAGACTTAGGCGGACTTGGGCAAATAACTAATTTAGATTTCTGAAGTGTGAATATTAGCTTGATCTTAATAGTATTTAAAGTCTGACTTTGTAGAACCGGCCCCTGACTACTTTATGAATACAACGCAAAATACCAAGCATCTAATAATGACCTTAACTCTAATATCAGAATTATAATTCTACTTAATTAAAACTAAAGAAAAATAAATCTTATATTCACAGAACTTCCCTTTTTTCCTTTTATCTTTAAAAATAAAAAAAACTTCTCCCCTCACCTTGTCTGTCTCTTTCCTCCCTTCCTACCACTTCTCCACTCTCCACACATGCAGCCAAGGAGATAATCAGCCGGCTTGGTACATTCTGATAAGTGATCCGATACGACTATTGATTTTGGCCTCGTGTCCCGGTGCAGAGGTCAGTCCAAAGCTTCTGAGCAGCTTTTAGGAGCCACGAACAGATGCTGACGGGGCTCTTTCACAGCCATTGTCATAAAAGGATGCAGCACAAATACAAATAAGGACAGTCACACAAAAAGTGACTGCTAAAGAAACTACAGAGTCATCTATTTTGCTGCATAGAAAATCTGATATTTATGTTAAAATTTGCTCAACAATCTGTCAACAGAAAATCAATATTATCAATGGATTTCCATGAAATCTGGAGTTCAGTTCGGCTCAGGGAAGGAAGGAACTGAATGAACAATCAGGATTTCCTCTGCAGCTGATGGGGGTAAAGACATCCGTCGGTCCTAACGGGGAAAGACAGATGGTCATGGTCTTCCCTTGGGGACACAGGGATGGGTTGGTGGGGGGGGGGTTATTACTGCGTACCTCCACCTTTTAAGTTGGTCATCTTTGATCTAGGTAATGTATATAGAAACGTCTTTCTTCATGAATATAAGAAATGAGGGGTTGGGAAGTACATTTATTTTCTTTTAGACTTATTCAACCAGAGGAGTTGACTTTCTCAAAGGTAGTTTTGCATTTTCTTACTCTTCAAATCTTGAGCTTCTGTCTTTTATTTTGTCATTAACTGAAATACGGGACAAATCATAACCATAAATCAACAGAGAAAAGGTGGAGTACCACCACAAAGTCACTAGGATTCATCTCGTGGCAGCCATCAGTGACTGTGTCAAATCAAACGGCATTCCTTTGCATGGTTGTTGAGATGTTTCAGTGTGGATCAAAGTACTGGACTCAACTGGACGGTCACCAGGCTAAGGAAAAGGCTTACAGAAACACATGCACTGTATATGTATGCACACACACACACACATGCATGCACGTACAGTACATGCACGCATACACCCATAGATCTGACCCATCTTTATAATTTTCATAAAACCGACTTTGAGGCTTAAGACCTGACCTATGAAGCTCTTATAATCTCTGCAGGGCAGTTCTCTAATCAGGAGATCACCTCTCACCCCTGTATGATGGGCTGGTGATGTACGTACACCCGTGGATGCAGATTAGACAGAGATTATTATTCGTATAGGTCACTGGTAGATAGATTAGTTGCTATAGTAGCATATGTCCTCACTGCAGGGACCACAGTTAATGGAAGTACAATGGCACCAGACTTCAGTTTATCTGGGGGCTTGGGGCAGTTGGGTGAGACAGAACAAGAAGATGTAAAGCAAACTTATGATAAGCTTTTTCCACAATTTTATAGACCAAAGCATTAATAAATGACCAAAACCGTAAGCGACAGATTAAACTGAAAACAATAGAAAGTTGCAGCCTGCTGTAACCAGAGAGATATTTAGGCAATACCTCTGTGTAAAATCCCACTATGTTATCACATTGTTTATGTCCAGACGTATGAATTTAAACAGCACAGTTTCTACCGAGCAGAGCTAATGGAATATTGAAACACTTCCCTGGAATAGCGTATCAAGGTGTTGCCATTTCTATGCATCTATCCTTCCATTTTCGGTGCCATTACCCAGACACATTGTACTCTGAGCTTGGCACCGCCGCCTGCCGCTGACGGTTTTTTCTAAGAAAGTGGAAAGCTGCTTTGTTGCCATAATATGCCCTGTGTGATGCTTGGCCCACTTTCCAGCCTGCTTTCATTGTGTAAGCACACATACATAAAACATGATTTGCTGCTTCAATTTCTGACTTTCATTCAGCTGGGATTTGGTGGCAGACAACATCAGAGCCATGAAAAGCAGAGCACGACAGCAGCGAAATGCAGTTCTCCCTCTGAACCTCCGGGCGAGGGAGGGGAAGAGAGAGAGAGAGAGAGAGAGAGAGAGAGAGGGCGAGAGAGGCGGTGGAGTTGGCGACGTTACAGAGAACGAGGGTTTAATCACTGACCTTCTACTGTTACAACTGGAGACAAATGACCATGATTAATGAGGCACATTTATCTTATAGGTTACGGAAAAAAAAACAGCAATGGCAACTGCACTTGCCTGCTCTGATGGATCTCTCTGCTGTAGAGATTAAACTCCAGTGTAGTTAGTTTGCACTTGTGATCAAGGAGCTCAGGTCAGTGTCGGTGTTGGTCCAGTACAGCTCACTAGAGGGCACCCTGTCTATGTCTGGCAGTGCAATGAAGGCTTTTCTAAAAAAATAAAAAAAAGTTTTAAAAAAACCTCAGGGGAACACTGTTGTTAGAACAATTAATAAGATAAATAATTATTTGAATACAAAACTGGGCCCTCCAGCTTTATTTAAATTCATTTCTTAAAAATCTTCATTTATTGTGGAGACCTGGAAGATTAATATGAGACCAGTGGTAGAAGATGTACTATCTGAATCTCAAAGTATTAAAACAAGTCAGACTAATGTCAGACTAAGTCAGTAAAAAAGTACTGCATATTATGATTCCATATTAGATTATGAGATTATTAAAACTAATGCATCAATATGTAAGCAGCATGTTTCTGTTGTAGCTGGTGTATCTAATTTGACAAGGGTTGGAAAGAATATAACAGAACTCCACTTGTTTTAGTTTAATTGTGAGATAATGAATCTTTTGAGGTGTTCGGGCCTTTAAAATTCATAAACCTAAGAATCTTGAATAGAAAATCATTCTTAGCTACCTGAAATGTGACAAGAAAAAAACTACACTATAGGGTGAACATCTTTGAACATTTCGTTATTTCTTTTCTGCCACAGCTTCACACAATCAACCTCTTCATTGAAACTACAAACAGCTGGTGACTAATGAGGGTTCTCTGTGTGGAATTAGTGAGTAGTGAAAGCGAGAAGCAAAACCTAAGACTGCTGGGAAGAAAAAGAGCATGGAGGAATCTATAATGTTAAATAAAGTTCAGGATGATTTTATGTTGCTTTTGAATGTTTCGAGCTTCATCCGCCTTCCACGTTTGTCTCCGTCTGCGGGGTACAAATCATCTCCTTTCATTTGCCTCCTCACGTATTAATATATGTCTCCCGTCACGTCAGTTTCTATATGCACAGATCCCCGCAGATGGAACACAGTGTGCATGGGAAACTCACTATGAGGCGGGGGTGTCTGCCAGAGACGGGAGATCTGCACATATTCCATGGAAACACACTGAAGCATCTGGCAGCATCTGGCAGCACTTTAACTGTGCATAGACCTTAAAGACAGAGGATTCATGCTGTCACGCGCATTGTCAGGCCGGCTGCAGAAAAGGGAAACGCTTTTGTCTCCGTCACGTTTCTCCATGTAACTGTGGCAGGGCGTTTTGTGCCGTCACTCAAATGGAAAGCACTCTGAGGACACCTGTGTTAGAAATACTATATAAAGTATGACAATGTAAAAATACTCCATCACACACCAAATACTAGTTACTGTGGGTACAAAAAAGTATTATCAGGCGCCTGCACATATTGTAAATGATTGTGTTTTTGGAGAAGGGTGATGCGGGGGCAAAAGCATCTAAAGACAAGCGAGGTCCTGTGCAACCACGAGGCCGCTCCTTGAATCAGACGGCAACTTTTACACTCAGCTCGCGGTTAACAACTTGCCGGGTAACGTTTCCCCAGGTGGGCTGATTAAATCCAATTATTTGTAACTCTTTCTCCCTAAATTAAAAAAATAAACAAACAATCAATGGCTAGTGGAAAAGGTTTGTGTTATTGACGTAACTTAACTAAATCAAAGCAGCTTGGCCAATATCACTGATCAGCCATTATCGAAGCCCACGTGCTCGATGTATTTATATCCTTATACCTGCATGTATAAGCAAGGGCGAAACAACAAAGACAACACAGATGTGAAAATGTGATCAAAGAACACAAAAACACAAAAAAAACTTGAAGCACACTGAGGCGCGTGCACGGTTAATTTATTTCCAAGATTCACAAGTAGGGATCAGGGTGTGTGTTCTCTCTCTCTGTGTGTGATTGTGTGCGTGGTTCAAATTGAGCCCACCACTCACTGCAAGACAAGCTTGCAATGCAATTTACCCCAACGTTTCACAGCATATTTATGTCAGGCACGGCTTGACTGTTAACTCGAGCACTTCATCGCCTCACGCACACACACACACACACACACACACACACACACACATACACGCACGCACTCACAGTCAAATCTGTCAGTGTGTAATTTTCTTTTACTCAGTGGCAAAGGTCAGCGTGTACACACATTTTCACAACAGCCTCGGGGTATAGGCTATATACTGTGTGTGTGTGTGTGTGTGTGTGTGTAGAGTTAATGAAGACCGACATGAGGACTGACATGGATGCTGAGCTTTGCTGCGCAGGGCCAGGCGATCTAACAGCAGGGATAAACTAAATATAGACAATCTCATTTAGCCTCACCCCCCCCCCCCCCGTTCTCCTTTTTTCTTCCTTATATCTGCAGACATTTTATCATGTCCCCTTTTGTTTTCTACTTCCTCCACAAACTCCATGTTGCTTCCCTGCATGTCCTTGTCCTTTCCTAATTTTTGTCCTTTCCTTCATCGCCTCCCCAAATCCCCCATTGTCAGTCCGCTTCGGACTCTTGCCTGTTTGTTTTTTTTCTCCTGAAAAGTAAAAAACAAAGAAAGATATCCAAAATACTGGATAACAGGGAGATGGGGGGGGAGAGACCGAGTTATGTAAGCGAGGCTAATCCCCTCCCAACCCCTGCATAGTGAATGAGACGGGATGACAACGGCCTCATTTCATCCGTGTGTCTCTGTATCCGCCGCAGCGTCTCCGTTTCCACCTCAATCTTTCGGTTTGATCTTCACCAGCAGGCAAGAGCTAAGATTTTAGCAAATACAGATCCGCTGACACTTCATTTCACCATCAACGGTAACATCTGATCTTTTAAAAAAAAAGCTCTTTCAAAGTGAGGAGGGAAACAGAATCGGGACATATTCATGTTAAACAAACTCAGCTGACAACAACTATAAATATTCCAGATCTTTTCTGTCATCGGCTGTCAGACATTTCTGTTGGAAAAGCAGAGCTACGGTAACAAGACGTCTTCAAATTTAATGACACAATAACCATAAACAAAGGCTTAGCTCCCACCACATGACCATCAACCCTTCTCTCCTCAACTCTAAGCCGACAGTCTGACCTCTGACCCCACCAGTGCCCCCCCTCCCCACCCAGAAACCCAGACATCCTCATCCAGAGAGGTCCGTGTGGCTCAAAGGGTCCACGAGGCCGGCTGACATCGACCCTTTCAGAGAACTATTGATCGAAACCATTTAACAAGGACACATAAGGCTTTAAGCAGCGTGCGAGTAGTTTTGTATTAAACATGTTGACATCAGCGTTTACCCTCTCCGTAAAAGAGGAGGCCAGGGGCTTCATTTTGAACGTGTACGTTAAAGAGTTTAGAGACGGTCTTAATGTGGGAAGTTCAACCACTGGAGGTCAGCAACAAACAAGATTTCAGGGCTTTTCAACTTGCCCTCAATAAACTCAAATAACAATAACATTAACACATGAAGAAACAGATATTAAAATAATTACTTTAAAATAGGAGGACAAAAATAGATAAGAACAGTAATACATATTTAGATATTATTCTGCAGGTAGAATATTCCATGAAGATACAGTATATTATGCTGTAATTAAGTTTTATTCATTAGATAATTTATACAAAAGGCTCTGTGATTGATTAGCTAAGATTAAACCAATAATAATTCTCAATACTTTTTTAAAAGTCTGCTTTTATCGGCCCCCCCGGCCCCCTCTTCTCCATTATAGTTGACATTAACATTAATCAATGTTCCTAGAATTCAGGCAAGTCAAGCTCTCTATTGTGAGCCACGCTGGCTATAATATTGTTTATTAACCCCTCTCCACCACCCACCTCTCCACCCCTCCTGCTCAGACAGGACGCTCCAGTAAACTTTGACCTACTTATGTCTTCCCTCAGTCTGGGCCAAGAGAGCTAGGGTTGTCGGGGGGGGGGGGGGGGGCAGGACCCCAAACACAGCGAGCTTGACGCTGATCTGGCCTGTTAATGATAATACTATGATATCAAAGGCTTATTTGGACAATACATCTTTTGCATGTCAAATGGCCGAGGGAAGCCGAGGGAGGCTAGAGGACACATGTGAAAGAATCACGTTGTTTAGTACATTTTAAATTCAACTGAACAGAAACACACACACACACACACACACACACTTACAGTATATCTCATGCTGAGGACTAGATTTCACTTTTCTGCTGATCGGCTAGAAGACAAAGCGCGGTGTTCATCTTTTTATCCATGCCGTGTCTCACTCAGCAGATGGACACAATCCTCCAGAACCAATTGTGCAGGATAGTGCAGAGCAGACAAAGACACAAAGCCAGACAAACACCTCCACCAAGCCTCTCTGTCAGCCCAAGTCCAGCTGAAACTGAGCAGGGTACCAGCGACAGCGTCTCGTCACAAACTGCAACCCGTGGTCTAAAATCTGCCAAATGTTTCGCAATCGCAGGCCAGCTGAGTCGGGGCGATGCGCATCTGTCAGCAATCAAATAGGAGGGATCAATTACGTAGTTTAACCGGTGCAGTGTGTGGACATGTACGCTGGGGTGATGATCCAAACTCTCTCGTGGTTCAATCTTCTGCCCCACACCGGGGGGGGGGGGGGGGGGGGGGGGGGGGTGAAGCCGGCCAAGAGGCTGGAGGAAACCTAATCTATAAATTCGACACAATCTCCAAACAACTGGGTGTCAACAGATCTTTGCTTGTGTTGTTAGCTCAGAGGAGCCGCACTGCAACATGCTGGGAAACTCACTGATTCAGTTCCGCTGAGGTAATTGTTTTGGACAAAGCCTGAAAATAATGTGGTGTTCAGAGAGACAAATTTATACTGGAGAGGCTCTTCCAAAAACCCAGAGGAAATTGCAGCCGAGTCGCGACAGCGCCGAGGCTGATGAGCTTTTTGAATCAAATCAATAGTTCATGTTTTCCTTCCCTTGCTGGCACAAATCAGGCTTCCTATGGAAGCAAATGAACCAATAGCTTAATCAATGGTTTCCTTGTAAGGAAGAGGGGCTCTGAAAGAGTGGAGCTCTGATTTCAAGCCACAAGAAGAAACATGTCTCTTGACTCTTGAATGGATTTTCTCCCACGTACAAGATTGCTATCCATATAAAAAATAAAAAAATTAGATTGTTGCAGCTGCAAATCGACTTTAAACCGCTCATCTGCTAGCGGGCCTCCACTCTGGACCTAATACTGGTGTCATCCATCAATCTTGTCTTTGCGTTCATCTGCGCGCTGTGTGTGTTTATGTGTGTGTGTGTCTGCTGTTTCAGCACTGGCCATTTCAGTCCTCATACATCAACTTCTTGACAGCGGTGAAGTGACGCTTTGTGACATATGAGGCCACTTTAGCTTCTCCTCAGGAGGAGGAAGATGAGGAGGAGGAGGAGGAGGAGGAAGGCCTGGCCCGAGCTCAAATGGATGAAAACTGTTCCCCTGTGCGGGGAAGGCACACAGACAGGACGTTGCATTTTAACACAACAAGTTAACGCCACACTCGCGAGTCAAGTTAAGGTCAACCTCGCTCCCTAAACATAACGATGTAGTATTTCTTGGCTATAGTCACATTCCTTGGAAGACAGATGTTCATTCCAAAAACACGTATGCAAGTAACGACTGGAAACTGACACGCCGTCACTTGCGAGTCCAAAACTGAAGCTTGAGTTTTACGTGGATTAGGTATTGATTAAACTGTGTTATTTGACACATATTGTTCGATTGTGATGATTTCACAGTGTAAGTTTCATTGCTGTCTTTGAGGGCAAAGTGGACAAGATACGAGAGTTGAGAGAACACAATTTGATTGGCCCACTAATGGGTTTTGGGATCACTTGGCGGACTTAAGCACTTCTGGCTGTGATGAGATCTGTGCCAGAGCTCTGCCCCCTAATGTCCATTAAACACGGACTTACTCCACTCTGCATTGATTCTGACTCGTCTTGCACACTGTAGAGGCTTTCAGAGCTCATCTCCGCCTGCCATCTCCGCTATCAGATTACAACAGCAATTTAATTGACATGCAATCTACTCACGCAGGAAAACACGCTTAGAGCCTCTCTTCATGTGGAAAAGGGTTCTGCACGAGGTTGATGACCGAGGTTGGTGAGCAAGCTCACACAGCTTTTAATGGCTGCTGCCTTGGGCGGGGTGGGGGGGGGTTAAGTTGGTAAAAGTCCAAAGGGGTTAATGACAGGCTGAGACTGAGGACACCTTGACGATGACAGGAGTGGACCACCGGAGTCTGTGCAGCCACACCTCGAGGCTGATGAGCGGGCACAGCAGATGTCTGTCTGCAGAGGTCTTGCAGAACCCTCCTGTAGCTGCATATTCCTCTAATATGAATATGCTGATGTTTAGTAAGCGTAACGTTTAAGTCGACTGACACATAAAATTTGTCAACTGATCGTTTTGTTAAATCGAGTCATCTGTGAAACGGAGATGCCCCGCAAAAAAACAAACGCAAAAGCGGCACTTGTGTGTCCTTGATGCGTTTAAGGACTGATTTAAATCTGACGATAACTTGTTCTTTTTACAGCTTCTTTCTATGACAAACGGTGTATTATAACAGATTGAAAAACATGCATTGGGAGAAACGCTCAATTCGTAGTAAGATGAGTCTGCGTAATGACCAAATAACCGTGAATCAAAATATCCGCATACACACTTCATTGATTTATTTTGAGGAATTTAATATATATATATATATTTAATATATATATATAATATAAGTCCTCATTCATCAGTTTTAAGGCTGTGTACATTTTAATGATAATAAAAAGCAGATTTGTTCAAGAGATGATCTGCAGAAGAGAATTCCTGCACAGTTTCTGCAGCCTGTTAATAGGAAACAATAAGCTTGTGTAGTGTTTGGGATTTCAGCCCCTGAGTACAAGATCTGCTTCAGCTCACTGTGTGAGTTCAATAACTTGCTGGGATTGGATTTATCAATAAATCAAGACTTCAGAAATTCACTCAGATGTCGATAAATATTTAATGAGGGATGCAATGATATTATGGATTTGCTGCTGCAGCAGTCAGGGCTCCTAAAAAGCTCTAAATTGTCAGAAAGTTAAAACTTCAGCACGTGCAGCTTGTTTAGTAATCCATCAGAGAAAATCAGACTCCGGAATGAACAAAGATTTTTATTTCTACAATGTCCAAAAACTATATTATATTGTAATGGGATTTTATTCTGATGTTTGATTAAATTTCATAAAAAGATGTGATTTGTTTGATAGACACGATGATTAAATAGAATATTTTATCTCAATGGAGCATGAAGAAGGGTTTAGGCTGATTCAGTCTATAACGAAGCTCGATTCAAGTCCAATAAACTCAGACTCAGCAAATTGATCTAAAACGAAGAAACGAGATGAACCTGATCATCAGATCCTGACGAGTGTTTTCTGTCTGCCTCCAGACTTTTAAGCTGTTAGTCTCATGTAAACGTGAAACCTGCTGCTCAAACAAAACAAAACACAACTGAAGAGCAAGTCGTTTTAAAAGCTAAACTTTGAAAGCTTTTTAATGCAAGGGAAGATCCGTCATTAGAAATAATCAATGGCAGACATGAAATGAATCACATTACATTTATGACACGAAAAGGGTTTTGAGGGGAAGCGCAAGACGAACCCAAGAAAACACGTCTGTTGTGTTAAGCTTTCGGGATTCGTTACATCACAATAAATTAAATATTGCTGACGTGCTTTAATGACTTACACCACCCAACGTCATCATGGGAGTGTGGCTCCTTTCAATCCCCTCGGGCTGCAGGGGCATTTTGATAATTGAGCCTTGCAGGTGTGGATCTCGGTACATACCTTTATAGTGTGGGATTTTCTTTTGCTTGTTATGTAAGAGGGCTGCAGAGTGCACAGCTGTGCCTGTGCGCACATTTACGTGCTATTTTCAGCTGAGATTATCTAATGAGCAAATTAAGCTGCAAAAGCTGCCGCCGCATTTTGGAAACTAGGCGTCTTTAATGTTTCAGCATCTCCAGAGCAAGTACTGTGCAGGATGTGCATCAGCTGCGATTGTGCTTCTGGCTGTTCTGGTGTACTAGTTTTGTTTCACACATATTTGTTGACTCAATGTAGACATGAATGGAGATGAGGTCGGTTTGTTTGACACTAGAAGCAGAAAGCTGAAGAGAATGTGGTTAATAATCATGCAAAACTTGAAAAGGTAGAAGCATGCTGAACCATGAGTTTGCACATGTTCTCGCTCCACTGCCTAACATGTGCCCCCCCCCCCCCCCCCGGGCATCCCACCCTCCTCCACCACCTGCCCCCCCCTCCACCTCTTCAGCTGCTACTATCCTGATCACATGACAGCTTGGTTATCACGTCCCACCACCACCACCAAACCCCCCTCTCTCTGCGTGCAGATAGAACAATCGTCATATGTGCGTCCCCGCGGTGGTTGTCGTAGTGTTTGCATTCAGCTTACGCCTTATGGCTGGGAGGACGCGGCGTCCAACACATCAATCAAGCTGCAGTGAGGGTGTTCACCAAAGATGAGAAGAAGATGGAGGGCATCTCGGGCATCTTTCAGCGTTGACATCTTCTCCTGTGGAGATTATTTATGGTCCAATAAGACCCTGGGCGGTTCAAGTTCAACTAGTAACTAGTAACTCCATGTATTATCTATATCCACCTTTTCTCATCTTTGCACAAAAGCAGCTGCAGATTTCAAGAGGCAAAACTAACATAGCAAGAACAGTGACATGCAAAAGCAGTTGTTTGTGTGTGGGGGTGTGTGTGTGGGGGGGCAGTGCAACCCCATTCACTGAAACAGCTGGATGGAGATAACAGAGCAATGCTTATTCTCGAGTTTCTCTCCCTCACCCCCCTCTCTCTCTCTCTCTCTCTCTCTCTCTCTCTCTCTCCCTCTCTCTCTCTCTCTCTCCACACACACAAACAATAATTCATAGCAAAAGTCACTACTTTCATTAAACTGAAGTACTATAAGTCAAACTACAACAACCAATTAATAATGTAGATTAAGCCCCGCGCAGCACTCTCGACGACAAACATAACTTAGTATCATTAACCTCCATTTTGACTTAAATGGCCATAAACAACGCTTATTTATGGGTCATTTTGCAAAAGAAATTGTCAACAGCGAGATAAAAGTGATTTTGAATGGTGGTTAGTTTACTTAACGGCAGAGTAGAGCCGCTTTAAAACCACTAACACGAACCTTGCTGTGTGTACAACAACAACAACCGAATCACTTACTCACAGGATGTTCTTCTCAGGCAACGTTTCCTCCGACAGTAAACGTGTCGAGTCCCGCGTTTTCTTCTCTTTGCCCGGTGTCAAAACTTTTTTCTTTCTGAAAAAAAAAACAGCGAGCAGCGAGTAAAACGTGTGTCTCCTTCATCCGCCGTGGCTGCTGCGGTCGGTGCTCCGGTCTCCCTACAAGCCCGTCCAGCCCCGCGGAGGCTCCGGGGACCCGCTGCCGATCGGACGCCGCTGTCCGGGCTGAGCGCGTCTGGTATCCTCACCGGCGCAGCCCGGGCTGATGCTCAGCGGGGCGGGCTCAGTCTCTTGCTCCAGAAGGCGCTCGACTGCTGATCCGCGGGAGGTTTAGGACCCGGGAGTGTGTGTAGGGGGGGTGGGGGGGGCAAGGGGGGGCCGCGACAAGCGATGAGGCAGTATTTGTCAGAGATGGGCAAAAACACATCATGTATTCAAATAAAATAAAAAGTACTGGTGCCAGAAAATAAAAAAGTACAAAACGTGAATTCTGTTCTTTAAAATATAGGAAATAGTTTTTTCTGGGTTTTCCTTTTTCTTTCAATTTGTTATAGCAGAACATTCAGGTTCAGGCTGAATGTACTCAAAGCTCTGGTGGACAAACTCAGAAGGTCAGTGTAACTAAGCAAAGCTATTAAAAGACAACAACTTCATTCACCATATTTATATTATTAACGGGACTTACATAACAGTGCAAATTTGACTTTGTATCAACATGAAAATCACATATGAATAGCATCACACGCGTTGTGTATACCATAAAAGAAACATATATAGTTTAAAACCAGTTAATAGTTGGTTGTAGAACCACATAATGCATAATATGAAACAGTCATTTATATGGGCGGCATTTGGGGAATCTAGCACTGAAACGCTGCTCAAAAGGTTTGAGCCGAAGAACTGAATAGAACTTAAACACAACACAACTCAGGTGATATCTGAGAGATGTGCTGCCCCTAAGAATAAGGGGTTACATATGGCATGAAAAAAAACTCATCCACAATCATCCGTTGGTTGAACTAATTTTCTATTTAACCAGCAAATCAGGGGAGCCGGCTGTTTACAGGTTGGCTCAACTCTCCTTTGAGCTCTCGGGTTGAGAGATTCCCGCCCGCTGCCTCCTGTCCAACACCAGAAACACAAAATCGGGTCTTCTCTTCCAACCACAAAAGGCTGCCACCTGCTTGAGTCGGCCCATGAAAGAGGAGCTTTTTGAAAGGATGAATTACCTAATTTGTTCGAAAAAATTGGTGGATTTGGTTTCGCTAAGATCTTAAAGTGCAAAAGTCCCCGTCAGTCAAAATGAGCAGCTGCAGCAGTGATGTTAATCCATTCAGAGTGTTGTGAGCAGGTGCGTTGGACTGGCCATTCACAGTACATTTACACAGATGTTTTCATGGAGAAGTTAAATCTTCCATCCCTCCGGCCTTCTGATTTTCTACCAAATCTGCAACATATTCAATGAATCGTTTTGTAATTCAGAAGTGTGGTCAGTCCACAGTGTGGAAATATAGCCTTAAAATAGGATTAAAATGAAGTGTAACTTATTTCAGGATGTCTATTATTAAAACAAGAATCATTTAAATGGTTGTGTATGCAAGAACATTGGCCCGGTGCACCATGAATTTCACTGATCCTTTTTTTTGTCCCCCACCCCACATCTGCAGCATCACATTTATAATAACATATGTCATGTGATCAGGAAACAGCTACAGTTTGCATATATTTTAAAGAAAGAGCAGCTGTAAACTATTATCTTACACTGCAGCCTCCACAGAAACACCTTAAGTCTTTGATGTGCGGCCGGCCCTCCTGCCAGAGGAAGAGGATTTTCAGGACGCCTGTCACTGCTGAACTTCCACTGACCCTCCCCTCCTCTGCGTATAAACCTTCCGATTTATATCCCGCACCAATGCCAAGTACATAACCCCCAACTTTACTCCCTTCCTGCGCATTGAGCCCTCCACATTGCTCTGCCACCATGCTTCTCTCAATGCCACTCTGTCCAATCACCTCCCTTCTCCATCTCTTCCTTCTCCTCCTTCTCTGTTCACATCCCGCCTCCCCCCCCCCCAACTCACCCTCAAACCCTTCTTCTCTCAATCCCTTTCTCCTTTAAATCGTCTCCATGGTTCATTGCAACTTTAGGCTTCGGCAGTCCACAACGCTAATGTGATTTCCAGCTGAATTGAAACGTGCAAATCTGCTGCGAGCTCTCCGTTTCCCCAGTGGCTTCCTCCTGGAGTCGACTTCACTAGACGGGGGAGGCTGGAGATCTTTCTTCACTGAACTGCACAAGATTCAAGTTAAACATTTTCTTGGCTTCATGTTATTTTTCCAACATCACACAAAAAAACAGTTTATTGTCTTCTGACACAATATGAAAAATGTGTGTTTGTGTGCTGTTGCAGCTGTGTGTGTGTGTGTGTGTGTGTGTGTGTGTGTGTGCTCGAGTGTCCATTCTAAATGCAGTTCTTGCCCTCGGCAGCTTGTGACGTCCAAGAGAAGACTGTTTATTTCATAATCACTGATACGAGGTCCTGCTCATCCAATCGTGTCATATTTTTGTCTAGAATGTGTATTTTTAGCAAGTGTTGGCAATGTTTGTTTTAAACCACTTTGGTGCCGATTTGAATTTCTGAACAACTGTTGTGTGTGTTGCAATGAGATTCGGCACAAATGGTCACCAGAGGATGAACTCTAACTTTGGGGATCTTCTGACTGCCGTGTAGCTCAGCGCTGTGTTTACGTTGGTGGTTCAATATTTATGATCTACAGAGGATTAAATGCAATACCATTGACAATCTGTTAACTTTACCTCTATTGTCATCATTGAAGCAAAATGTGAATTAGTTTCTGACCAAATACCTGAATAACCATCTTCAGCTGTAATGTCGTTTAAAGGTTAATCAGTAATTATAAGCAAACTAACACACTAAACTACGATGGTGAAAAGATTATGAATATTTGGGTGTCAGCATATGACAAAATAAGAAATATTGCATTGCATTTTGAATTATTTCAGAAATTAAATTCAATGACAACACATTTTTATGATATGATGTTGTGTGAAATGCCAAAAAACAAAAAGATACCATTATATACAAACTACTCCACGGTTACACAACGAGGCTGTGTCTCATTTAGCTTCAAAATGTACAAGAGAAGTATTTACTGATGAATTTCATATCATGGATCAAAATGTTTAAATCCCTTAAGCTTATGTTAACCACCGACCGTATTAAAGGCATCTGACCAAAAACACAGAGTTTGAGACTCCTTTTCCTGTAAATAAAACCTTTAAATGTTTCGGGCTGAGAAGCACTACACGGTGATTTGCTATAGTGCACAGACACACAGTACATATGTGCTCCACTGTGGACACACATGCTGCGTGTCCTGAAGCTCTGATACCGTGAGAACAGACGCGGGGCTCCTGGTGGGGGGATCCTGAGAAACAACTCCACCAACACATCGCAACCAACGCTCTGTGTTGCAGCTCCATAAAATAAGATGAAACAGATTAATGGAGAATTCTTCGCGCTCATGCTTCAGCAGAAATAATACATTGCGAGGCTTTGTTTGCGATCCGCTTTGGTCCGTGTGTGTCAGTCTGTGTGAATGCCGAAAGACTGGATCACATGACTCACACATGCTCTGTCCCCTCGGGGTCTTCATCCACCACCAGATACCTGTCCGGAGTGGACCCTCAGCCTCGGCATGATTCAAGTGTTTCTAAAATGAATCACAATGAGTTGTAATCATTCCTACGTGGTGCATTGTAGCATTTTTATTTTTCCACATTTAGCAATCTTTACTCATCCAAACTTAATGTTTAATGACTCATGAATTGTTTCAGGCCTTGTTCGTCAAGTAGATGAATACCAGCCGTCCAATCAACAACAAAGTTCAAAGCGCATCCGGGAGGAATCTGCCAAAAAAAAAGAACAAACGTGGGGTTTTGAATAATGCCATTATCTTTGTTTTAGCCATTTAAAAATGCACCCGGGACATGTCTGTCTCGTCCCCAATTAGAGGATCCCAATCCCAGAGCCGTACAACCGGCACCGTGTTGAGGTTTATTTACATATTTACATAATGGTCAAATGCAGCGTGGCATGAAGCACTTTATTCACTCAAATTCCAGCTCTGAGCCTCGCAAGCTCACCCATCGTTGGATGCTTTGTCTCTGATCAGAATCTGTGTGGCTGGGAAGCAGAAGAACTGGGGCAGAAAGCAGCTTCCTCTGCGTTGCGATACTGCTGTCTGCTCGAAGCTTCTCATCTCGTTGCTTGTAAGGCTAAATGACGGCTCAGTGTGTGAGTTTCTGTCTAATTCTATGACACGCTTTTCTGCTTCTGCTGCTGCTGCTGCAGCACAAACTCACTCGCACTACGCACTGGAGATGATTATTTAATACCGCTGTTCCACACGAGCTCATTAGGAGTGTGTCTGTGCGGGAAAAAAAAAACAAGCACGTTGATAATTTATTCAGTCGCCAGCCACTACTTTGATCTTTTTTATTCCCCAACGTGATGCTTGTTCATACATTTTAATCACCGTCCCACGTGTTCCTCCGTACGCTGCTAGACTGGTACTGTGGCTGAACTCTGACCAAACGCACACACACAAAACACAAAAATCTACTAATACTGCTTTAGCAATGACAACATCCAGCCATGGCCCTGCCAAATAACAACATACTTATTTTATAATGAAAAACAATATGTTTCAAAATTAAGGATATTGTTGCAAACGATGACGAAAGCATGCTTATGAATTACAATGTATCCCAAATACAGTGACTATTAAAGGAGGATTTCCATGGCAAAGAAGTCTAATAGAGGCAGAAATCACACTGGTGTGCCCAGCATTCCTTTCCCATAGTGTCTATTTGGTTTGGATGGATAAATGACTCCAGCCAATGTTGACATTTAAAGTGAAGCCGCAGTACAAGGTGTTCTGATTGCAGAAAGAAAATGGCGGTTGTCAGAGCTGTCAGTTACAATCAGCACAGGAGGATTTCTCTTTACTTTGCCGTTGTTGTTCAAAAATGATAAAGGATGATTTAAAATCATATACGTATGTGTATTTCTTTTCGCTAATGCTCCATCAACAGTCATCCCTGTGCTGCACCTCCCTGTGCCAGCTGAAAACAAACCACCCCCAGAAACTGGAACCGCGTCTCAGCCTCAACCTCCACACTCAGCACTAGTTTTTCTTTTCTCTTTTTTTTGCAGCGGCTCATTTTCCTCGCTGAGCTCAAAATGGGATGCCGAGAGCAATCCTCCTTGGATTATTTAAACAGCCACTTCAAAGGAGCCCAATTATAATCCTACATTATTGATATGGGAAAAAACCTGTGAGTAAATGTCATAGTAGCTGGAAATGAAGTGCCTATTTGGGCGTGCAGCATGTGAGCGCAGGATAAGGGTTTGAGGGTTTATTTTCTTTATGTGACATAAAACGGCACATTGAGTAAAATTATAATTTTACATCCTGTTACAACTTACAACAGTATTTATAAGCACAGATGTGCACTCACACACACAAGAGACATCTATTTGCACCTACAAACAGTGAAATATTCTCACTTCACACATTATATTTAGTATATCATAACTATTGGGTTTATTTATGCAGTTTCTTCATGCATGACAGGAACAACCATCAATATAATAAATTGCAGCTCATTAGTTGCAGTGAAGATAATTGTATTGGAACCACTATATTGTTGTGTGTATGTTCTATACTGACACCTAGTGGCGAATGTTGATGTTGAATGCGGATAGCTAGCGACTAAAATAACAGGAAGTGACATACAGGATGTGACATACAGAAGTGTGATTCAGGAAGTGATCGTGCCTTCAGTGTTAGCATCTCAGCTTACCATCTTCACAATCCTATGCCTTAAAGTCCACAAACCGGCTTCATCTGTAAGTTGACAATCATTTATAGTTATATTAAGATGTTTGGGTCAATATTTGTTAAGTTATCCTTACATAGTCATGATGATGATTTCCTGTAAATTACATACGAGTCTGTTATCACATGGTGACCACGTTTTGGCGCTAACATAAACCAAACACACAGTGCTTGTTAGTTCTGGTTTACACTAACAATCTTTAGTTTGTGACCGATGTGATTTGTACTTTCCACGCACTTACTTTTTGTATTGTGCTCTTTTCAGTTTTACAAATACTATTTTCCTGCATTAAATCCTGCCAAGCACAACACCCCGTCTGTTCATTGGAGAATGAGGTGCTGGAGAATATATGTTAAGCTGGCTGTATAGCTATAAAAACAAGAAACTTTTAGCGAGGACAGCACAGTAAAAAGATGACCACCCACCGTGGGACTTTCAAGAGGATTTCAAGATAGACAAGCTACTCCGTACCTCATCACCATGGAGACTACAGCCAAGCCAGTAGATGCTCCAGATGAATGGACAGCAAACTACTCACAAGATGGTGTCAAAACAGGTACAGCCTCCTCACACCATGGCTCTGTAAAATCACGCTCTTCACGCTCATCGACAAGCTCTAGAGTCAGCTTAGACGCAGCAAGAGCCCGAGCTAAAGCAGAAGCAGCTAAAACCAGGTTGGCCTTCACAGAAAAAGAGAGTGAACTAAAAATTGAAAGAGCTAAGCTGGAAGCCAGAATCGACTACATCAATTTACAGCGAGAAGCGGAAGCTGCTCACGCAGAAGCTGTAGTGCTGGAGAATGCAGCAGCAGATATGGATGGATCTGAGCATAACAAAGAACTAAAGTCCTTGCCCCTTCAAGAAAGTGCACTTAAAAGAACGCATGATTATGTCAGCGATCACGCCCTGCATCATTTCACACAGGCACCAACGGAGGATAAGGAAGTCTACCCCTTACATGCACTACTCTCACCCCAGCAGACCCAGTCCCTCACCATCAATAGGAGATCGATGTATCATCAAAGAGATACACAAGAGCCTCCCACAGAAGTCTTACAGCGGAGGAATTATGATCAACAGCATAATGCTCTCCCCTCAAAGTCACCCGCCTCAGACAACATAAGTCATAATGCTACAGTAACTGATCTTGCCAAATTTCTTGCTAAAAATCAGCTGGTATCCTCAGGATTGACACGGTTTGATGACCTACCTGAACACTACCAAGCTTGGAGAGAGACCTTCATCAACACAATTGAAAACCTCGAGATGTCAGCAAGTGAAGAGATGGATTTGCTGATAAAATGGCTGGGAAAGGATTCCAGTGAGCAAGCGCTTAGGATCAGGTCTGTCAACATCAGGCGACCTTCTTTGGGTCTTCAAACAATTTGGGAGAGATTAAACAAAACGTATGGCTCTCCAGAGGTCATAGAGAGAGCTCTTTTTACTAAAATAGAGAACTTCCCCAAGATCCATAACAGAGACAATAAAAAACTCCAGGAGCTAGCAGACCTATTAGTAGAGTTGGATGTGGCTAAAGGAGATGGATACTTACCAGGGCTAGCTTACCTTGACACAACAAGAGGAGTGCAGCCTATTGTGGAGAAACTTCCTGTCCATCTACAAGACAGGTGGCTGTCTCAGGGATGCAAGTACAAAAGAGAACATTGTGTTGCCTTTCCTCCTTTCTCATTTTTCCGAGAGTTTGTCTGCAGAGAAGCCGAAGACAGAAACGACCCGAGTTTCAACGTCCCCACTTTCGTTCCAACCTCTTACAAGAATGAGAAGTTGACTCATATTAAACCGGTCTCTGTACACAAGACAAGCATCTCATCCCAGGACGCAACCACCAAAACAGAAGATCTCGACAGACTGTGCCCCCTGCATAACAAGCCCCACGCACTAAAGAAATGCAGAGGTTTCAGGAGAATGATCTTAGATGACAGGAAGAAATACCTAAAAGAGAACAATATATGTTTTCGTTGCTGTGCTTCCACAACGCATCAGGCAAAGTTCTGCGAAACCCTCATAAAATGCACAGAGTGTGACAGCAACAAACATCTCTCTGCTCTTCACCCCGGCCCTCCTCCTCAGTCCCAGCCATGTTTCTTCCGTCCCTCAGAGAACGGCGGGGAGTGTGAGGAGACAATGCAGCCAGATGTCACATCACAATGTACCGAGGTTTGCGGTAAGGACTTTAAAGGCAAATCCTGCTCAAAGATCTGCATTGTGAATGTGTATCCCAGTGGTCACCGTAACCTAAAGAGAAAAATGTATGCCATTTTAGACGACCAAAGTAATGCGTCCTTAGCTAGATCTGAGTTTTATGAAATGTTCAACATCAGGGGAGAAGCAGTGTCATACACACTCAAAACCTGTGCAGGGATGGTGGAAACAGCTGGCAGAAAAGCCTGTGGATTTACCGTAGAATCTATAGATGGAAAAATGAACATGGCACTACCTACACTAACCGAGTGTAATGAAATTCCAAATAATAGGGCAGAAATCCCAACGCCAGAAGCTGCGTACCACCACCACCACCTGAGACAGATTGCGACCGAAATCCCTGCTCTTGATCCGGACGCTGCTATTTTACTACTTCTGGGTAGAGACATTGTAAGGGCCCATAAAGTTCGTAAACAGCACAATGGCCCTCACGATGCACCTTATGCACAAAAGCTAGACCTCGGGTGGGTCATAATAGGGGACGTATGCCTTGGAGGCGCCCACAAGGCTAACACAGTCAGTACCATGAAGACTTCCATCCTCGAAAATGGAAGACCAACTTGCTTTACTCCATGTGAGAATCAGATACGAGTGAAAGAAATCTATCGTATTGAAAACAAAGGCAAGAACCCACTCCTTCACAAACCCACGCCAAGTACCTCGATAATACCAGAGATGGATAGCCTCGGGAAAGCGGTGTTCTGTACAACGGAGAATGACAACTTGCTAGCTCATTCCATCGAGGATCTAGCCTTTATACAGATCATGGAACGAGAGTTGTCACAGGACGACACAAACAGCTGGGTCGCTCCGCTCCCTTTCCGTCAGCCACGAAGACGTCTCCCTAACAACAGAGACTATGCTCACGGCCGTCTGATGTCACTGCGACGGACGCTGCAGAAGAAACCTGGAATGAAAGAACATTTCACTGAATTCATGCAGAAAATGCTTGACAATAAGCATGCAGAGCTTGCACCACCACTCAAAGAAGGGGTAGAATGCTGGTACCTCCCTACCTTTGGCGTGTACCACCCTCAAAAGCCTGACCAGATTCGTGTGGTATTTGATTCCAGTGCACAGTGTGATGGAATCTCACTGAATGATGTGTTGCTTTCTGGACCAGACCTTAACAATAGCCTCATTGGAGTGCTTCTCAGATTCAGAAGAGAACCTGTTGCAGTAACAGCAGACATACGACAAATGTTTTACTGTTTTTCAGTGCGTGAAGATTGCAGGGACTTTCTACGGTTCTTGTGGTTCAGGGAAAATGATCTCAACCAGGACGTGGTCGAGTACCGAATGCGAGTTCATGTTTTTGGGAACAGCCCATCACCGGCAGTGGCGATCTTTGCTCTGAGGCGAGCGGCAAAGCACCAAGAGGAATGCTACGGCAGTGATGCGAGACACTTTGTTGAGAGAGATTTTTATGTCGACGACGGTCTTAAATCATTTTCAACTGAAGCTGAGGCCATCGAAGTCGTACGTCGCACACAGAGAATGTTGGCTGAGTCAAACATCATGCTGCACAAGATCGCCTCAAATCGAACAGAGGTCATGAATGCATTTCCAGCAGAAGAAAGAGCAAAGGATATCAAAGACCTCGACCTTTCCACCGACGACTTGCCTGTTCAACGGAGCCTGGGAGTCAGCTGGAATATAATGTCGGACACTTTCACTTTCCATGTTCCCGAAGGTAAAAAACCGTTCACACGTCGAGGGGTGCTGTCAACAGTGAACAGTCTGTTTGATCCACTGGGTTTTTTGGCTCCCGTCACCATTGAAGGCAGACTTATACTCAGAGAGCTTTCGACTCAAGACACAGAATGGGACACATGTCTCCCTGAGGACAAATCAGAAGTTTGGAGAAAATGGCAGGAATCACTTTCTACACTGAATGAGGTACATATCCCACGCACATATGCGTCTTTCTCAATTTCCAAAGCGCAGAAAACAGAACTGTGCGTCTTTTCAGATGCCTCTGTGAAAGCAATATCAGCAGTGGCTTACCTGAAGGTTACAAATGAACATGGTCACAGTGAAGTCGGCTTCGTCTTTGGTAAGTCCAAACTAGCTCCCCAGCCTGAACTGACAATACCCAGGTTAGAGTTATGTGCAGCTGTATTAGCTGTTGAGGTTGCAGAACTAGTCATCAAAGAGATGGACCTGAAAGTAGATACAATCCAATTCTACACAGACAGCAGAGTTGTGCTAGGATACATACATAACGAGAGAAGAAGATTCTATGTCTATGTAAGTAATCGTGTGCAGCGTATTCGACAGTCATCACGGCCAGAGCAGTGGAGTTATGTTCCTTCTGAGTCAAATCCAGCGGATCATGGGTCCCGTTCTGTTACAGCAGCCAAACTCAGAGACACCACATGGCTGACTGGTCCAGCTTTCTTGACCGGGAAAGGTTCAGTGGCTGACACAGAAGAAAAGACAACATACGTCCTTGTGGAACCAGATTCTGATGTTGAGATTCGATCTAGCATTACATCCCTTGCCACAAAAGTGAAGGAAGACAAACTGGGTTCGAAAAGGTTTGAGCATTTTTCCAAGTGGAGCTCACTCACCAAAGCAGTAGCTCGCCTCTGTCACATAGTTCAATGCTTCTCTCTCCCATCAAACACTCACGGCTGTGCCGGATGGCACATGTGCAAGAAGGGGTTGGCAGTTGCTGACATTACCAAAGCAGAACATGTCATCATAAAGTGTGTGCAACAAGAAAGCTATGCAGAAGAGTTGAAATGCATTAAGTCGAACTCTGACCTCTCTAAAACGAGTCCCCTCTACAGACTTCGGCCAGTCGTTGACGATGACGGGCTTCTGAGAATAGGTGGACGTGTCGATCAGGCACAGCTTGAAAAATCTGAAGCACATCCCATCATTATCCCAAGCCGTAACCACATCGCAACTCTGCTCGTACGCCACTATCATGAACGCGTGAAACACCAAGGAAGACACTTCACTGAAGGTGCAATCCGTGCCAGCGGTCTGTGGATAGTAGGAGGAAAACGTCTTATCAGCAGCTGTATTCACATGTGTGTCACATGCAAAAAACTGCGAGGAAGAGTGGAACAGCAACAAATGTCTGAGCTACCTGTTGAACGTCTCCAAGTTGACCCCCCATTTTCCTATGTGGGCCTTGACGTTTTTGGGCCTTGGGAAGTAATTACACGTCGCACCCGGGCTGGCCAAGCCAGGGACAAAAGGTGGGCAGTTTTATTTACATGCATGTCTACACGAGCCATTCACATTGAAGTGATTGAAACAATGACCTCCTCGAGTTTCATAAACGCTCTCAGAAGGTTCTTCTCCATCAGAGGATATGCGAAACAGCTTCGGTCAGACTGTGGAACCAATTTTGTTGGAGCATTTAAGGAGCTAAAAATGGATTCACCATGTGATGGTGAGTCGAGCATAGAAGACTACCTTTTTGAACAAAAGTGCACCTGGATTTTCAACCCTCCGCATGCATCACACATGGGGGGCGCATGGGAGCGCATGATTGGAGTATCAAGGCGTATTCTGGACTGCATGCTCCTTCCAGTTGGACCTTTCAAACTGACACACGAAGTGTTAATCACCTTTATGCCAGAAGTCAGCGCCATTGTGAATGCCAGGCCGTTAATCCCAGTATCGACTGACTCCGAAGCGCCCCTCATTCTAACTCCTTCCATGTTGTTGACACAGAAAACGGGTGCATCTCCTTGTCCAGTTAGTGAGTTTTCAAAAGGGGATTTGATCAGGAACCAGTGGAAGAGGGTCCAAGCCTTGGCAGAGACATTTTGGGCTAGGTGGCGGAAAGAATATTTGGGCACACTACAGCATCGTCAGAAGTGGCAAGCACAGAAGCCCAATCTCAAAGAAGGAGACATAGTTCTGATGAATGACAGTCAGATGAAAAGAAGTCAGTGGCCAATGGGAGTTGTTGTGAATGCCGTTCCCAGTAAAGATGGACTAGTAAGGAAGGTAGAAGTCAAAGTCACAAGAAATCAGGTGACCAAGGTATTCTCCAGGCCCATATCTGAAGTGGTCCTGCATCTCTCCCAAAAAGACGTGGAGTCTGAAAAAGATCATCATTCGACTTTCCGGCCGGGGTAAAAACTCTGGAAGAAGTTGCTCATAGTGGCATATTTCTTAATATGCCAAGCGGGGAGTGTATTGGAACCACTATATTGTTGTGTGTATGTTCTATACTGACACCTAGTGGCGAATGTTGATGTTGAATGCGGATAGCTAGCGACTAAAATAACAGGAAGTGACATACAGGATGTGACATACAGAAGTGTGATTCAGGAAGTGATCGTGCCTTCAGTGTTAGCATCTCAGCTTACCATCTTCACAATCCTATGCCTTAAAGTCCACAAACCGGCTTCATCTGTAAGTTGACAATCATTTATAGTTATATTAAGATGTTTGGGTCAATATTTGTTAAGTTATCCTTACATAGTCATGATGATGATTTCCTGTAAATTACATACGAGTCTGTTATCACATGGTGACCACGTTTTGGCGCTAACATAAACCAAACACACAGTGCTTGTTAGTTCTGGTTTACACTAACAATCTTTAGTTTGTGACCGATGTGATTTGTACTTTCCACGCACTTACTTTTTGTATTGTGCTCTTTTCAGTTTTACAAATACTATTTTCCTGCATTAAATCCTGCCAAGCACAACACCCCGTCTGTTCATTGGAGAATGAGGTGCTGGAGAATATATGTTAAGCTGGCTGTATAGCTATAAAAACAAGAAACTTTTAGCGAGGACAGCACAATAATAGTTTGTATTTTTATCAAATGAAACTGTCACATCTCATAGTAAGCGTACTGACCCAGATTAAAGTATGAGTGTTTGTGTTTTTAGTTAGTAGTAAGTGGCAGTGAATTATTGTGCACGTGTTCCAGAGAGCTCTGTGCAGATGGTTATTTTAGTCGGACGAAGGCTGCAGGCAGCACGCTGTCATGTTGTGTAAATCTGGCTGCAGGAAAACTGTCCATCCCTGGATGTTAATGACAAGATTACTGCTCATTTTGAGAAAATTGTGAATGAAAAGACTGAAGAAAAAACAATGAAGCTCCCTAACATTCTTATTTCACATTCTGCAACCTTTGTATTAACTTTATGTTCATTGCCATCAGCTCTGCATGAATAATAAAATGTTATGCCTCAGCGACCTTGGTGGAATCAGAGTTTACTGACCTTTAAAATGTCTGAGTCATGACCAAGTGTTCTGTCTTTAGACTGAAGTCCTTTTTTTTGTACCTCTCCCATTATAAACACAAAAAAACATAAGCTCTCAGGCCGCACTGAGCACTTTTCATTTTCTTTACGTAATAGCAAATGCGGTGGCAGGAAGTGTTTCTGTGTCCATAATATTGGACATGTTGAAGGTTGGACAGTGACATGTTGATGGCGGGTGACTTATTGCTTCCTGCCACTGGGGCGAGATCGAGCAGCACGTTTTCCTCACATCAAACGAGGTCAAGGACGTGGCTGCAGGAAAGCACAACTCTTAAATCACCTCCACACGCCTTCACACGGACACGCGTGTGAGAGGATCAACACACACAAACGGAGTTTGCGTCCAGCGTGTGTCATCACACTCACACTCATTCGAGCCACGGGCGGGGAATTTACATGGCAGAAAATATTTGTCTTAAAACGAGCGCACCTGCAAACAAAGGCCTTTATGTGTGGAAAACAGAATGAAAGGTCTTTGGTTTAGGACTGCAGCTGTGGAAATGTTTGGGTTGGCTGAGGTGACGCAAACAGCGTGACCGTCTCCAGACACTCAGCAGATGTGCGTGAACAGACACACGTACGCACACCGACACACATTTCATTTGTAGTTGGATTTCCCGCTAATGCCCCACAATGTGTGTCTGAGCTGCCGTCATGAATGTTGTCATCGCAGCTCCTTCAGCCCCGAAGGAACGCGTGTGTGAGTAATGCACGGGATTTATGTTTGTCACAATAAGATGACGCGCACAGGGCGTGTGTGTCCATGCGTGTCTGTTGTAATGGCGGCAGACACACAGTCTTCCAATGGAGGGCTCAGGCTCAAATCCCTGCCTTGAGCAGAAAATCGAAATATCCAAAATGGCCAAAATCCACCAGGAGGACCCCAGGAGGATCTTAAAGAAGTCTGGTGAGCTAAAGTTTAAACAGCTGGGTACCACAAACATCTGGACAAAATGTCATGACAATCTATCTGAAAGTTGTTGAGATATTTCAGTCTGGACAGAAGCTGTGGGTTGATGTTGCTTCCATGGCGGGACTATCGCCTAGCGACAAGAGGAGGTAACTTCAGGTCCTTGCAATAAAACAACTTTATTAGTTACATGGCTTGTACAGTAGTAGACAATACAAACAGACAGGATCTAGGAGACAAGGCCATTCACATCGGCAAAGAACACCCTTGGACCCAACTTGAAGACCGACAATTCTACATAGTTTTAAATTATTGTTTTGCACATCTCGGTTTCATCAGGGCTCAAAACAGGACTATATATGCTATACTTTGGTGCAAAAGACGTGGCATTGCAGAGGTGAGAAGGGGCTGAGAGATGTTCTGTGTCAGGAGGTAAGAGTTACATGTCGGAGGAAGCAGAAAAAGAGCCAGAGGAGAAGAGGAAGAAGCGCTAATGTGGTCAGACGGGGGCCGGCATCTGTTTTTAGAGACTCCATCCATTGTCTTCTCCATGACCCCCCCCCCCCCCTCTCCACCCCTCTGAGTCTCTGTTTGATTGTATGCCCACTGTGGGCTCCAAACTGCTTGTGTTTCACCATCGGAAAAGCAAATACCGGGATCATCTCCCAGAGGGGTTGGAGACTGCTGTTCTACAGTCCATGGTCAGTAAGGCCTGCTCTATTTAATAGCAAAGGCTATACAAATATTGAAGTGTTATTACAGTGGGCGCTTGAGAAATAATTCAGAGCATGTGCGTGTGTGCGTGCTTGTGTCTTGTATAAGAGATTAACATTTGGGGGTCTGGATGCAGAAGCAAGGACTGGAGAAAAAGTCTTCTTCTCTTCGCCATTCAATCACACGTCATACACTGTGAAACATGCTTGTCGTGCTCCTCCCGTGTCCTCCGCTGAACCCCACAATTATTTCTGTGTTTGCTAAGGACTTGAAGCCTCCAAGAGGCCTCTCTGGACGACTACATCATCTTTCCAGTCCTTCATATTTCACTCAGAGAGAGAGAGGGGTGGGACTGGCAGGGTAGCAGTCACAGAGGCCGCTGGGTCGATCCCTGGGCTCGTCAGCCCTGGTCAGGAAGGAAGGAGGAGAGAAGAACTCTCCGGTTCCGCAGAGCTGAACTAATATCAACCACGAGACTGTCTGACCTTCATTTTCAGCTAACAAAAAAAAACACACAACCTACGCAAAGAGGCACAAGCACAACTCAGCAATGTGACTTAGAGAGAAACATTAAGGGATTTGCTTTAGTACATATGCTGCTCTGGTAGTTTGCATAGTTCCTCTCAATCCCTCCTCTGATGTTTAACATAACCCCCCCCTCCCCCCTTTAGAATGAGAAAAGATTATAACTATTAGCTTAAAATAGATGGAGCTGTAGCAAAGTAGTACTCTTGTCCCCATTAGCCAGTCTACAACTGCATCATCGGCCATTAGATCAGGTAGTGATGATGATGATGATGAATTAGGGGGGGGGGGGGGGTCTCACACACACACACACACACACCTGGAAATGCATTAATTGTTCCCTGCTGACTGGACACCTGCACAGTTGTTTTTATTAATCAATCACCGGAGCGGTAATACCCTCATTATTTTATAGTGTGGTAGTGTGCTTTTGCCTGTGTATACTTTTGTGCTTGTGCTATGCTACCATTTTGTGTGCGTGTGTGTGTGTGTGTGTGTGTGTGTTCAACTGGGTCAAACCCCTCTGTTGCCTCACGGATAGTCCACTGGGAGATAAACGCAGAGAGAGATGAGCTTTAATCCTGGATTGGAGCTGCATCCCCTAACTCAGTTAAACGCACATGGAAACACACACACACACACACACGTACATGCACACACAATTACATACACATTAAATATCTAACCATAAACCTAACCCTTAAACTAACTCTACCCCTATCATCGACCTATTATAAGCCTTCACATTTAGTTACAGGCATTCATGTACAATTTAAGACCCTCATGGTATCACACACACACACACACACACACACACACTTGCATTAGCAGACAATCAGTACGTCTATGTCATCTGTGCCTTACCGCCTTTATTCTGGTGTATTTGTGTGACGTGACAGCAGTCTGTCACACATGGATTTTTACAGTCTGTGTGTCCTTAACAGATTTTTAATCAAAATGACCAGCGTTTCTAACCCCCTCTGACTCAAGGTCAGCCTTCACGCTGGTTCTGAGGCTCTTGATCATATTTGTGTTCATCAGCAGATTGAGTTACATTACATGATTTACATTAGCAGCAAATAAATATTTGAAACGTAATCACAACTGAACTTGTAGGACTGCATTTTACTTTGAAAGTCTAGAGTTTGCTCTTAAATTCTTTTGGTCAATTTCGGCAAGTTATTATTATTTTATTACATTATTTTACGTTTGAGTATTTGAAGATTTCAACAATATGTAAAACAAATAATAAACAGTAAATGAACACATATTGCACATCTGGCAGATGAAGGCTCCAAAGCGACAGCGTGCCCGAGACCCCAAATCAGGGTTGGTGGAGGATGGATGGCTGCAACAAAGTGTGTTCCAGGGAAATCATTTGACAGTGTATTGGCACACGGACAGCGCTGGCAACATGCACCCCCAATAATAAAGAATGGCAGGTGGAAATGATGGCAGCAGGTAGAAAATAGTGTATGTCAGCAGAAAGGAAACACACATGCACTCACACTCCGTGTGACTTTTTCCATCCACTCTAAACAAGAATGACGCTGATAAAAAAAAAAAAGGTTGTCGTTGCTGAAGCCTGAAATTGCCTTTCCTTCCTGCTGTTGATTGTGTCTCAGACTCAGTGAAACAAGAGCTGGGACCCCATGACAGATCCAATGTGTGCATGCATGTGTGTGTGTGTGTGTGTATCAGGTCTTATTCATTTGGGCTCACACCAATCGAAATTGATTTGATATTCTGCTTGTAGGATTGACTTTATGCATGGAGGGTTTGCGTTGTTTAACAAGAGAGCTTTCAGTTCAGCGGCCACCAATCTAACTTCTCCTCTGGTTAGCGGCCTGCTGCTGCCAATAAGATCAGCCTTCAGAATCACATCGTGTAAAATATGAAGTATTCATCATTTACACATATTATTTTATTTAATAGTATGATATTTTGAAAGTGGTCGCATAAGGACAACTTCTACTTTTAAAAAAAAATCTCATTGAGTGATAATATCTATCAGAACATTTTGGAATTCTATAAAGTATTTTTGTATTGTGGTATTTATATCTTTTTAGTACTTCTTCCACCACTGCTGGGACTTCACAAAATACACAATCTTGTATTTGTGACATGTCACATTGCTGGTCATTAAAAATACTTGTGTTGTTGTACGGTGGGACACGCTGATTTAATTTAGGGGTGTTTATTTTATTAAAATTAGCACCTCTGGAACAGGTGGTACTTCAGCCTCACTGTTGTTGGTGACACATTCACAAGTTTGTATGATGTCTTGCCAGATGGAGTTGGAGTTGTGTTTGCCTTTAAGGACAAGACACCTTCTCAATTAGAGAAAATCAAATCAGGCTCATCCACCATAGTCTGAGTTGTAAAAATTCCTTATCAATGTTTTCACAGCCGGTCTGGAGAGTTAATTGTTCCCCTTCTGCCCAGATGTCATCCAGTTGTGCACCCAGGGGAAGCTCATTGGCCACTGAATTGAGTTAATACTAATGCACACATAGTGCATGCAACACAATAAACACAATTATTTACATATCAGATTGTTTTGGTCTACTTTGGATTATTCCACACGGAAAATACGATTGAATGTGTCGTGGCAGGAAACTTAATACATATGGAGAAATACTGAAACTTCAGCATGTGGCCCTACCTTTTGGATGGTATTTGAGCATTTGACAGACTGTCTCTGACCTCCAGTGGTAAACTGCAGAAGTACATGTTATGTTATTGTAAAGAAAGGAGCACTAGGTGGCGCTACAGGTGAGCTAATGACAATTGGCTGTGCGCAACATGCAATCTGTCAATCCCGTCACACGATTTGAACATAGAACAGTGGTAAACATGACGGTGCACTGGGACCCAGTTTAAAATGAGTGCTCTCTTCTGATTGGCCAGTTTCCAACATCGAAGCTGCGCAAGAAGTGTGCGCTGAGCTGTTGTCACATTGTCAATATTTAAAAAGTCCAAAGGTCCCATGATCACACATTTATCTCTACCTCTCCCGGATATTTGTGTCAAATGTCACTCTGGTCAGCTTTACATTGAGGTGTTATGTAATCCTACGGAGAGGAACAGAATCACGTGTCAGACTGCAGGGTCGGTCACATTCCTCACAGAGGTTACAGTGAAACGGAAGTGAGCTGCTATCAAAACATCTGGAGCGGAGGTGTCAGACAACTCGAGGCACTGCCTGATCACCCGGTAGACGTGTCACCTGGGTGTGACTGTAGCCGGCAGGAAGGGCACAGCACTGGTACCACTCGACCTGCAGCATATTTCACCTGTTTTTTTTTTTTTTTTAAAAAGGCTGCCTTCAGATTTATTTCGTTGGCTTATTGTGAGAAACAAAACAAAGGAAACTGGCTGTGGTTTAGGCCGAGGGGTGGGGGGGGGGGGGGGGGGGGGGGGGGTAGTTTAAGGAGTAATCTTGACAACACAACATGGAGTAACATGACAACACAGGCAGAACAATTGAAATGCCAATTTGCTTATTGATAAGCATTGTTTAGTAATACACTGAGTTTGCCATGGGTGCAGGTTCATGTGGATTTTTCTCCTGCAGATACCAGGCTGTCAGAGACGGACCGGCATGCGGTTTTGTCTGAAGCAGCAGTGGCGGGCGGGCAGAGAAGAGAAGAGGAAGGCGATGAAGGGCCCGATTGATACTGGGTGGAAGGGGGGGGGGGGGGGGGGTGTGACAGCAGAGACGTGCGTGGCTCCTCTTGCGTCAAACCGGTCTGGGGGGAAGAAGAGGAGCCGCTTGGTTGCATGACACTGACACACTGTTTGTTTGTTTTTTTTGTCTTTAAGTGTGGCAAGGAGGTGCTGGGTGACACACGTCCCTTTGTCAGCTCAATAGACAGGCTTTTCCATTGCAGTGACGTCCACACACGGAAACAATCTCAGTGTGGAAACATCAGCTGACGTTATTGTTAGGAGCCGGGTCATAAAGCCGTACCATGACATGCACAAAAGGAACAACAGTGGACGTTTAAATTGCAGACTGAATGGATACAACGCTTGGTTTTACTTGACTGGTTTGTCCTTTTTCTCCATTGAGAACCACGGGGAAGGACTTAAAAACCGACCCTTGTGTTACACTGGCGGCATCAGCTGTACAGCCTGCTGTACTTTACTGAGGCTCAGGATCCTCCTACTTCATCCTGGCTGTCAAAACTCTAAAGCCATGCACATGTCTGTGAGACGTTTCCGACATGACACAGGGAGCAAAGATCAGGCAACGGAGAGGGGGAGGATGTCTCTTGATGGGGAGATGAAAAGGGGGATAAATAAGCTTTCAGAAATCAAACATTAAGTTCAGCTCAGAATGTTTCATTTCCTTGTTATTTCGTATCCTCCTCACAAACAACAACGGGTATGGCTCATCGTGGAAAAGCTATTTGTCTTCTTGCCAATCTCAATCTGTCACACTAACTTCACTTTCTGATTGTGCTTGTCTAATACATATTGGGACAAAGGCACTTTTATGGGTGTGGCTTTTTTGTTTTTAGTCAAAAGAAAAAAAAGCTAATGCACCGGAGGTCTAGATGAGAATCTAAAAGCCCACATAAACAGGACAATGGAGGTGAGAGGAGGGATCAGGCTGCAGAGAAAGGAAGAACAAGAGGGGCAGCTTTATACGTTTCACTTCCTCTCTGAACATCATATAGACAGAAGACTGATAACTGGAGGCTAAATCATATTTTTCTCTATCATCTGTCATTTTCATCCCCTGGGAAGATGTTCATCTACAGCTTGAATTCAAAAGGAACAAAGATCTGTTGAAATCATTTCTTTTCTGGGGAGTCGATCTAGTCCAGGAATAGAAAATGTGTTTTAATCTGAATTTCTAAAAGGCCCAACAAAGGACAAGACAAATAGCACAAGGACACAAATCTCTTGTCAGTTTGTTCAAACCGAAGAGCACATTTTACACCAATAAGACGCAGTAAATAATGTAGTAATTATTTGTGATTAAAAGTGCTATATGATTTAATGACTGTCATAATGTTAATGTAACACACCAGCCGTGACAGTTTGCCATTCGCGTGCCACGACGTCTAATCCACAGGCACCTGGCACCATTACAGGTGACCCGTTGGCCCCGTTTGTCTGTGTGTGCATGACACAGGTCGTCCTCTTTGTCGCGCCGCCAGCAGTATCTTTCAACAGCAGAGTTATTGCATGAAAGCTGGGTGCTGCCGGGTCACACGGCAACATGAGAAAAGGTCACATGGGTGGTGGAGAAATCAGTTTTCTATATTGACTGAGGCATTCCTGAAAGATCAGTTCAACCGGTACAGATTAAAAATAAGAGCAGGTTGCGCTTTTCTAAAAGCGGAGATACATTTTCTCTTGTAATGCTTCAAAAGGACATGAACATTTGGATCTGAAGCAGTCCTGGAACATCCACCCCCCCCCCAGCAACATTTCCCGTACCAGCGTCATGCTCATTTACTGCCTCAGAGTCCATCGACATTCATCCACTCATCCATTTGCTTAACGGACTAGTTTCACCCGGCCATCTTTGTCAAATTTGGGAAGGCAACTGTGAATTTACACAAGCAATGACAAAGACAGGGAAAGGTGGATGTACAAAACTTTATTTGAACTAATGACTGAAATGTGAATGAACATAGTGCCCTTTTTTTTTTCTCCGTTTAATTTTGTCATTTTTCTTTGTGCGCAAGCATGAGGTGTCATGCTGACAGCGATCAAAACAATACCCGGACATCACATCGAAAGAGAAGCTTAATAAGCCCAAGTTAATAGGTTAGTGTGAGTAGGTAAATTGGTGTTTTTCCTCCCATTAGTAAGTTATAAACATTGTGTGGTTTTGGGACAGCCTCTGCATGCTTTTGTCTACCGTGCTTCTATTCATCACAATGGGTTTTTTTTGTACTCAAATCCATTTCTTCTGCCTAGGCTCACTGAGCTCTTTTTAAACATTAACGGTGGATCTTTACAATAATAATAAGAGACTGTTTCCTTGACATTAAGAAAAAAAAAAAAAAAAAAAAACTGTCAAAACATTATTCATGCAGCAATTGTGAAAAAAAAGCTACTGTACATATCATGTATCAAACGGGTTAGCATCAAACAGACAGTGTTCGTTCCAGTTGTTCATTCCCTTATGGTTTCCCCAGCTTTACGTTTAGGAAAAACTCAAACTGACCAGTGCTCGTGACACCTGCAATGAGAAAGAGGGAAAACAATATTCAGGCCCGTACCAAACAACGTGTCGCTATTGTGTGTTACTTTACACAACAACAGAAAGTATTTATACGTTAACACACATTTTAAGTGTCATCACAGGAGTCTTGGTCTTCAAAATGTCTTCACGCGAGTTGAAATGAGGTCAGAGAGCTTGTTATAACCAAGGATTTTAAAGTGTGAAGTACAATTCTCCTTTCATGGGTTTGATTGGCGCCACTGACTCGAAAGCGGGGCTTCTCACTGCAGCATCTCACACTCTGACCCCATAGTGATGCAAGGAGGCTGCAGCATCGTCTATGCTGGTGCATGAAGTGCTACGTGCAGCATACGCCGCAATACTTCATGTTATTACATTTTAAGTTTGATACATTAACCAAAAAAAAAAAAACCCCAGTCCGAAATAATTGGGAGCTTAAGGGTGTAAATCCCCGGGGAAGGTATCAAACGCTCTTCTATCCGGCTTCCAGTAATAAGGTCAGAAAAGTGTTTAATCGATGCAACCTTCTGACAGTGAGATGCAGAGGATCCTGATAAGGGAAACATACCGTGTGATACTGAATGATAATGGCTAGTCTGACTATAAACTTGAAAGCGAAAAGAATAAACATTCAGAATTATGTTAGTTTCCTAACATTTAGTTTCAATACTTGTTCTTGAAATTTCAGGAATGAAAGTGAAGGTCCTCCGTCTCAGTTTGATTTAAAGAGATCCATGGCTGTGTTTCTCTCATAAATGTTTGAGGGGCTACAGAACAGTCAGGTCCATTAATATTTGGATATTGACAGAATTGTTCTCATTTCGGCTCTGTACACAACCACAATGGATTTGAGATGAAGCTGTCAAGACGTGGCTTGAGTGCAGACTTTCAGCTTCAATTTCAAGGTAGTTACATCCAAATCAGGTAAACTGTGTAGCAATTACAACAAATTGTATTCATGATCCCCCCTGAAGGGAACACATGTGACTTAATCATAAATCAAATCGTCACTTTGACAATTTGGTTGCAGATCCATTGCCGTTGATGACAGACTGAAGTGTGATGGATGGATATCAGACTGGGTTTCATCCCCGGTGGTGCTCCGCAGGCCTCGGCTGCAGCTGCCTGCAGGTCCTGCTGGCCTCTCGGCCGGTTTCCCTTCAGCAAGTGAAACGCACGCTCAGTCTGCAAAGTCATTGACTTTTGTCAATTTTGTGCATCATCAACAAATGTGAAGGCAATGTGTTTGTCCATTGGCAGCCATAAATAACGCCAGCTTCACTGTGGTTCACTGATATGACACACACACACACACACACACACACACACACACACACACACACACACACACACACACACAAGGCACATCTTGATTGTTTTGTTTTACAAAAACCGTTGTGGTGTACTGAGCCAAAATATACGTGAAGCCAACTGTAAATCAGACTGCAGCAGATGTTTTTATTCATGCATCTCTGAACCTCTCGGTGTTGTGCAGGTATCCAGTCTGCAGAGCACTGATGAAATGAGCACACACACTAATCTCCATGATCCATTCATGCAAGTGCTTCTTTGAAAACATGCCTGTGCAGATTTGTTGGTAAGATAGAAAAAATATTTTACCTGATACTTTTGATGAACGCTGTGCCTCAGTCATTCTGCGCTGCTGTCTCATGTCATGTGTTGCTCATTTGTGGATTGAGGCTCAGCTGCGAAAGTCAGTATTTTCGTGTAAAAACAAGGTCCAGTTGTGGCCTCTGATGCTGCAGCTCTTCATAGTGAGAAACGGCCAATCAAAACGCTCCTCCACCCTGCTGGTTCTCGACAGGTTGCAGAATCCACATCCATGATAGCTTCCATTAGCTTTGTTTTAAAACTACTTAAAGTGCCTTTAAGTCAATAATACTGTCATATTTTCTTCAGCTTGTCTTGTTGAAACTTGGTGAATTAATCACTATTCAATACTTTTCATACTTTTTCCTTGGTTTTTCTTTACTATCTAATTGTATATCTATATACTTATAGATCACTTATATCACTTCATTCAATTGAATGTGTGTCCAAATATATATTAAATGGCGTTTGTAACATGTGGCTCTACGAAGTGGTGAGCTTCAGCTGCAAATAACAGTTATGCTTATTGGTGTTTGCAAATACTCATACAATTATTAAAGATTAACTGCATATCAGATAATTGTGGAGGTTGAGGTTATTGAATGTCTTATAATTACCACATGTTATTGTCATCAATTAATAAATTAATGTAAAATTCAATTAATGATGAATTTAAACAATTCTAAAAATGATCTTCAATGTGGTTGAATAATTCATTCCAAATGAAGGTTAATAATATTAAATAATGATTAATTCACCATTTATTAATGATGGCCAATGTAAAGCACTGAGTTATGATATTGCAATTGATTAAGTCAGAATTAAAATATTTCACACAGAACTTCCTCACTCACCATGTCCACACCTCTTAATATGTATATTATGTGGACGTCATGTTTAAAAATGCATAGGCCATCTGCGCACTTGTCAGTGCAAACAAACTTTGGCTAGCTGCCCTCCAGTTTGAATCGAGCCAAATTTGGCCGGCACATGGCAGAAGTCTGCTTGTGTATTTATATTCCCACAGGGCTTTGCTCCTCGCTGGAGTCCGTGTGTACCATTTTGTGCCTTTATGCTCGGATCAGACTACAGACACTGTAGAAGTCCTTCTGAGCAGTATAAAGGTGAGGTAGATTGCACTTCCTTTTCATTTCATGCTCGATCCTTCACTGGAATTTGTCATTCTCACTTGGGATGTGTTGGGAAATTTGTGAATTAAAGTTTAAAAGCAGCTCACAAGTTAAAAAAGAAGCAATGTCTCAATGTGGAATCGTAAAAAATAAAATCCAAAGTAAGGAATGTAGTGAAGACTCCCTCCTCGTGTTAGTCCTTAACAATAATGGGTCATGTGACAGGCACTTTGGCCTCAGGTATACAAAAAAAGAAAAACACATCTGTCCTCCCACCACAGGGGGAGTTCCGTCTCTCTACACAGAGCTCTCGTCCGGTCGTGGCAGCAGCTGAGTGCGCTTCCTCTTCTCCAAGATCTTGTTGAGCTCCTCGGCAAAAGAGGAGCAGAGCGGCGACGAGCTTTCCGACTCGCTCTGCCTCAGCAGCACGTAGCTGTTGCCGTTCATCCTCCGCAGGACGCTGGGCAGCGTGGCCGACAGCCCGCTGGGGAAGTCACACTCGGAGGAGGCGTGTTGCGGAGTTGGCGGGAGAGGAGGGGCCATGGGAGGGGGCTCCTTGTTGGGTGACGAGTGAGCCTGTCCGGGTACGATCTGGAGGAAGCCTCCATCCAGGACGTCGCCGTTGTGCCTCTTCGAAACTCCATTACAAACGCCGTTGCCGTTGCAGTGGCTTGAGATGGTCTTCAGCTCCATGAGGGAGGAGCTCCTGTGCTGTTTCCTGCTCCTGCCGTGCTTCTTGCTGTTGGGGTAGGCTGAAGCGGCGGCCCGTAAAGAGTACTTCCCTCCGTTGCCCACTCGCAGGCAGAAGCCCACGTAGACGAGCACCACGGTGAGGACCACACACAGGCTTCCCAGGATGGTGATGAGGGACAGATATACGGCCTCCATGTCCCTGGGGGAGAGCAGCTTTGAGTGGGGCAGGAGAGGTGCCGGGGCCGGTGGCCTCTCTGAGGAGGGATGCCCAGTGGGGGCTGGCACGGTGGCAAAGAACCTGTACGTGTCTTGAGTCGGCTCAACAGGCGGGGCCGGGGGCAGGTCGGGACGGATGGTGACGTTGAAGGTAACTATGGCAACCTTGATGCCGTTCTCGACAGCAAAGCAGGTGTAGAGCCCGCTTTGGTCCTGCCGGGCCTCGATGATCAGCAGGCCGTCCGTGCCGGTTCTGAAGCCAGAGTTGAGGCCGTAGCCCTGCAGCTCGCCGCCGTCCAGAGTCCAGAGGGGCGTCGCCAGGTTTGAGCTTAGCTCACACTGCAGCAGCACGTCGTCGCCCACTCGCACCGAGCGGCTCCGCACGACAACGTCTGCAACACAGACATGAATACCTAGAGTCCAGTTTCACTCCTGACTCATTTTCTATGGTAATTGCTAAAACACCTACTTAACTGATCAAAGGCTTTCTAAAGTTATTGAGGTATTAACTCCAGTTCCATATGTTTTAATCCATGCTATTGTTTTATAGTACGGACAGAGGACAACAAAGGGGCTGAAGATGCTATATAGGATCTGATTGATACTGAGGAGTGAGAAGGCATTCGCCTGCCTTGAATATCAAACAGATTTATCTCCAGAGATGGCAAAAAATGTGATTAAAGGGAAAAGGAGGATATTGCCAACGTAGTGTGCATAATCACATTTCAAAGAGCCCATCATGCCATCTGATGACAACCATGCATCTTTTGAGTACTTCCTAACATTTCTATTTTTAATCTCCCTTTCATCTTTAACGTTTTATTAAGCAGCAGCACCTAGCTGCAGATGAGATGTCTGCGTACCATCTTGTGTGTTTTCACATCCTTTGCTGCCCTCCTGGACGTCCTGGATTAAAGTGGATCTATAATGAAAGACAAAAGACAACATTAAGTATATTCCTGCAAAGATTAAACGCGCACTAACAGAGCTAATTGTTGTCAGGTACATTGAGATCTCAATTTTCTATTTCTATTGTGTGCTACATTCTGTCCCATATAATGAATGTCCTCCATAACAGCTTTTTACTGAATAAGCTAATCAGTCTAGTTTAATCAGTACTCTCTCAGAACACAGCTGCATGCTCTGTTCCATATCACAGTTTCTGCCAGCGTTGGGGTTACGCAATAGTTCCTGGGAGTTGACACTGACAGGGCAGGGCGATACTTGAGGTTATTTAAATCAAAAACACACAAAAGGCCACCTGCAGTATTTAATCATCCAATCCACACACGCACACACACGCACACACACACCTGTCTGCTTGAGCCATTACAGCCACACACTGGGCTCCGTTCCAGGCACAGTGAGGGTCCCTGGCAAAGAGGCAGTCGTAGCAGGAGGTGTATCTGTGACAGCTGGAGAGGGGAAGCTGCACCACTCCTGACGGAGAGCTCACATATACACTCATCTGGTGGTGAGAAAGAGTATTTTAACACTGCAGGACGGAGAGATTATTCATTAAATGTGCATGAGATGGTCAACCGTGATACCTGTTTGGCTGACAGCAGCAGGTTGTTGACAGGCTGTGGTTCCTCAAACAGCTGGAGCTCCTCGATAATGTGAAGCTGACCCTTGATTTCTACAGCTTTATGTAACCAGCCGTCATCTGACACACACACACAGACACACACACACACACACACACAAACACAGAGAGAGGAACATCAGAATTTAAAATACCACAGCAAGCAGTGCTACAAACACAGATGAGGTTCATTTCTGTCTCCAAAACAATGAACCACTGTGTTATGGAATTATTTATTTCCAAATTAAATTGCAAAGACTTGAGACAAACACAGATCTATCTGATCATATTGACAACATTTTGAAACCTAAATGAAGCCATGCTGGAGGTTTAGATATGCAAGATGCGAGTTCTCTCATTATCCAAATCCATTTAATGCAAGAAACAAACAAAATTGATTTGTTCAATTCACATGGTTTATTTGCGTTGTTTACGGAAGTAAAAACCAACGAAGAAGTTGGTTACAAGTTTGCATTGGAATTACCTGCAGTAGTGTTCGGATGTATAGCTTTAAATTAACCCTTGTTCCAACACTCTCTGCCTCATGGACATGTTTTGATTGCAGACCAAATTGCCTTGGAACATGTTGGACACTATACTTTACACATCCTTTTAACACATAAACAACCTAATTGAAATGTGACCATTTGACAAGTTTCCAATAAATATGCTGAGCTAAGCTGTCTGTCTGTCTGCTGGCTGCCCTGTAGCTTTACCATTGGTGAGCAGATGTAAAAGCGTAATATATTTTCTCATTTGACTGTCGATATTCCCCAAATGTTAAATTGTTACGCCGGACATGAATTGATACGCACCAGTCCCGATGTACAATACATGGTATGTTCGTCCATCTAAGCCTTGCACCGCGCTTACGGCCGTGCGCGTGTAGTCCGTGGTCCGCCTGAACAGAAGTGGTCGTCTGTCCGAAGGTTGGACCTGCAGAGACATCAGGGGATGCCTCCGGACAAAGTTCAGTACATCATCGGGGAGGGAGGTGGAGAAGTTGATGCCCCGGGCCCTCAGAGCGTCAGTGACACACTGTTGGAAAAGCAGTCAAAGAGAGCGAGGAGAGCAGTGATTGAAAAGCCAGTCATGGGGCAGGATGTGGGCTGCAGGGAGGACAGAGACAATTTTGGATCCCTTGTAATAAACTTCTCTGTTAACAGAGATGGATAGCGGAAAAGGCAGGGAGGATGTCATGAGGCTTAGCGAGACGGTCGGCGGGGAAAAATTAAAAGATCTTTTCACATGGACAAGAATGAGACTGTGAGAGTTCAGCGGCCGACTTGAGCCGACATGCAGGCGACTCAGCGCTCTGAGCACCTGACTGAAAACATTTTAGCGTCAAGCAACGCCTCTAAGAGGCTTTCACGCTCCCAAGTTAAAGTCCTTGGCCGCTGCATTTAATAAGGCCATTAAAATTAAGTCCCAGAAAGTGTTGAAATGACACTACGGTGGATAATGTCTAACGCTAACGACTGTTGCACAGTCATTGTCCCCAAAGCTGTGGGTTGGAGTTATTCGGCATAGAAACGAGTTTCAGTGACATAAGCGCGTTGTGTTTCGATGAACATCTTCCCTCTGTTCTTCTCGATCTTTACTTTGAATCGCATTCTTCGATTGCGTTTTCTCCAACCGGGAGGGCGACTTTTCTCCTGTTGCTCGTGTTGTGTGGAGGAGGCAGAGAGGCCAGCAGTGTCGGTGTGTTTACCGTTCCAGGTCTGGGGTCAGGGATTTTTCCAGTGTACTCCTTCCACTTAGAGCCAGATTCCTGGTTCTCCATGTATGGTCCTTGAAAGGCCTCTTGGAAGTCAGACAAAGAGAATCGACACACCGCAGACGCCTTCACGTTTTTCCTACCGAGAGCAACACAGGCCGAGTGAGAAAAAGCCCAGGGCACAGGCCCGCGAACAATAACAGCAGTAAACCTGCTGTTGCCATAGGGACAGCAGTAGAAGTACCGTAGATCAGTGGTGCACTGGGGAGGGGGGGACGGTATTGGGCAGAGGGGAGGAGCACTGACACAGATAGTAGGAGGATTCATAGAAGGCATATACATCTCCAGGAAAAGTAGCGGGGAGGGGGAGGAGGAGGAAAATGCAAAATGATTTCAGAGAGGTGTAGTAGGAGTTAGAAACGGGAGAGTGGGAGAGTTGGAGCTCAAAGTGACACAGCAGCAACACGACAACCAAAAACAACCAAAGACAATCATTGTTTGTTCATGCCTTCTGCACCACAGAACCTTTTGCTTTGGCATAGCATTTACTTTCCAGCAGACACCTGCCTGCTTGAATGCACATTGAAAAGCTAAAAACTAGTTTCTACAAAGTGCCATTTCAGTTATAACATTAAAGATCTTCCTGGAAACAAACTGATAGTATGAATTTTAAACCTGTCATTTGCTCTCTGCTCAAGGACCAAGTAGGAAGAGACACAGTCTAGAAATAAACAGGGTTTACTTATTTTTGTCCATCTAAATCTGTGTTTCTAATTAATATTCTCCCCTCAAGCTGCAGTAAAACTCTCCCAACTTATTTTCCTCACATCATTTGAATGATATAGTTCTCCTCCCTTTCATCTCATCCCCTCCTGTCTCCTTCGACTTTCTCTATGTATCGATTGCTGCTGCCTTTTATCTTTATCTCACTCTTCCTACATTTGCATCCTCAAAGTCCCTGTAAGCCGGAGATCTTAACACGCTTTCCCACTCACCACTCCAGGCCGAAGATTCCGTAGAAGAGCGTGTCCCGAGGAGTCAAGCCAGGCATGACAAACACGCTGCGCAGCATGTTGAAGTGGAAGTCGTACTCGGGCAGAGAACATGTGAGCCTGGCCTTGAGGAAGGACGTCCACCGTTTCTGGAGAGTTAAGCGGCCTCCCTGGTCCCCCTGAGGGAAAGAGGGCGAGGGAGGAAAGGAGAAACAGAGGAGGGAGGGGAGGAGTGTCAAATGAGGTAAAGCCCTGGAAAAATGAAAAATGTGGCTAACAATCGACTCAAGGTGGCACACAAGGGGAACTGAACCCCCCTAAAGACTGCAACAGATGGCATTGCAAAGCAATAACAAAACAAGCTTATGGCGTCCTATCGGTACTGTTAGACTCCCCACTGTAGTCTACAGGTTTGTGTGAAAGTGTGTATTTCTGTCCCGTAGCAGACTGCAGCACCCCTGAAGAGTGAAATATTCTTGAGACGGTCATATTGGAAAAGCTTGACTCAAGGCCACATTTCATTTGGGAACTCAGAAACCGACATCACTCTTTGATCAAAGCTTAAAAATTGCATTTTTCCTGTGGCAAAGTGCAAATGTCACACATCCCGCCACGAGGCATTTTCTATCAAGATTAATGAACAAATATGCCGACACAACTTCAAGGAGAGAACTTGTGAACTGACT
Organism: Pungitius pungitius; assembly: GCF_949316345.1. NCBI lineage: Eukaryota > Metazoa > Chordata > Actinopteri > Perciformes > Gasterosteidae > Pungitius > Pungitius pungitius. Next base: position 8,205,351 of record NC_084912.1, on the reverse strand, counting down.
TGATTCTGAAGGGGCCACAGGAGAGAACAACAAGGTTATCAAGTTGAAAAGCTAGCGCCCATTATTCTTAACCCCCGCCTAGGCAGCAGGACATGTGAATCACTCACCTCGTAGGCAGTGGGGGATGCTAAACAGTCCGTCATCCATCCCTCGCACTGAGAGGCACAGCGGCGCTGCAGTCCATTCATCAGCTGCAAACTCTGCTCCTCTAATCGCGGAAATGCATTCCCCATCCGGGGCCTCGTCTATTAGAGCTACCCCTTCTATCATCATCAAGGACTTCACTCCAGCTAGTCTGATGCAATCGCTCTCTACCAGAGTCACACCCCGCATGTTTGAATCCACCATTACCTTACAAACGCGAGCGACTCGTGCCACCCGGCTGTGGCTGTAGGTCGTCGTCTGCTCCGGGCTCTTCTCGGTGAAGAAGTAGTAGATCTTATCATCGTCGCCGGTGCTGCTGCCCAAACTCTCCCTCACGAGCGCCGAGCCCACAAAGTCTGCCTCTGTATGGGGGAGGAAGAGATGCACTGACTAATGCACCATGCTATTTTTACTTTTTGATTGAGGCTTTGACAAAGAAGCTGCTTTTGACAACCTAAAACTAGGTGTAGTAGTTACCGCAAACTACCCCCAAAAACGAGAGGTGTCGCACCAAAACATAAAAGGAAACATCTTATACTACCTGTCTCGTCTTATAAGATAAGAGTGGTAATCCTAGTGCTAAACAGTTAAAACCGAAAGTGAAAACAAACAATACAACAAGGAGACGTTGTTCTGGACGAATATAATAACAAACAAAGGAGTCCAAATTCCTTCTAGTAGCTTTGTGCGGCTGCGCTTAAGATAAACACCAATGACAGCACTGGCACTGTGAATATGATAAACCGGTATAACACTACCTTAAGACATTCATGACAATGTGTTGAAACATTTTGGACAAACAAGTGTGACACTGACACCGTCAGAAGCAATTCAAAGTAGTTTTCCTAATCTCAACCCATTGGATGTTTATGTGAAATTGTCAAAATAGGTTCAGACCAAACAAGCGTTTTGTGAGGTCACAGTGAACTTTGGCCATCAAATAATAATCAGTCTTTCAACAACTGACCAAGTTGTAACGCCTTAAGAATTATTGACTAATGCATTATTGATCAAGTAGCTACTTGAGCAGATTAAACCTTGCTACCTCGCCACCGAACGATGCTGAAGGGCTTCTATTGCTGCAGGAGATCCACTCACCGTTCAGCCAGCGCGTGGGGGCGTCTTCCGTCTTCAGCGTGGGGGACGGAGAGTTGCGGCGGATATCTGGAAAGCTCCGGAACTCGTACTGAGAAGCCGTGTACATCTGCTGGTCTGCAGGAAAACCGATGAATCAGATCCTAGAGCACTTTAGTGAAACTCTGGGAGGCCGACCGCTGAAGGGCTTACCGACGATGAGGGCGGTGTAGCCCGTCGTCGGGCCGTAGGGGCATTTGTCTCTGCCCTCTTCGGGCTTGGACGACATCACAAACTTCTCCTCATTCTAGACGGGACAAAACATTTGGGTAGAGAGGAGAATAAATTTACCCTTACATGAATAAATAAACCATACATGAAGCATCGTAAGTAAATTAAAAAAAGATGACTTTTTTAGCAGTGACGCTATGGATCATCAACTTTACTATAAAATGAAATATCAAAATGGATTTAACAAAAGTTTTGTAATGCATTTTGCTTTGACATACTATGTATGCACAGAGGGGTCTGAAGGCATGTGTCCCACACATGTAGAGGTGAGTTGAGTTGAACCTCTGGAGGAAGCGGATGTGATTAAAACACTCCGTCTGGAAGAGGTTGAGAAAGCCGGGGAAGATGTTATGGTGGAGAAACAAATATCAATACATAGGAGAAAACCCACTAAGAAAAGAAAGGCATGTGGAGGAACCGAATGCCTACCTTATTGTCTTTTCCCTTGAGCAGACACTGACGTTTTTGCTCGGGGGAGGCTTCCCATTCGATCTGATACAAAGCACATGTAATACAGTAAGAGCCCACCACAAACTGGATGGTTTCCCATCACTGACTTTAACACATTTTACTGAAATACAACAGATCTGACCGCAGATAAACCAGAGTAATTGATTTTTTGCCTTTATATTTCGCAGGTGAGGAATTTTGACCTCACTGCATTTGTACTCGTTGTGTTGCTGAACAGCCCCGTATCGTTGCATCGTCTTTTGACACAAAGACATCTGTAACAGGTGTATTCCCAGCAGGAGAGGCTGCGAGGGAGTGTTACGCACAGACACCAGCCATCACACCCAATGACAGACCGCAACGCTGTATTTACATGATTAGCATAACAGCTTAACGTCAGGTTGTCACAAACACAGCAGCATGAGGAGGAAAGAGGATTTTCCACTTCCCCGGCTGTTTCAAAGGAGACGGTCAACTTTTAAGACACTTTCCGGAAGCATGCCCTAGTTTGAGAACTACACTCATTCACGTGTCATCAAAAGCAAATATGGGACACCTTCTAACACACGTGTTGGTCATTGATGTATAAATAGGAAATAGGTTTCTAATATTATATATAGTTCACAGGAAGGTAATGAGTGTTGATTGATATAATGACAATGGTCAAATATCTTGTACATTCCAGTGATGTACGTGTCAGAAATTTGACATGAACATAATTCTAAAGATTATAACTTTAACAATGATGGGAATCAATCACCAAACTGGAATATAAAGTAGAATCAGAATGAGCTTCATTTACTTTTTGTTGGGTCTCTGGGGTTTTAAGTCAAAACTGGCAACATCAGATTGAGGTACAGGTAGTATGCTAATTACTGAATAAATTAGAAAAAGCATCTGGGTTAACATACTCCAATGTGGGGATTATAATAACATGAATTCTGCATCTCTCTAGTTAGAAAATACAGCAGTTCATTTTTTTTCCCCTAATAATGCTAATGAAGCAATATGCTCCTGTTGCGAAACAGTGAGTCATTGTGCTAAAAGTAATACAACACAAAAACAAAAACACACAAGGAGTGACATGGGAATAAATGGTTTAGCCTCAAAATAGAATATTGTTGCCCCAAAAAGTTCCTGCGTTGTGTAACGCAAATAAAGTGGCAGAGATTTTTTTTTTTTTTTAAAAGAGCCGGCGGGGTGCGCGACGCGACGCTGAAACAAAAAGGAACTCACGGTGAGAGCAGAGCTGGCTGAAATGTCAGAGGCATTGAGAGCAAAAACGGCTCCCCGGGCCCCGACGAAGAGACGCTCGCTGTCGGCCTCCAGCAACATGGTGCCGACTGCCGAGGACGGGAAACGTCTGCAGCCCTGCAGACCTGAGAGAGAAGGGTTGGTCGTAAATGAGCAGGACATTTCTAATGCAAAAAAACAACAATACGCATGAACCAGTTTTTCTTTAGTTGTTCCGCTTCCACTGGGAATATCTTTAATAGTCATAGTTCACAAGCATGTTTTCTAAAACACTCCATGGAATTGACTTATCTGTAACAACAGATTATATCTTCATCTGATAATTTAAAACAATAATAATAATAATAAAAATGTTTTTTTTTTCTCCAAACTTCTGTTCTGAATGCCGTTAGAACATTTAACATGACATCAGACCGGGGCATTCTGAAAGCAAAAGAATGAGCGTTTTTCCAATCAAAGCTGACAGCATGAGAATAAAGAGAGGAACTGAAATCTATTCATCTCCTGTGATGGATTTCTCTCCGTACGAATGTCGAACGTCGCTGCAAAGCGCCAAGGAGGCCTCGCTCTTTGAATCTGAGGTTCTTTTTTTAGGCGAAGAGAAATAAAGGATTCTTTTAAACTCCATTGTACTCCCGCTCCACAGAAAATCACTTTCAAGGACTCAGTTGGTTGCGTTGCGTTTAGTCAGAAATAAGAAAAATACACACCCACACATCACAAAATAGGAAATGCAAGATCTATTATACAAACTGCTTTTTGACAGTAGCAATAATTTAGGGTAGCGTTTCTGCCATCAATGTTTACCCACCGACTTTCCCCTCACTCATTTCTAGTGCTGCAAGTACAAATAAGATGATATATTGTTGATGTCATTCATCATGCAGAAAAGTTTGAAAAAATATATTAAAAAAAATAATAAAAGGCAAATACATGACCAGGCAAACAAACTTACAGCATCAGAGGACATTGGGATCTTTATCAAATAACACTCAAAACCACAAAAAGCAACCTCACAGCGGAAATAGAGGAAAATTCATGAAATGTTTCTTTAGTGGACCAAAGAAATAAATAAGAGCCTTGCAGTTAACGCAGATAAAACAAATGCTTCGATTTGGTGGGTTTCGGCATCTGAAACACTTTATATATATCCCTGACTAGAGATAAAATTACAACCCCACCATGGACAATAAAAGCCAAGGGATTATGTTTATCCCACACCGCTCTGCTGGGGGAGAAGATAATGAAAAGAGGCCAAACATAACATCAGATTCCAGAGATCCTCTTCTGCTTAATGCAAGTTTCTGTAGTTGGAGGTTTTTATTGCTTTGTGTGCGGGAACCCCGTCCAGTTCTCAAAGCTATATTGGTATGCATCCGTTTTAACAGGACAAGAATGAGGTTCACCAATACACAACACTAAGGACTGTACAGCACACACAGGCTCAGATGTCATGTCATGTCATGAGGTCCCTCTCTGCAGTCCCGAGATGCCAGAGTTATGCAAGTTCTAAGCACACAGTTTCTCAGGACGCCACTTAGCGTGTGTAAACACAACTGTCAACAGTCACAGGAGCACGTTACACCCTCAAGATCTCCACAAGTCAACCACAATGTGACATGAAAGATGAACAGACTATTGTGTGCACATTATATTATATATATATATATATATATAAAGTAATCACAAGCAATATAAACATGAAAGTCACTTTTGTGCTTGTGGGTGCACAATAGCTGAATACGGACAAACAGAAGAGCGCGAGACTTCCTGCTTCCTCAAACATTCCACCACAACTCAGAAGACTGCATGGGATATCAGGTCAGCTGTCATTAAGATTCCTCTCAGCTGCTGCAAAACACAATCCACTGCTTACTTCAGCTGCAGCCAGTTCCCATCGCAGACTGCTCCTGGCTGATCAGGTGTCTACTTTTCTCTCAATCATCCGCAGCAGGAGAAAGAGGGAGCCCTACCTGCACGGGATTAACAAAACAACAGCTCTGCCTGTGTGATACAAGTGCTTCATTGTGAAAGAAAACCATGCAATACGGCAGAGGTAACGCCTAAGTTTCCTCAGCGTAATCCGACTATTAGGACACAATGCCTGACAGCTGGAGCCATGTAACTGAAAACCACCTCGCTGAGAGTGTGACGCAGCAGAGAAGAGATTTAACTACACCTGCCAACACATTTCAGCTTACAGGAATTGCGATAGAAAAGGGGTGTTTCATTCATTTCATCGGGAAGCAGAGAGAGGAGGCCCAGATTGATATTATTTGCCAGAGCGATCACTTCGAGGATCCTCAGCACTGTGTTCAGGAACACACACACACACACACACGCACGCACGCACACCTCAAACCTCAAACCTCTAGGTGACCGGCTGTGACAGCCTTCAATTCATTGTCAGGCCTGTTTACGGTTGAGCGTATCCTGACGGACCGACAGGAGGTTCTGAATAAACAAAGTTATATCCACCGACTATAATTCCCCAAATACCTGACAGGTTGAGTGATGAGAGTGTGCATAATGGAATAATGGAATTGAGATGTTTAGATGTGTTTTATGCTGTTTTCAGCGCTTTTAGATTAAATAAATAGCCCTTAACGGCGTCCCTCTCTTAAATCTTTTAACTTTCTTTATGGTAATGTTGCGATGAGGAGGGACGTGTGTGCATGTGTTTAATCTAACTACCCCCCACAGGTTAGCAGGCTTTTCCTTCTTTAGGTTGCTAAGAAACACAGAGATTAAATGGATTTGAGGTAAGTTTGTATATCGAAGACTTCACATCAGCAGGAGGGACACAAAAGAAACAAAGAGCAGCGTGAAAAGCGAACTAAAAATAATTGAAAGAGGGCCGAGCAAAAAGAGTCTAGGTGCAGAGGCAGGGAGATGGATGGTGGAGGAGGGGGGTGGAGGAGAGAGTGACGGGGCAGCAGACAAGGAGACGAGTTGTGTAGGAGGACCTGTGGGCAGGCTCGAGCACTAACCAATCATTTACAGGAACTTAAGGATAAAGATATCACCAAAGGCTCGTAACACAAAGCCGAGCAGGAGGGGGATGAGGAACATAGATAAGGATAGTGCAACTAGGTGATTTTATTGAGAGGAGAAGGACAACTGTTGGACAAGGAGAAGGGGAGGAGAAGGACATTGTTCTACGAAGAGAGTCAATGAGAGTCATTGTTCTAATGGAGTCAATTTGGCTGCAGGTCGAAATGGAGACAAATAGAAAGAAAATGTCTCTCACTGATGAAGTCCAGCATCAGATAACAGTACTATTAGACAAACAGACACGCGCACACACACTTGCCCACATATGCAGAATGACTGTATTCGGCCGTCTTACGCCATACTACAAGAGTTGTCATGGTAACACTGCTTCAAAAACGACCGACAGTGGTGTCAGTCTCCCTGGATGCTGCGCACAGATCAAAGTATACGCACTTCACTTATCTGCCTCAGTCTCTGCAGCCCCTCAGGCTACAGTCACACGGTACATTTATTTATAAATCACATTTTGGTAAAAGAATAAATAAAATAAAGTAAGTGCAAGAATGACCGTAGGAAATCTCATTTGTCTGCACAAAAATGCGATTGAGTTTTGACGGAGACGATAAAGAAACTGAAAACAAGACAAAGAAGAAGGAGCCAGAAGGGACTGAACAAGAAAAAAAGTTTCTTTCCAGATGGAGATGATCTTTATTTAAAGAAAACGTTGATGAAACGCTGATCGGAATGTAAAGCAGTGCATTCATATTTTAGTGAGAAGTCATCTTTAAAAAGTACTTAACTAATTCAATTTTGACTGTCAAATGATAAAGAGTGTTGAAATCTTCCAGGACTGTGTGTTTGAGTTCTTTCTTACCGCTGTTCAACACGGTGACGCGTGGAGTCACATCCAGGTCCAGGGGCGTGCTGAACGGGTAGCCGGCTGCTGCGCACACACAGCAGCTCAGCAGCAGGAAGCAAAGCGCGGAGGACGGAGCTCCCCGCATCTCCGCTGGGACGCAAACACGGACCCACACACACACACACACACACACAGACACAGACACAGACACGCACACTCTCCGACCAGGGCGTATACGCATGCAAAGGCACTCACACAAACATGGTCACCATGGGACTCACAAACAGTCACTGGCACAGACAGGAAGCCTCTTCCACAGAGCTGTGCAGGGAACCCAAGGAACCTGAAAAACAATGCAGGAGATGCATAAAAACTGTTAATAATCGTTTCCACACCCACCGAAACAAGGAGATACATAAGAGGGAAAGTTAAAAAAAAAAATTAAAAAAAGAAGTGACGCTGGTGAACTGAAGATATCAAATGAGCTGATGTGGAGGATGACGACAGAGATGTGAAAGAGCAACAGTGTGATCGCTCAATAAAATATGGGTTGCTTTGGAGATCAATGGGGCCGCGTGAGACCGGGCCGACTCTCCGTACCGCAAAGTCTCGCCATGTGCGAGCAGCAGTCTAAACACATGCGGGCAAATGGCCTTCACCAAACAGAGGTACGTGCAGATGTCACAGGCAAACACTTGAGAAGTAAGCGCAGACAGGATCGATGAGGTGAAACCAGTTCAAACAATAGACGTGCACGAGGGGTAAATACATACACAGACGTGTGTGTGTGTGTGTGTGTTGAATTGAATGTTGTTCCACGAGACAAGATGGCTTTTTTTCCAAGGAGTGAAGGGAGGGATGTTGAGGAGAGCTTTGTGTGTCCCAATCACATGGACCAGTGCACGTACACCTACACATGCACACTCTCACTGCCTCTCACTTAAAAATCCACCTCCGTCTAAGGGAAAACCCCTCAAAATGAAATACATACATTTATTTATCCTACATATAGGGCTTTTTCTAAATACTAACTGCTGGACAAATCTGCCCTAGTGAATGACGTTGCGGTTCAAAATGTAGGCGGTCACTCTCTGAAGTGCTTCGCTTCAACAAAGCATGCCTCTTGCCCAATAAAGAGCCAAAAATGTCCAAGTTAGGCTGCCTGTTCACTCAATCACAAGCAAACACACATGGATGCAAAAAAATTCAAAAAAAAAGAGCAGAAAAGTGGAAGCATTGGTGTCCGTGGTGACTGCTCTCACACCGAGTCCCTCAGGGCCTCTGGGCTGACACCATGACAACAGCTGGCTTTAGCAGGGCATAATGTGACACACATGGACACGCATGACGCTGTGGATCAGAGAGAAACTGCTGAATGTTATTTAAACAGCAGATAGGAAGAGAAAGGTGGGCAGTCACAAGCTAATGTACTGACTGCACTGATGTAATAACTGGCCATTATACCCACGTGAGAGTAACATGCAACACTCTTGCGTTGGATACTTTCATAATTTTTCTATATATTAAAAAAAGGACCTCAGTATTGGTTTTGAAGGTTTCAGGCTTACAGATTACAGTTTGCTCCTGAAAGCTGGCTTATTAAAAATATCATTGCACAGATTTCAATGTGCAGATGTTTTTGTCATTACGTTTCATTATCGTTCTACATGAGCAGAGTTTGATACCTGGTGAGCGGTGATGTTTCTCTTTAATCCATCATTAATCAAAACACAATTCTTCGACAACCTTTGATGGGCACCATTTAAATATATGGAAGGAATAATTAAATCAATTAAAAACTGAATTGCCAGATTAATCAAACTTTAAATAGTTATTACTGTTCAAGCTCTTGGATACTTTACTTTCCCAAAACACACACAGAAATTACGTTTGAGGAAATAAAAGTCAATTCAATCTTTGTGTATACAAAGGGGTTTCTGCCCTGAAATGGAGACAAATGAAATCAACGGCCATGAGAATGTAGGAAAGCAATCTAAATTATTTTTTAAAAGTGTATGACATTCTACAGGAGTCAAAATATACAACCCCTCCTTGACCCCTAAACATCAGGATATCTTCCCAACACAGTGACAACTGCTCTTCAGCTTAAAATGAAATGTAGCCATTCGGGAAACACCACTTTTCAACTAGTGTCTACTTTTTGACGTTTTTTACAGCTCCATCTTGTTTCCAATACGGCAAATATACCTCAGGGACACCAATTACATCAGTGGGGCGTTTCTCTCTCAGGACGTGCCGTCTCTCCTGAGGCCCATCAAACCCTGTGGAGGTGTGTCTCCCCTGATAAAGGTGGCAGATGAGGTGCAAGGAGGGGGGGGGGGCCTCTGTATGTCGTTTATCGAACTCTTGCACACCAAATCACTCAAAAAGGACTGATGCGGGTCCAAACGCTTCAGTCAATCAGTCTGTCAGTCAACCGGTGGCGTCACGCGACGCTGAGGGGAGGTAGAGTCTATTCAGATGGAAATGTTTCACAGGTGCACCAACAAAAGAGAGAAGTCCGTGAGCGAGGAGGTGAAATGAATGAACTGAATGTCCAGCGGCGCAGACCAAAGAGCCAACGTGGCGTTCACGATTCTCTTTCATCTGAAATACAGATTAGTCCTGACGTGTTCAGAGTTCCCCCGGACCCACTAGATGCAGACGGCGCTTTCAAATTGTTAATTGGCCACTGAGCCCGCCGGTAAAACTTTTTAGGAAAATGTAGAAAGAGAGGCATGTAGGAGAGAAACGAGGGCTGGGCCCTGCAGGAGTTTCCGTGTGACTCTGCCACCGACGACCTGACCTTCCTAATCGGCCTTCCCCCGGATCTCGCTGCCGGCTCTCGATGCCACGACTTTCATTCACAAGAGATGGATTTTATCACGCCACTGCAACACGTCCATGAACCAGCCCGGATGGAAGAGATTGGATCACTGCGGCGACGGCTCCATCCACAGACGATTGTCTCAAAAAGAACCGAAACTGGATGTGTGCGAGCATGTGTGCGTGTGAGAAAAATGGTAGAAAAGATGACAGTCAAAGCCTTTTAGCTGCGTTTCAGCTGACAGACAAACGGCTTTAAAAAAAAATAAACACTCTTATTTCGCACACAGACAAGAGGAAGCCAAGTGAACTGAACTCTTGTTCCTAGTACTGTAGCTCTATGTTTTGTGAGTGTAACACTGAGCTCTATAAACCCACACTGGAGTTATTCTGACAACCCAACAAAAGGAGACACAACCGTGTATGGGCAGTGTGTCACTGAAATGTTATTTACTGCCACATTTCACCGCTTATTTTAGTCACTTGAATCTTTCCTTTCCGGAGTTAACGGCAGAATAAACGTGGCCCTGGTTGGGAGTCTCAAGTTTAAACTCATGGCCTCTGGGGGTCTAGAGGGGGCGTTTAGATATAATCATCAAACTTGTTCAAGAAAAAGGAGAGGAATACAGTCAATTCAGACACGAGTTTATAACGGTTACATTTAGAGCATAGGAAATTGTAAATCTGCCTCAGAGGGTTTCACAATGGGAATCTGTATACAGCGACGCTTTGGCCTTAAACCCTCAATTTGGTGATGAAAATAGCGACAGAGGAAGAATCCCTCTTCCAACAATATTACATTAGTGATAGTGATTTTTGAAAAATAATGAGCAAACACTGAGCTGGTATATGGTTTGTCAATATGCATGGACTGATAGCATGTTCACAGTGAAGAATAAATCCTGTATATCAATAATAGAGCACACTGACTTGACTGGGCTGCCTATTTTCATTAGGATGCATGTTGCCCAGTTATAAAATCATAACAATTTGAATAGCTGAAAAGAATTTAAATAATCAACAATAGGAAGAGAACATAGAGGGACACCCACTACATAACAATGAGATGACAGATATTTGCATTTATTCCAGCCGCTTCCTTCCACTTACCACAACACTATCTTGCATTCTCAAAGCCTAAAAAGGGTAGATAGGTGGGTTCAATGGGTTTCGCAATACTAATGATTACATCCCAGTTACAAAGACCATCAGCTTGGATCGGATATGACCGATCACTCATCTTTGGGAGAAGAAAAAAGCCGATAAATCGTTTAACACCACCACCGGTTTATTTGACATGTTTTCCTCGTGCAGGCTAAAGCTTTACTTTGCCCGGATTGACCCCCCCCCCCCCAACGGGTTGTAACGCAGCGATGCAGTAAAGTCAAACTGAATGGGTCAACCGGGAATACAGCAATTAGGCAATTTCACTCACACACACACACACACACACACACACGAGCCCAATTCTTGCTTCAGTGGGTGAGATCTTACACCTGTCGGAATGGACTCGACTCCTCGGAGAAATATCCCATTAACTGGATAAAATGATCGCCTTTTAAAGCCTGTAAGGAGTACAAGTCTACAACGCACCATGGCATACGTGTCAGAAAGATTGTTAAGGAGATTCAAATGATTCCGCCGCGACGACAGAGAATTCTAACCTACAACTATCACTGCACAGTATAGAAACAAGTATATAAACTCAGACGGGCTTTTTTTGCGTTGGCTGTGAAAGAATAATTGCGTCTTACCTGAATCACGCACAAATTCCCCCGAACAGGAAGATATGAACGTTTCCTCGAGCTGAAGATAATCCAAGTGGACTTTAAACGCCTCTCTCTCTCTCTCCCTCCCTCTTCCTCTCTCTCTCTCTCTCTCTTCTTTTCTCTCTCTCTCTCCCTCGCGACTCTCACCACTTCTCCGGTTTTTTCCCTTCCTTTCTCCACCTGCATGTGGATCAGGTACGCCGGATGCTTTTTGACGTGATTAGAGAGTCGGCTCGCTGTGCCACTTTGATTCGGTGTCGCGACGCGCAGCAGCGCGAGGACAGTGTGCACGTGTGGGGCAAAGTGGACGCGACCTGTCCGATCGATGCCGCAGAGCGGCGTCACACCGACACCTGGCGGCCACGGAGGGAGTTACACGCAACCAGGTGTGCTGATTGAAGGGAGTCATATGCGACGGCACCTTGTTTTCGACTGTGTGGGTCGTACAGTACATTCCTCACCCTGAGCACTCTATGCCTAAAAAAAATGAAAATAAATTGAATCTGTACCCTTTGCCACGATATGACGTACACACTGCAGCTACTATTGCAAAGAGCGGGGCATTGGGACATACCTTTGTCAGGATTGTGGTACAGATAAATATTTGGTATTTAAATGGCTTTAAAATCGATAGAATGGTGGTAGTGTATAAAACCACTATTTCTATTAAGACTACCATATACACTTAAAAGGGTTTGAGGCTACAATTTCCCCAAAAATCCCCTCAAAGAGCAATATCAAATAATATGCTGAGTACAGGTTTGGTAATTTCACTGTAGCCTATCTTTGTTATTAAAGTAGTGTTATGAAATAACTCATCACTCTCATTCAGGCCTAATTCCACTTTACGATCCCAATCTGTCTCCTCGCCTTCCTTTCCTCCAAACCCTCGGGTAAAATTTCATTTTTCATCTCTAGATTGGGTGAGCTTCATGGTGCAGCAGATCTCATATCCAGTGAATATGGATGTTATGTACACAGCAGCTCAACGTTTATCAAGGATGTCAGCGAGGAAAGCCAAATCCATCACTTTCCCCGTTACTATGCTCAGATAGACACGAATCCAATAGAATAACATGCCTTGAGGAGATCTAAATGGGACTTCAATCATCATATTGCGTAAGATAATGGTAGCAACATAGATCAGATATGTATCTGTGTGCATGTACCCTGCAGACCTTAGCGCTGCTCAACACAACACAAAGCGGTTTGTGCTGCAGATATCAATGAGAGCTCTGATTATGACGAGTAGAGAAAGTCTTTATCAGCACTTTAGTCCATTATTAATGTGTGTATCAATTATAAATGCAGTGAGTCAAAACGTTAAATTCTGACTTTTATCTCAATTCCTCATTGCGTTTTATAAGTGGATTTGTGCAACGTTGGGTTTGTGTCTTAAACTTTCAGCTGCATTAACCCCATAAAACTCACAAAGGGACACAGCAGAGGAACTCCACCGGAGCCTATGGACAAAGAAGTATGGCTGTGGCTGGTTACCATGGGAACAGAGGCACCTGAAAAAGTGGTGGCTTCGTCTGACGACATACAGTAGGTTGTGGATGTCTTAGTTTGCCTGCATCAAAGGCTGCAGCACTTCTTTGTCTCCCCCAGTGTATGCTGTTTAATGTCCATTACCTCATGGATCAGAAGTCTATCTCCACACAAAACATTTAAAACCAGAGAGAAAGTCTGGCCACATTTAAGATGGATATAAATAGATTGTACAGGAATGTAGATCTAAACTGATCTTACACAAGATGGTGATCATGGTAAACGTTGCTCATCAGTCTGTTGATGCATCACTAAAATATTTTAACTATGAGATTCACAACACATTCACAAATCCAGAGGATGAATCCTGCCGACTTTAGTTTAGTGCTAGCTGATGATAGCATGCTGCTAACACAATAGACTAACGTGGTGTGCATAAAGTGGCTGCACATCAGCATGTCGGTTTATTGGAATTGTGAGCATGTTGGTGCTCTGAAGCATTGATCTCAATAGACCATTGTGCTGAGAGGAGTGTATGTGTTCCCAGAGTCTTTTGTTATGTCGTCAGGGACAACATTTTCCCCAACCTTTGCGTTTAACTCCATGCCAAATGTTCACAATCACTTATTTTAACCCAAACCATCTTACGGCAAAAGCAGGTTTGGTGCCTGAAGCTGATGTGACACTACGGGGTCCTGAGCAAGGGTCTGCACAGTGAGGAGTTGGGAATGAGAAGGGAGAGGGAACAAGGCCATGGGAGAGCATGCATGTACGTGCACATTTTGGATATTTGGAATCATGCTCTTGAAGGTGAATGGTCTTCATGCATCCAGCAGAGGGAAGCAATGATAGTGTGGAAAAATACAAAATATTTCTGCTCAAGTCTCAGTGATGAGAAAAACTGGAAGTCTGTATTTGTGTCTAAGCAAGACGTAAAAACTTAGTACAAAGTATTTTATTGTAAATTTTTGAAATACTACAGTATATTTGATTATAGTACTGACAAAAGGGCTAAAGAAAAAAGTAACAAAAATAAATACATCTGCAATGACAGATAAGTGATGGGTTCTTTCTTTTTTATTTAACTTGAGAAAAATGTATCCTGACTCGGATTTAGCATAATCTGCCTATAGCCATAAAATGGTTGTAATAAAATATTATTTTTCATACTGCATGACATCTCCTTCCTGGTTGAAGGGTTTCTAAAGAGATTGAAAGTCAATTTTCATTACAAAATAATTCCTACAGTAACTTTTCACTAGTTTTGTGACGAACTACATGTATACACAGTGTCTATGGCATCCCAACCACAATGCATGAAAGCAGAAGGGCTTTCTGGTATCATTGAATCAACATCAATAGATCAATCAAAAGCTTCATCCAATCATCTATCTCATTTTCCAGTGATGGTCACGACGATAGCTTTACACCTGCAGTGCTGTAATGACGAGGCACAGCGACTCAACACAGATGATGAATAACAGGGGTCCCAAAGATTGTCATGGTAACAGAGCATTTTTAAAAGCATCTCCATCCTCCACTTGTTCACCTTATGCAATGTGGGCCCCCAAAGAAGTTTTCAAAAGACTATTCAAAAGTGTAAAAATGTCTCGCAATAAGAATACCGCTTGATCCAATCATATTTCAACATTTGTCTTTCTGCCAGTTACGGAATAGTTTCATACTCTAGTTACATAAACATCAAAAACAGTGGAATAAAGGAAAACAGTCTCAATACTGTCTTTAAGTACACAGTACACAGTGTGGCCTGGAAAAATAAGTGAGGGAGAATCCCTCTGTTATAGATACAGAAAAAAAGTGCTAGCAAGAGTTCATAGTTGATCCTTCATATTGTTTGGTGTGTCTCTGTCTCTTCATTGTAGCGGTGTCTTTCTCTTCCTTAGTCCGTTAAAGCCTGTGTGTGTTGTGTGTGCATGTATTTGTGTGTGTGCACATGCATATGTCTGTTAGTGTTTTGGAGAGTTGTGGCACGCTGGAAATGCGCAGCGCTTCAAGCCAGGGTTCTCTGTCTCGGCTTTATTCGGGGATAGAGCTGTTGATCGAGACAAGAAGACATGTCAACAATGCACATCTGTACATGCCATTTTAACAACACACTCATCAAACTTTCAGACTATGACTCACCCCTAGGAGGTTGCGAGGAATGTACCCCTCGGTGTCCCCCATGCGCGCCCACCACCATTCTATCTCGTCCTCGTCCTCCCGTCGGACGATGGTCATGCAGTCTCCCTCGCGGAACACCAGTTCATCAGGGTTTACCCCGTTGTAGTCCCACAGCCCGTAGACCACGCCCCTGTTCATGATGCCCATCTTCTCTTGCACACCTTGGGGTAGACCGATATACAGAAAAAGTAATTACCACAAAAAGACGTGACAGAATTCAAATTAAATTGGTTTAAAAGAACAAAGATTGCGTGAAAACAACAACCAAAAAAACAAGGAAAAATAACATTGTACTTTTACTGACCATAGAGGAACTGGGAGCACTGGGTGTACCCCTCCTCCATCTCTTCACATTTATCGGCTGCTGTTTGCATGTCACTGTAAGTCATAGCAAACACTGCTGCACCAGACTCCACCAGGAACTTGCACACTTGCACATTGTTACAAGAGGCAGCACAGTGGAGAGGTGTCCTATGTTAGAAGGGTGGGGGGGAAGGAAGGAACAGAAATGAGGTAAGAACAGAGGATACAGAGAGGGAAATGAGACACACCAACCACTAAAGACTAGAACTGGAGACATTCACTTTAAAGTAATTCAGTGATTTTGTTGATTACAGTTCCTCCAGGTGTCATACGGTTAGTCGAGTTGAGGAAACACATCAGCGTGTAGACAAATGCTAAAAGTTTGGACTCACCAGCCGTCACTGTCAGCAGCGTTGACATTGACACCAAACTGAACCAGAAACTTGACAATCTCTGTGTGTCCGGCACAGACCGCATTGTGTAGCGCGGTGATTCCTTCATCGTTGGGCAGACTGGGGTCTTCCACCTATGAATCACAAATTAAAGGTCACATAAGACAAGCAAATGGTGATGAAATCGATTTGAAACATTATGAATCAAGGTGCAACCCAGAGCAGAGGTTTCTTGTGGAGAACATGTCTTACTTCATAGATGATTCTCTGGACCAGGTCGAACTCTCCCTCCAGAGACGAGTCCAGCAGCAGAGCCAGAGGGTTGAACTTCACTCTCATGTTGTGATCGACGCGCTCAGAGCCGAGCTTGCGCAAGTTGGTCCTCTTTCCCTAAAGACACGATCACAACGATGCATCACACAAACGATCGTACACAGCCATTACAACGCGGTGAGATGACAACATCTAAGACGTGTGTCCTGCTGCAGTAAGAGCGTCCTCTCTCTCATCCAGAAGCAAATGTATTCCTCTAAAACCATGATTATGAAACTAAAAGGGTCTTAAAAGGAGGTGAGAAACAGAGCGGATGAGGGAGGGGCTCATTTCTTATTGGTTTGTCCTTTTGGCGTAAAACCTGCCACCTCACATAAATCCACTTAAGGAGTTTCACTAGCAGCTTAACAACAAGAACACGTCAACGGGTGCTTATTTTTAAAACAGAATGGGGGCGGGTATCCGCTTAGTGTAAGCACAATATGGCCCATTTTCTCCAGAAACAAAAGCAGTACTTGATAGGGATTATCTAATGATATAACGCCAGACAAGCAGGTCATTAAAAAGTAGAATATGAACAAACTAACTCATGACCCGTGCTACTAACAAACACACATGTGAGGGGATTTTAAGAAACACACATAGTACAACAGCGCACAGGGATAATCTGTAGACTCAGACAGCCGAAGGCCGCGTGGATAAAGTGACTCAGCAGTTTACGGTGGGGACTCATACCGGGGGCAGCGTGACCTGACCAGTGACCTCGGGCGCCTTCATGTTAAAGGTGTCCTCTCCCAGGCTGTCCTGCTCTGCCCCACTGGGGTATGGGGGTGGTGGGTAGGGGGGGAACTCCTCCAGGAAGCCCTCTGGAGGAGGAGGGGGCAGGACGGCCATTGCGTCCTCCAAGCCGGCCTGGGGCGGCGGCGGGAAAAGCGCGTCCTCCGGCCTGGGGGGCGGGTGGGACGGGGGAGGAGGGGGGATGATGTCCTCTCTCTCGCGTATGGCCGAAGGGGGTTTGGGCTGTTCGGGGGGGCCCGGCGCGGGGACTTTAGCACCCGGGATGTGGGACGGGAGCGGGGCTCCCTCCGGAGTCGGCCCCGCCTCGGACGGGTGGTTCTCTGCACCACTCAGATGGCTCGGGACGTGTGGCCCCGACGATCCCTCCGTGGCGGTCTCTGCTTCACCAGCGTAGGGTGAAGTGGTTGGTGTAGTCACGGTCTCCATGGCTGCGAGTGTGGTCTTCTGGTAGAGGAGTTTCTGAATGTTGGGCCCCGCGGGACCCTCCGGTTCAGTGATGGAGCTGCGTTTCTTCAAGGGCCTGGGGGCATTGTAGAGCTTCTTCCTCAGGGCCTCCAGGTCGCCATCACTCTGATGCCTGTAAGGATTGGAAATGAATGGAAGCAGCTTGGTGGGGCTCAGGGGCCGGGGGATGCGTTCCGTTTCCGTTTGGGGACCCTCCGAGGGGCCGGGCCCCACGTTGTTGGGCACACTGTTGTTGTCGATTTCTGATTCAAAGCCGGGCGAGCGCCGGTCCATGTAAGGGTTCTCTGGGTGTAGGGCGCCTCCACCGGGGATCACTGGTTTGCCATACACTACAAACAAAGAGAGGAAACAAGTGTCACAGACATCACACTCAGGACTGACGCTTTGCTCTCAAGCAACCAGTATAAACTACTTAGTTGGCCCAAAGCGGAGTATCATAGCATGATTATTATAATACAGATTCTCATTACCACAAATCTAAAAACAAACAAAAAATAAAGGTCATCTTAATAATTAATCGTCAGCTTAATCATTTGTATAATTGTTCTATGCTCTATTACAGGCCCTTCACTTTCCCCCATCCCCAGCTTTCACTGAATCTCTGTTATATGACAGTCTGTTTTTGTTTCACAGACTTAGCATGGATTGCATGAAAATCCTCAGAACAGACTCGGGGCTGGAGAAAAAACATGTTCCTTTTTGTTTACGCAACTGCAGGTACATTAGCCTGCGATGCTGTTTGTAGCGTGAAGATCTAACAGATGGGTTCGCCTCTCTGGCTGCTCCTTTGGTCAGTGGCGTGTGAATATTTTCTTCCAGGCAGCTGGGTAGATTTACCATAA
Organism: Pungitius pungitius; assembly: GCF_949316345.1. Lineage (NCBI taxonomy): Eukaryota > Metazoa > Chordata > Actinopteri > Perciformes > Gasterosteidae > Pungitius > Pungitius pungitius. Next base: position 8,186,942 of record NC_084912.1, on the reverse strand, counting down.
AATGAATATATCTCAAGTGGCAGAAAACAGTGCTTTTTCCGTCTTTCTTTGTTACATCATACTTCGCCACTATTCTTACTTTGACTTGAAATGACATGAAAAGTCCAATTAAAGTTTAACCCTCCATGTTTGCCCGTAATCTATAAAATATAAATACGTTTTGAAAAGTAAAATAACTGGACATTCTTACCACTGACAAAGCCATTGGTGCGGCTCTGGGACCTGTTGAGCGCTGCCTGCAGACCTGGGTGGTGGAAGGGCTTTGCCGAGCCAGCCTGCTGCGTGTACATGGAGTAGATGGAGCTGGCCGCTACGGTCTGGGGCTTACTCATGTTAACTTCTTTGGAGGAGGGCAGCTCTGGGGTGAAGGGCCGTACGGTGGCTGCAGGTGGAGTGTCCTGCTTGGAGGGCAGGGGGAGCGTCTGGCTCTGTGAGGGCGGGAGAGGGCTGCGGCCCTGTGGAGCCTGGGGCTGCTGGCTTTGGGGCTTGGTTTTGGGGAAGGTGCCTGTGTTGAGACCCGGTTTTCCATAGGGCACGACACCAGGGCCTTTTGGTTTGGTGGGAACAGGAGGAGGCACCTTGACTGGAGCTTTGGGAGCAGCCTAGAGAAAGAGAGAGAGAGAATTAGATGCAATGTTGTACCAGTGTTGGCAATTACCTAATTGGATTGTTTTTTTTGACCGTGAGGGTGTAAAAAAAGAATGTTTCAATTCCGGCTCACCTGAGCGTCCCTGACCAGGTCATCACTGCTCTGATTTTTGCGGAGGGAAGCAGCGGCAACCTCCGTTGGCTCAAACATGGAAAATGGACGCACCTTCCTGTCTCTCTTCGGTTCCGTCTCATCTGTGCAAAAACAGTAATAAGTTCTGTGTCGTGTTCTGACGCAGTGTTACTTGATATTACAACAGAAACCTCTTTGGCGCCTGTTGTTGTTTCACATTACTGTCGCTTACGCTCCAGGAAGGATTTGTATGTGTGTATCCTACCTTGTTCTGTGTTAGAGTTTGAGTGAGAGGTCATTCGTGGCAGCGTTGAAGCTGGAACATGACCGTTGGATTCTGGACCTGGAGAGGCCCAGTCTGCCAGCTTGGACGGCTGAAGACCTGTGGGACCGGCAGGAGAGACAAGGGAATTAAACATTGGTATGAAACACCATCAAAAATGTGTAGTACACGGATTGGAAACTAGCTTCAGTCATTATTTATGCAGATAAAGCTCACTGTTGAAAGGGACACACAGAGTAAACAATCACAGATGTTTTGTTGTGTGGTTTAAAAAAAAAGAAAAACAGGGAATGTTTTAACATTTGGTCCACAATCAGATGAGTTACAAAAGCATGAGGCTCCTGCAACTAGCGAAATTAGCATCGCATCCAAGATGCAAACAAATGCTGATTTTCATCACAATGCCCGAAGACTGAAGTTAAATTTCCCCTCTCAAGAAGTGTTGTACAAATACACCAACAAACTCACACACATATTTTGCAAACAAGATGTGATTGGGTTTGTCAGAATCCGCACAGAATGTCAGTTCAACTGAGGGTTATACATTTGTTCCAACTGACCCATTTAGAGCGGCAGGGAGAGAACGGAGGGGAAAGCTTAGCAAACACACTTTAACACACAGCAGCAAAACAAGGAAACAGCAATAAAGATCCGGCTAGGATATTATATAAATATCTCGTCGTCTTTTTCAGTAAGAATCACTCAAGAAAAATAAACACAAAGCCTTTGAGAAGCTACAAACACAAGTGTGTACCTTTTCTCTTAGCCCGGAGCTCTTTCAGAGGCTTAAGCAAGAACATGGCTTCTGAGGAAGAAGCATTCAAAAAGAAAAGACAAAAAGTAGCCTTAGAGCTCCAAAATCTTCCTCTTGCTCTAGACAGCTGTTGGCTGGGCCCAGGCAGGGCCCCCCCCGGAGGGGCCACGCAGAGACCAGCACAACCCCAAGAGAGGGAGCCTGCCTGATGCTGCGCACAGCATCCCTTCTAGAGAAGACGCGAGAATGGGTGTATGCAAAGAGCAGATTACTCCGCATCTGCGCCCATCCCATCCCTCTTTTTGCAGAAATAGTTGCGTGCAGCATCACGTCAGACTGAGAAAAACCTGTTACTTCAACTTCATGAATGCCTAATGCTTTAAATAGGATAAATATGGAATGATGAGTATGTGGGAGAGGGAATAAGGAAGGGAGGATTCTGCTGTTGTTGTGTAATGACTCAGTTTGGTGATGGATCATTCATTTTTAATAACACAGAGCAAACTGCCGGCCCACTCTCTACAGGGGGACGGATTTAGGTCTAGGAGAGCGAGACTAGAGAGGGAGCGCGTGAGCAAAGTACGAGGGTGGCACGTCGGTTCGTCATTGGTTTGGGCAGACTTTTGTTCAACTCCATTACACAGCACACATGCTGCTTCAGTCTGAAGGAAAGCAACGGCTGGTGTAACAACGGCTGGTGTAACAACGGCTGGTGTAACAACGGCGTATTCTAACCCTAAACAGACACACTGGGGCAATGGCTCAAAAGCTGGTTTACTCACTGCAAAACATGTCATAGAAAGATGTACGGAGACTGGAAGACAGTTCAAAGTTCAAAATCAGTGATACTCTGTATCAACACACCATCCAAGAGGTGCCTAGATACCTTCTGAGCTCAGTTTGACATCACAACCAGCTGGTGTCCCAGACTCCTCTGCTCCTGATGGAGGCATGACAGTCCCGCAATTAAATGGGTCACATTTCAATAAAAATAACATAACAAATTCCATGGTGTCACTCTAAAAAAAAAAATATTGAGAGACTTTTGCCATACACATTTGTGATCTTTTTATCATGCTGCTGCTGAGTGAGTAGTTGCTGCCTCAGCAATCGCACAAAATAAAGACAGAAGAAATAAGGTGATGGATCGCCATGTCAGAGGTCTGAGTAACGGCCCGATATGAGAAGAGGTTTAAGGGTGCAGACAATGTGTCGTCTCTGGCTGATCACCTGTGCCGGCCTTGCTCTGTGGCTCGTGGGCTGGAAGGGTGGCGGTGCCGTCTGGGTGGGCCGGCTTCACTAGCAGGTCGTGTCTCACTGGGCCCCTGGGCATGGTGGCCGACTGGATGTACGGGCCGACCGCCGCCACGCGAGACGGACCTGACTGCGGTCCAGCTTGACCATCAGAGGGAACCTACGCAGTGAAAGAGGAGTGAAGGTCAGTGAGGGGGAACATCTTGTATTGCATCTTGAAAAAACACAATGATTTAAACACAGTGGAATTTACACGTAGATTTTTATAATCTGTAGGAGGAGCTAGAAGAATGGGCCTAACAGTGAAACAGCTAATGAAATGAAGTCTGGGAAAGGGGGAAATATAGACGTGCTGGCGGGGCAACCATTTAATCCAAACACTAATCAGCGTGTTTTACGGAGACTAAAATGTTGGAACTACTGAGGAACATCACCATGCCCGCTTCAAACCACTCAAACGGGTATTTGGGTTTCTAAGCAGTTGCTCGGTTTAATTTATTAAGGAAATGCTACTGCTGCTGACGTTGACAGTTAGCTTACCCAGATTTATTAATTTTTCATACATTACATTTTATTAGCATGGGGCTTTTTGGAAATCAGGAAGGGATTCTAAAGCAGCTAAAATAGGAGTGGGTTCTCCAACAAAAAACAAAAAAAACATCTTCAGTGACAATACATCCTCCTCAATCTCGCCATAAATAGAGGCTTAAATAGAGACATTAAAGTCAGAGGACAGGATCTTTGTCAGAGATACAACACCCCACATATCTATGCATATATATGCCTGTATGCTTTTTAAACCGAACACACACTTCAAACGTGGGTAAAGCAAACCATCTTTCTAAAAACAGCCCAACTCAACAAAAATGTATCCTGCAGCTAACATTGTCATTATGAAAAGCTGTCCCTATAAACAAGATTAACGTGGCACAGCTGCCCATCACGGGCCTGAAGCAGAAAAATAACTGAATAAATCTGATGTGCCAAGTTGACACATAAGATCAGCCCTCAGTCTAGTGGAGTTACCTGAAGATGAGTGTCTTTTGCAGCCCTCTCTTTACCAGGATAGCCATTCTTGAAAACAGAAACAAAAGCACAAACATTCAACAAAAATTGAAATTAGAGAATAATCCCCCTTTTCCAATCTAATACGAGCATTGTTTCCTAGTATCTGCTGAGCCGCGTCACTCTGAGGCAGCGCTCAGGACGACCTCTCCTTAGTCGGTGATGTCATATGATGTCAGCCAGACGCTCGCTCTCTGGTCGGAGGAGAGAGCAGCTTGGATGGAGTGTGTCTTTGTGCTAGTGTGAAAAAGGCCCTCTCATTATGATTCCAGGCAGGCTGTGGGTAAATCTATTCAGGCCTTCATCTCTGAACCACACACACACACACACACACACACACACACACACACACACACACACACACACACACACACACACACACACACACACACACACACACACACACACACACACACACACACACACACACACACACACACACACACACACACACACACACACAACCTACTCTGTTCTTACTTTATTATGAAGGGACATCAAAGGAGAAGTTGGTCTTTTTTAAAGTTGGATTAGGGGTGCAGGTTGCTACTTCATATAACAGGCTTCCAGTAAAGCTTCAGAAGGATTTAAATATCCATTAAAACATTTATTATTCATGATTTAACTTAGAGGTCCCTTCGGATCTTGCATACTGCATTTTCCAGGACAACATTGCATGCTACAAACCAAGGAGGCATTTTTGTATCAGCGAGAAAGGAATCGGTTGGTGCTGAAAGCAAACAGCTTAGAGATTTCCTCTGCAAAATAATGGATAAGCATCAAATCATGAAAAATCTTTGAGGTTATTTGAAAGAAAGTTAATTTGGTTGAAAGACAAGAAAGTTAATGGTGAAGGTCAATTAAACACCTTAATCATGTCTGAGAGGAAGTCGACCCTATCAGGAGCACAAAGAAAGAGTTCATAATTAGAGAAATTAATGCACAGAGTGACATAAGTTAATAAATAAACACAGTTTCCTTTTAGGCCACCTTTACAGATTTGCTGTCTTTACACCAACAACCTCAAGAAGTTAATATGCAAATTTCTCTTTGACGCAAGTCTGTTTACTCATTTTAACGGTCCCATGGCAACCTGTGTTCAAAACAACTCCTGGAGAAGGGGAGAGTGGAGAAGAGGAGACACTAGGCAGCCAACTCTCAGCCAAGGCCTCAACAACACGTACAGCTGCTTCAAAGACTAGTGCTTACCTCTTCGTTGTATTGAATCCTGATTTATGTATTTACTATCAAGTCTGTTATGAAAAGCCAGTGCTCTTCAGTAAGATGATGAATTGTTATTGGCGGTTTCCTGTGTCCGTGGAGCCAAATAAGATAGCATCTCTGCTGACATTCCTGCCAGCCTGCACTCGTTACTTATCTCCCTCTACTCGAGAAGTTGTTTATGCTGACTGGGACTGAAACAAAGCCGAGTGAAGAAGCGGGAGTATAAACTCTGATGCAACCCTGTGACATGACCAAAACTAGTATCAATCACCACCAGCTATCTCGGAGAGAGATATGAAAGAATGGAAAAAAGACGGATAGGAGTGGACTCCTTCGACAGAGAGGGAAGGTGGGGGGTCGCTTGTTTTTCCCCACAGAAGATAGCTTACGTTGGTATGGGCGAGCTCTGAATGCCGGGGGGTCTGAGGCTTCAGGATGCAAAGAGAGACACAGACATTTTGTTTTATTATCCGGCCACTAGGAGGAGCTCTGATCAAAATAAATGCCCATCTCTTATTTGCATTTAGTGAATAACCGTGACAAATTGTGAGAAAGACACAATAACAATCAAAGCTAAATAAACCGTGTTTGCTAAATACGAGATGACACACAAAGGTGTTTGTTAATAGGGATGGGAATGTTTTTGTTATGCTGTTGTGCCGCAGTAACACTCACAGGCAAGTTTTCTTTCTGCTGCAGCGCTGCCTTCTTCTTCCACAGCCGGTCCCGGAGCTCACTGATCCGTTTGTCCATCGCAGCCACCTCCATGTTGCGTTTGTTCAGGCCCTCTCTCTGCTGCTGTAACTTTGAGTTTTGGTCCTGGTTGAGCTTGTTTCTCAGCTGGCCGTCGAGCAGGACAAGAAACAAGGGCACGGACAAGACAACGTATGTCAGTTTGTGTTCAAATTAAAACCGCCTTCGGAGCTTAATTATATTTTGGCGAGATTGTATTTAATTAGGATTTAGTCTGTATTATTCGCTACACACCTGCAACTCCTTATAAAGTCGGTCCAGCTCAGCCACAGAGCTCTGGTTGTCATGGAAGTTGTCCATTTTGCCAGTTTTGAGCAACTCCAGCTGACGGGCAAGCTCCTCCACCTTTGTAGCAGCGAGCACAAGTTCTCTCTGCTTCTGCTGGAACAGGTTGTTCATCTGATCTATCTCTTCCACTGGAAAGGGATGAAGACGAGAGGAAGGTGGAGAGATGATGGAGGCAGCCAAGGGCGAGAAACAATATCGTGAAGGCAAGAAAGACAAAAGTAAGACATTGTGTCTTAATTGATTCAAATCAAATCTTCCGTCAAATCTTCTGTTTACTCATACAGAAATAAAATCAGTTAGTCCGCTATCTTACCCAGTTTGCCATTGCTGAGGCGTTTCTGCTCCACTTGGCCCTTGAGGGCCCGGACCTTCTTGAGCCGGGTCTCCTGGTTCTCGATGTTCTCTCTGAGGCGCTGCAGCTTTTCCTGCTCGGAGGCTTGCTGCTGCTGCCGCTGCTCCTGCTGCTTCAGGTAGCGCAGCCGCTGCTCCTACAGAGACGAAAGAGCGGGAATAGGAAGCAGGGAGCAAAGGTCATTCAAAATCAGACACATCCCTGTCACTTATGAGTCATCCAATTGTCCCAACGGCTGCAGCCGCGTGTCCTCAGGTAAAGCACCAAACCACATCTGCACTTAGATGTTAGGGGATAGCTGTAAAAACACGACTCCCCCTGTGACTCCTGAAGGCTGTTATCAACGCATTCCTGTACAACATAGGTTAAAGAAGGGCTACATTCAGTAGCATTAAATAGCGTTCAACATTTAAAAACAAAAATTCCACAGAGTGTGCCATACACCTGGCCTAGCTCTCGCAAACAGGTTCTAAGATAGCAAACAGTTTCTATGGAGAACTGTACCAGATGTGTTTAAAGACCTGGTTTGTTTGCCTGAATTATTAGAGTAAGTGTAAGTGTACACGTCTGCTCAAAGCTACATTCCCTGGCTTGCTAAATCCATCACCCTGAGACAGAAGTTGATGAGGCAGGTTGCAACACATTCAAGAATGCGCATTGAAACGAAAGAGAAGAACACATGTTATTTTTTAACTTATCTTAATACAGTCAGTATGCCTCCGTCAGCAGAACAGAAACTTGTTTATGTGCCTCAGCAAAAACAAAAACATGAATTGGAAGAAAAAACGATAGGGCTAGTATTTCACTATATCATTCCTGTTTTCTGTCAAATGTCTTTACCACAGCCCTACCACAAAATCCTGCGCAAAAGTCCCTAACAAGACAAAAACATTGGCTCTTGAATATGAGATAAGTCTTGTAGAGAGTGAGAATTAAAGGCGAATGTCTCAGACGTCTCACATTAAAAGTACTACACCTGCAGCAATCCACGACTCATCCAACCTGTCTACCACGAACCAACACACGCCCTCCGCTTCCCCAAGTGCACTAGACTTGTTTTAGTACCTTTGTTTGGAGTATCATCTCCCCACTTTCTCCCAATTACCCGCGCTTTAATCTTGCACTATCATTTGGTCCCTCCTTCTCTGGCTTTCATCTCCCCCCAATTTAAACCTCTCCATCCCCCGAATCCACCAATCTCTCCCAACAGTCCCCGTCTCACCCCTTTCATCAGCACTCTGGCTTAACTCACCTTGGAAGCGAGGAGCTGCTGCTGGCTTTCTATCTGCTGCTGCTGCCTGGCAGCCATGTCTTGTAGTTCGGCCAGCGTCATGTCCATCCGGGGGGTCGCCACCTGGGCAGAGGCACAATCCCTTTAGAGTCATTCAGGGTTGAATCCAAGAATGCAAGTGCAGCACTGATGTCAGAAAACATACAAACCCTCTTTGTTGATAAGTGCAGCAAGCCCGTTTTGTCAAGGCACTTGATAGGTTACATAAACAGATCCGTTGATGTTATGATGAACTGATTAATATTTAATTTGAATTCATACACTACAGGGAGTTTTTTTAATTCAATGAATTAGTACCCTTTAGAAAAAAAGAAAAAAAAGAAACAAAACAAGCCACAGAATTGATGTTAATAGCAAAATCTGACCCACATGAAAGGAATCCAAATTTAAATGAAATAAGAAAACATCTTTGTTAGGCAACGAGGAAGCTGTTCTACAATTTAAATAATATAGCAAATGTGTGCAGTAAAAACTCATTTGTTGCTCTTCTTCAACTTAAAAATAAACCAGTACGACTTAATGTGCGTTTGAGTGTGTTTGAGTGTGACGCACAAACTCACCCCGTTCTCCATTCTTCTCTCTGGTGGACCCTTCACTCCATTCCTCTTCTGCTCCGAGGCTCTCGACCCACCTGTGTAACAAATGCGAAGCAAATCACAACGCTGTGGGTCTTCATCCATGCTGACAGGGTCAGTTTAGTCCAAACCAAGAAAGGTCAAACCGTGGAAACGATGAAGGACTTCACCTTGCCTTGTGTGCCTTTTCCTGTCGCTAACTAAAATGGGCACAAACTGTGCGGATTTATCTGGACTTGCTGCAGAGGAGATTGCAGATCAGTAGACGGCCAAACAGGCTGACTATTGCTGAGCGATCTGAGCTCTGGGAAACAACTGGGATCAGTGTTCTTTGTGACTTGCAGTAATCTCAGGACTTAACCAAATACATAATCGTCGGGCGGTGGGTCCCACAACTCGATGTGTACGTGCCTGTCTGTGTACACAAATACACTGATCTCCTACAACGCTACTGCCATTTGACAGCTAAGAGCACGGGTCTGGCAATCCAGATCCCTTTCTTAAAGCCTCGGCCCATGACCAAAGCCCTTTAGCTTGCATAATGGTTTTAGATGGCCCTTGACATACAGAACGCATGTTAAATACATGCACTGGCTGGTGTTAGCGCTGAGGCTCAATAAGTGTCATTGAGTGCGAGGTTACTTAGCGGGCTCACTCCGGCGGCGGGTACGGTTGGTTCTCTGAGCTGGTGAGAAAGAACAGACCCGCATAACAGCAGGACGCGTGCGCCCCGAACGGACCGGTTCTATCAGCAGGGCTGAGGGCAGCACAATATTGTTGCCATAAATAATACTCAACAGCACAGAAACCGGAGACCACGTTAACACATCCTATGTGTTACAAACACTGAGCGGCGCTACGCTAACAGTGTGGGAAAACAAGAGCAAGCCAAGATAACAGTAAGGGAAAACAGCCATCTAATCCCCAAGCCAGACTCAAGCTGTGAGGGGTAAGAGGGCTTAGTTATGCAACCTGGGAGCTGAGAGGATAGCGCACGACCAAAATACTGGAGTTTTTTCCCCCTAAGAAAACTGAAAAGTAACAGGCTTATGACAACGTGACGCCCTGGGCCACGGATAAATAAAGCTTCCTTGAGGTTTGAGGCCTGCTATCGTAAAACCTTCTCCTGGATGAAGAGTGCCACTCTGGTACACGTCATGATAAGTTAGGAGACTGCAGGCATCTCTGGAGTTTACTACGTTGGTGTCGAATGTCTTCTCTCTGGGGGAGTCTTTGTCCAAAATCATGACCCTAGCGACCCCTGCTTTTACTACCTGCATGTGCGGTCGGGGGCTGTGTGTTGGAGATGGGACACTTACCCGACTCCCTGCCCGGCGCTCGGTTGTGGCGCAGAAAGAACCGCACCTCGGCCCTGTGTTGTCCCCATCGCTGGAGCACGTCCAGCATCCTCTCCCCGTCACCTACGGGTCGCTCTGCGGGGCGGAACACGGAACACACGTCAGCGCTCAAGTGAGAGATGAAAATGCACACCCATTGGCTCAGCATGGGAAATGTTCGCTTATATTTAATTGGGCAAGCTCAAAAGCATGTGACACTTCCAATTAGGTCAAGTGTGCGCGTGAGGTTTGCTCTGAGCAATCCTGTTCCAGCCGTAGCCTGACACAGGTCTACAGCGAGAGGAGATTCATTTGACCATCTGCAGCTAGCTGATCTTTGCGAGTAATGACCTCGAGGGAAAAACAACTGTGTTGTGTTGTCGATTATTCTGGCTGGTAATGAGCCAAAGAACTTTTCATCCATTCCTCGGAACGATTTCTTCAACCAGCTTAAGACCATTTCATTACGCAAATGGGCCGACGCATTACAGTCGAGTAGAGGTCAATGAAACTGGTGAAGATTATAATGGCTGACTGCAAAACAAGGCAGGAGATTAATGTAATATTCAGGTTATTAATCGGTTCACATCTAAATGTGATGCAAAATGTTGTGTTCTCAAGGAGAGGCAGCAGCATCGAGTTGAGACACGGCAGCAAAATGAGACAATGTGTTCAGACTACTTGTGGAAGTACTCAAACACAATAATTGCCACTTTCTTCACTCTTACGGCAGCATCACCATGGAAACAGCTACGAAGCCTGACTCCTTGAGTTTGAATCTGAATACCTCCTGACTTTCAGAGATGGTGGAAAAGGGGGAAATCATGAGCTCATAAAACGCCCCCTCCCCCCCATCCCCTCCACCTGAGAGATGTGGGAGATGTCTGGGTGCTTGTGTTTGTTACAGGGATTATGGGCTCTGCTTCGTTTGCATTGTGGACCCAGAAGAGATAAGCCCTTCAAAAAGAAGTTACTAAGCAGTTGACCACACAGCTAATCTCCATATATGGTCTACTTCAGAAAAGCAATTTCCTTCCAATTAAAAGGAAGAAGACAAACAAGCACACAGGCACACAGACTCCCGTCCCGTGGGATACATCCGTATTATCCCACAACCAAAACAGCATCTGACTGAAAGGCCCACGTTTCTTCACTGGGAGGGGGGGGGGGCATCGGCGAGTAACGCCGCGGAAACTGGCACAGCCACTTACCAGATCCTCGCCACATCTCAGACAGGTGACAGTCTGCCTCCCCCGGCTCCTTGCACAGGTCCACCACGTCCCGGCACAGCGTCTCCGGGGTAACAGGAACCTCAGTAAAATGCTGGTCATTGTTACTGAGGTATACTGTCAGGAACATCTGGGGGGTGAGGGAGGGAGAGGCGGATTAGATGGAGAATTTAAATGACAACAGAGAGCGCGTGTGTTTGTGTACACGTTTCACCAGCCATTTTCAAACTTTTTATAAATTGCTGGTATTTAATCATTTAGATATTGAGCACTTTACGTGTACAGTACTCTGTACAGCTTTGTAAAAACATTGTAGAAAGTGTCCAATCATTCAATGTTTTAGGGTTGGGACTCATTTAATTCTTCTTAGATCACCCTGTGGATGTTAAATAATTTGCTGGATTTTCATTTATTCATCCACACAGTTTTCATAGACTGTTAGAAACATTGTTATTGACTCATTTGTCTGAAGATATCTTCTGAAACAGTATAAGCGGTGCATGGATTTAATTTACCCCCCATCTCTCTTTTTATAGTTTACTCTATAATTTTACAGTCGTGATCTTAATCCAACAGCATTCAATTCAGACTTGTATCCTCTTGAAAATGATATGGAAATATTTCTATGACCGACCTAAAAATATTACAGTTGTGAACTTAACATTAAATAACCACAATACTTAATCGCACATGCGCAACGTCAAATAGTGTCACATTAGTGGTAAGGGGTGTCTGAAAGGAACAGATATTGCTATTTATTCCGAGCCCTCGTTCCTCAAACCATCAGAGGCCAGCTCCCAGAACTCAATATTACTCCATGTCATCTTACTGCTAACTATCGCTGTCACCACTGTGAGAGATCCCTCTGTCCCAACACACACACGCGCACAAATACCCAGCACTCAAGGGACGACCTCTGAGGACTCTTGAGTTGTTGTGACTAACAGAAGCTTAAGACCGCATTTTCAAAAAAAGGAATAGGACAATCTCATTGAAGATGAGCCTCCAGCTTCTGCAAAAGCACAACACCAAGCAGAAAATTGAGCTGCTGGACAGCAAGCGTCCTGAAAGCTGGAATTTCAGTAACATTCCAAACTAAATTGTGGTTTATCTTTAAAGTTAGAATAGGCATTGGGTGTATAATTTACTCAAAGGAAGGAAGGCCTATGTCAAACTGAGGTCTCGACAATCTATTTGCACATCTGGGAGTGAAACATTATTTTCTGCTCATGTGATACTCTAAAACCTAAACAAAAACCGACAGTTAACATGACATGTGATTGGAAGACGCAGTGCTGAAGTATATAATCCCGACTGTGAAGTCATCGCACAAAAGGGTAGGGAGCGGTTTGATACAGTCGGAATAAAACCACTATAACAACATAACATAGCGGTGTTGGGGCAAGGCACAACTTTACCTTATTAAAAATATTCTGCATCAGCCCAAAATCAGCCCGACAGGAACTAGAATAACCTGCAAAGTGTATAATTGTTACAATAGTATATAGTTTGTGCCCTAAACCTCTTTTATTCTCAGCATGCCTTCGGGGGCTGGGGTGGGAACATCAGGTCAGCGGGGTCACAAGCACAAAGGGCGTCGGGGGCAGAGCAGCGGCGGTGCAGAAACAAAAGTGCTTGAGTGCTGGGTGCACAGCGCAAAAAGCACAACCGCCTTCAGATAAGTGGCTCTACCCTCTTTTCTTCTTCAAACGAAGCTCACCGAGTGAGCGAGCAGGTGACGTGTTTTTCCCAAGCTACACGCACTACAGCAAAGAGTTTTCCTTTTTTTTCCTGGCGAAGGTGGAGAGAAGGGGCTGGGTAGGGGGAGGGGGGGGGGTCTGACTCAGCGGTGAGTCATCCATGCCGGTAATCTACAGTGCAGCCGTTGCCCCTATACTGCGTGTATGGTAAAAGACCCCTCCGGAGAACAAAGCCAACACCAGGACTGTCCCTTTCCTGCCTGCTCAGACTGGTCTCAGTTAACATAATAAACCCCACTCGTTTGGGGCTGTAATTAAAACGAAAACCTCAACTATTCCATGTAGTTCGCTATTCGCCGTTAGTGAAAAAGCCAGAGAGGAGCTGACGTCATCACATCTTCCCCGCACTGTAGGACATTCAAACGACCCTATTCATATTTGGAGAGTCTAAGAGAGACAACAGAGCGGAGGGGGAGGGGGGTCTGAAAGAAAGTGAGGTGACAGGACACATTGATGGGAGGGGAATGGAGTCCTGGGAATGGCAAAAACTAAAAGCCAATTCTCTTCAGCACTAAAGTTAATGATCCGCAGGCCGAGCCTCCATCCGGATGAGTAGGCACTTTGCTGCCGACCTTCATCTGCCTCACACACACACACACACACAACTTGGAGACTAAGACACATGTGCAACATTTATCTAATTATTTGAACTAATCACTCTAATCTTCATACATATTAGCACAATCACGTTGCTTTGTTCTGGTGTAAAAACAAGGTCAAGTAACACATTAATATGAACAATATTGACTTGTTCCTCCTATAACTGTATTCATCTTGAAAGTTACTGCAGAGTCTCTGCTAGATGGATTAAGGGGACGTGCCTGAGGCGATCTACCTAGTTAGACGGGGGGAGAAGAGTGCCCCTCGTTTCGACTGAGCCAAACAACTTCAGAGCTTGTTAAATATTCATATATACATCAGCGAGTCAAATTAAAAACAGCGCAATAATAACAAGAGCCCATTTTCTAAATAGACAGACAGCTTCGCCAAAAAAACAACAAAAAAAGACCCTGTCTTCGATAGTCTGCCACAACCAGGGAGCTGAGCGGGACCAACTAGGACTGTGTAAAACACACACACACACTTAACATTCTGACCAAAATGTGCTACACTGGCCTTATGTCGATCAGAGACAACTGCTGAGTTGCACTTCTTGCCTACCTGAGACGGGGCGAGGAGACTGCCGCCGGGAAGGAGGATGGAGGATGCTGCCGAGAGTCACTATCATAACAAACACTTTCTAATCCCCTCGCAGCATCCGCAAAGTCAAACCGGTCTTCCCTTTTTGTTTGGGACTTGTGTGACGGCGCAGAATTGCAAGATGAGGATTATGGCCAGTGCAGAGAAATGTGGGAGTTCACACTGCAGCCTGCACTGTGGGTGTTACTGTCGAAGTGGTGCAGCGATAAGGTGAGGTCATTGGGCCGATATCTCTGGGATTAAGTTAATCCGCTATATAAAAATATAGCCTTTCGACAGACCCACTGGCTCAGTATTACAATAGTAAGCTTAAACGCAAAAGCCTGCAGACTTTGCCTCAAGTTTGATAAAGAATATCCTTCCAGTTAACCAGGACCCAAGAGTATGCAGGTATTTGTTCTCAGAACCAGATCGCTCAGCTCTGGGCCTGGCGTATCTACAAAAATAGGCCCCCTGTTAGCTTCATTCGAACAAAAAACCTACACAGACTTGAGGGTCAATGGCTGATACTTTAGGACATCTGTTCTGAGAACACAGACAAGAGACTATGTGTGTGTGTCTCTCAGAGATGAAAGGCCGTAACATCAAACCCTCAGACGAAAGACACTTTAATAAGAACACATTTTAGAGAGAGGGGCGACTGCAGCTGGCTGCACGCACTCAACCTGAGAGAAACACACAAACACACAGGTACACTCAAACAGTTGTTCCGGGTTATTGAATGGAAATGCGTTCTTTGTCATCGACACATTCCTGTATGAAATTAAATAGGATACAGTGCATGCAGGGAGGTGCGCGGCTATTATGCGATGAGCTATCAATATCGACCACAAAACCTACAGGATGCTGATTTGGCACATTTTTCCGTGTGACTTGGATCCCTTCTCCAATTAAATCCGGAGGTGGCACAAAGCAGAGGCCATTGATTGCAGGCCTGAGGGGAGCAAGGTTTACTTGTTTTGACAGAGGAGTCGGGAGTTGCCTTGAGTTTAAACAGCAACACTGTGTCCCTAGCCAATTGCAGGAAGGAATGCGCGTGGGTCACGCCCACTGATCTTTCAGATAAGGTGCACTGCAGCAGTAGAGTGCAAACATACAGGACAGGTCCAAGGGAAATTAAGTCTGAAGAATGATTGTTTTGACGAAGGGAATTGGGGCGGCCTCGTGTCCCACCTTCACGACGCACTGTGTCTTTGTGAGGGTCAGGTTGACATAGAGGCTCATCAAGATCATTGCCCAAATGCAATTGGTCCTATATTGAGTTACGGGTGATCAAAACTGTATGCCACTGCAGTTTCCCCATCTCCATGAGTAGATACCCCTCAAAAAAGGGATTGCCCTCTAATGGAATTACTTGGCAATATTAGAATTACTAGCAAGTGAAAGCTTATCCGGTTATCTAAAAAAAAATCACCTTAATTAGTGGGCACAATTCAACTACAGGAAAGTGTTGTAAAGAGTCTGTTGATTTTAGTGTAAAACTTTTCCCTTCACAGATGGTGATAATTACTTTCTCTCAGCATGCAACGTTTAATAGACTTCCAGTTTGTTCTAGTGCTGCACGAGTCTGTTAAATCTCAAACAGAGAACTTCAGCCGGCAGATTGTACCGTGTTGCTGTGCACCTGATTACAACCTCCTGCTGATAAAAGAGTGACAACTCTTAATCAATTATGTTAATCTCTTAGTAGGTAAAACTTTGATGATGTGAATGCCACAAGGCAATTATCTATTAATAAGCTAAACCCTTTCAGTGGGTTGGATCCACAATGAAACAACACATTTTCTTCAATTTTGGTAAGCCAGCTTTACCTAAAGATTTTTTTTTAAAGCCCAACATCAAAGAGTGTGAATGTCTTTTATATTTACACTGTGTATATATCTATATACATTTTGACTGTATTGCTGTCTTGGAGCCCCATGGATGTGGTCAGATCAAATGAGAAGGCGTGTCAGGCAGCTTGACCTAACACACCGGGATTGACGACCGCACGCGACATCTGATTTAATGCCGGGGAGAGAGATGGGTCGACTGGGGGAAGCGACAGCTGGAGGCGTCCTGATAGCAGCAGAAGATATCAGGGAAGGGGTGGAGGTGGGGGCTGGGCGCTTTCTTTGACCCCTCGCGAAGGGTCTTGCAGATGGGCCTTCTCGCCACACACTCTCAATTAAACGTATTGCTGTGGTAGGCGAATGACTGAACTTGGGTCTCGATGAGGGAGTCACCTCTGAATGGGATTACAGCAGGTCAGTAAGACACTGCAGCCTCATCTTCGGCCTTGCAACATCAAGAGTTGCCGCAGTTTTAGCACGGCAGTCCTTCAAATTGGCGAGGCAGCAGAAAAAGCAAGAAACTCTCTTGTGGCTTTATGCATTATTCCTCTTCTTTGAGTCTCACTCATTTTCTGCATGCTGCATTGGGAAGGGCATATGCATATATATATAAACAACTTGGTGTAGCTGGAGTATAACTATCAGCACCAAGAAGTGGTTTACAGTATCTTAAATGTCCGACATTCAAACAAATCAGAAGAACATCCACAGCAGTAAAATAAAAAAAAGTCCCTGCTTTCTGTTATTAGGTTGAATTTTCCTAGTTTCTTAAATTCTGTGCAGATTCTTAAAATGTGCAAATAGCATCCCTAGAGAAGCGATGTTCGATTCCTGCCTCAGTTCCTACTTCACCTCTAAAAAGGGGCCGCGAGCTTCCTGGAAGGCCGATTTCCAGACGACCACGGGTACACCGGTGGATCCCGGCCTCTCTGTTCCCCGTAGCCGGACCAGTGCCTCAACCCTAAACAATGCTCTCACAGTGCCCCTGCAGCTTGAAAGGGGGTCACTTTGGCAGTGTGCCACTAATGTGTATTTCAGCTCGTCGCCGGGATTCCTCACAGATGGGAGTCACTCAGTATTCCATCAGTAGGTAAGTCGATACCCGTTCAGGTGATTTAGCATGTTATCGATGGTCTCGGGTATTATTCTTTGTTCTCTCCTGTGGCGGTCAAATCACGCTTGGGTACAACGCTACTCGGTGCCACATAGACAAACGAGCAAAGTATGAGGGCTGCGTTTTTCGCGACACTCTTTTCAGCAGACAGTCACAACGATAACTCTTCTTCATCTTCTTCCTCTTCTCAAACAATGCCCTCGAAAGTCCTTGGTTTTCACTGATGGCATTGCTTACATAACCACCACGTACTCTCCCACAGACTAAACACAAAGAGAGAAAACCTCCTCAGGTTTCTGTTGACACACAGGCTTCCAGAACATCATCTCATTTTCCCATCATTGCCACAAAGTCTAGCAACAGTGAGACTTGTTGCGTTGCAAGTGAGATATGCTACAAATGCGGGTGGTTGAAGAATGTAAAACGAACAGTGGCAAGGCAAAGAAAAAGTTAATGTTATTCACATAAAGCAACTCGTGTCATAAGAGAGGGTCAAAGAAGTAATGTGTTTCTGCAACTTCTGTCCTAAAATCATGCAGAAAAATTGTCTTGACAGATTCATTTCTCTTTTTTTTAATGTTGCCACAGAGGTCTATCGAATATAATTAATCTTGACAAATGAAAATATTAAACCACATTAATGTATTATGAGTCAACACACTAACAGAGAATTCAAGCCCAAATGTGACATCAACACATTTCTGCAAAACAAAGCCCGGTTTGAGGAGGGGTAAAGGAGTTATACCGTGCTGAGGTTCAAAAAAGGGTGAGCATCCCTTATCAGGGTGCTGCCACACACAATGTGCTTCACACAACACGCTGTTAAAGAGTTCCTGGAGCTCATTGTGTTCAGCAAACAGTGACCCCTTATTTACCATCCCAGCCAGTAATTACGACGCTACATTCTCTCCACCCCCGAGCCCCCTGCTCTGTATAAGCAGGGTCATGTACTGTGACAATACCTCAAATCAGACAATTGCATATAGAGGCCATTTCGTGTTTATCGGGCAACACCAGAGAGCCGTATCTCATTCTAACACACGTACGGAATTGTTCTCGCTGACAGAGTTGGTGTTAAACAGGGTAGTTACCAATGTCGCATGAGGCCAATACAAAAGAAGCAGATCTTGTATGAAAACATGCAAGCGTGACAGTTTGTGTCGGTGGCCAACAAGAACGGAGCTTGGTGATACCAGATGAGCGTGTGCCAGCAGGCTGAGGTCATGCACCCGACAGAGGCGTCCAAACACGACCGAGAAGATTCCTTCTCTAATCTAAGTGTTTTACAGGAAGCACAGGTGTGAGCAGAGCTTACCATAATAGAGGATTATGCTGGATGGTACGTTTTTACATCTTTGTAAACAAAGTGTAGCTGTGTGTTGTACAGCGTTATTTCCTCTGCAATGTAAACACTCCGGACGCTGGTGCTGAACCAACATTACTTTGGCATGAATAGTTCATTAAGCTAAACGCCAATGAACAAAATAATATTGTTGCTCTTTTTATAATTATTTTGGCAACAGATGAAACACGTCAATGGCTACGAAAAAAATCTCCTTTTCAGTTTTACTGCATCTGTGTTTGGTCAACCAATTCTCAGTTAAATACATCCGAGATTAAGTTGGGTGAAATGCTTAAAAGTTATCAATCCAGCTATCATATGTGATGATGATGAGGTTTGGTGGTGGTGGCATGGCCGAGCTGAGGATCTCAGCAGGATGGATGTGTACAACAACACACAGCAACAAAGCGTAAAATGACCCGCATCACGGTAAATGGCCATCATGTCAGGTAAACGTCACTAGTCCTCGTTGTGACGCAGTCCCGTATGCCGAGATCATCCCAGAAAGCAAATAAATGCGCACACGTCTGCAAATGAACTTCTCGGGGGGGGAGCCGTACTCCCATAGACACGGAATACAAAGCGTCCTCCAAACTCCTCACGACTATTTAAAAGGTCCAGGTGACGTTAACAATCCGGGTCGTTCGGACGAAATAACATGTCGAAAATGGAAATGTTAGAGCTGTGGGGAAAACGTTTTAAAAAACAAAAACAAAAAAAACAAAGTAGCCAAGTAAATAAAGCGTCAAACTCACCGGCATCATTTTAGCTTCGTACCGCATTTAGCTAACCCGACACGGCATGAATCCCCACCGGCAGTTTCGACGAAAGCAGAGGGGACAGGCGATCACTTTAATCCCGGAGCACAAACCCCGCGACGGACACGGATACTTTCTCTAGCTCGGAAGAGTCGCCCTGCGTAAAAGAAAACAACAACACAAAAGCAAACATCGTCATTAAGTAAATACAAGTAAAATGTCCAAAGAAGAAAAAAGCAGGCAATTACAGTGTGGAGGACCTGTTGCGAGCAAACAGCACGGCCTTCCTTCGGGACTAAAGTTTCCGTTGTTTCCGTAAGAAACTTAGAAACGGCTCGATGCGAGCGAGAGGTAACGCTCAAAAACTCCCGATTTGAGAGTGGACTGAAGGTACAACTAATTAAACATATATGTGAGGATTTCTAGAGGGTTTTTTTTTTGCTTACCAGAGGACGCCTTGGTAATCAGCCCGAAACTCCGTTGACTGACAGCGTTGCTCGACAGCTCGCAGCCTATCCCCGAGTGACGTAGCGGGAGAAAACTCGTTCCACTTCGGGATTAATGCTCCGCCCCCTTTGGAAAAGAAAACGCCCCCCGACGTTAGACTTGTTTCAAACCAACACACTTACGTGTGTCCTTTACACTTGTTTGTGCAGATAAATAAGAAGGTGTCGACACCATTCACGTTCTTTGAATAAAATTCAAATTACGTTAAAAGTACAAATCAACCTGATGGGATTCGTGGAAAAGCAAGACATGTCACTCCGCTGGTATTTCACAAGCAGAAAGCGAGTTCATCGCAAAATGATACTAAAAGAGTAAAAGTCGACCCATTAATCCCATGCAGTAAAACACTGTTACACGTAAACAATTTTTGTCATTCCGTGTCATTGTTACTTTGTCAATCAGTTTGTTGATAATAGCTTCAGAAGCCTACCGTAGTTTTCTGTTTATCTTTTAATTACTTCGTACTTCATAAAAAATACCATTATATTTGGTATTAGTTGTAATAGTTGAAATATAATAATAAATCAAAATGTTGACTCCGGGTCGAAATTCAAAGAACCACACACTACACCTGGTTCATTTGAAATGAAACATAAACAGCTAGAGAACAGATTATTATCTTATTATTATTAATTAGAATAACGGAGAAAAACAACTGCATGCTGGTGACAACAATTAACTACACATTAACTATAAAATAAAGCATTGAATGTATTCTTAATTGAAAAGGATATCTGGTTATCAGATTTGTTTTCAGCCCAAAGGGGATTTCTCTTTCAACATATATAGACGATCTTTTTTTAAAATGGCGACTACAACTCCCAGAAGTCCCAATCAACGGCAAGCCGAATGTCCAGAAACGCAAGCAGCACATTTTGTGCACGTTGGTTACATCCCAGAGCGTACGCATCGCACCGTCTTGCAGGTGTTTTGCATAAGAGATTTCATTGCTTTCGCCTTAACAGTGTGCTGCACGCGACCTGAAGTCATGGCTGAGCAGGCCATGTGTGATCAGCTGATCAAAGCAGTGAATGTGATCATGGACGCAGAAACTGGACACATTTACCGACTGGAGGCCCTAAAGGTAGCATCTTTTTAGGTTGCTAGCTAGCTGCCAGCTAAATGAGCTTGTCATTTATTGTAGCTGTTGTAAAAGTAGAATCATGTCCCTGTGTATCTAATAAACATGTATTTTTTTCGCGTAGATTGCAAGGACATAGTTCACACTGTTAGTGTACATTTGTAAACGTTAGCTAACGTTAAATTAACAATTGATGATGGCCAGATGCGAGCTAGCCGATAACTTATGTCATGATTATCACTTCATCACAGCAGTCACTGTCGACTCACGTCCATTCATTCATTGAATTGGTAACATCTGGTTTAATACCGTCAGTCTCACAGATGTTTGTGAAAGACAGAGTTCAATATACCGAGTCCAATTCATTCTAACGTTATGTTGCTAATGTC
Source organism: Pungitius pungitius (assembly GCF_949316345.1). Classification (NCBI taxonomy): domain Eukaryota; kingdom Metazoa; phylum Chordata; class Actinopteri; order Perciformes; family Gasterosteidae; genus Pungitius; species Pungitius pungitius. Next base: position 8,165,833 of record NC_084912.1, on the reverse strand, counting down.
AACGTTGCACTTCAGCTCGAACGGCTAACGTTACTTGGCAGCTTAGCTATATGCTAAGCTATATATGAGGATTTACTGTTTTATTACCCATGCAGCTTTTTCCGTACCAAGATGACGCATTACAAATATAGAGTAATCATACTAAATACATATTAGTATTATTAGGATAATCCTTTTAATGACCTGGCGTTAGTTGCCGATGTTCTAACATGCTTTATTCTTTCACAACAGTTTTGTGAAGAGTTTAAAGAGACGAGCACCTTCTGTGTGCCATGTGGCTTACAACTTGCCGACAAAGCCCAGCCAGCTGTAGTGAGACACTTCGGTTTGCAAATCCTGGAGCACGTCATCAAGTGAGTACAACATAGAACCGCAGTATGATAAGTAATTACATGATAAAAAGTTAATTGCACATCTGAAAGACGGCATTAATGTCTTGCAGGTTTCGATGGAACAACATGCAACAACTAGAGAAGGTCCAGTTGAAAGAGTGTGCCATGCAGCTGTTATCAACTGTGAGTGTGATTAGAAATAGGCTTTTAACAAGGATTACCATCAAATGCCACTTAAATTGTGTCTCACCGTCCGCGGATCTGACACCTGCTTTGGGTCTTCTCAGGGTACTCTCGCTATCCTGGAGGAAGAGAGCCACATCAAGGATGGCCTGTCCCGAATCACTGTGGAAATGATAAAGAGGGAATGGCCTCAACATTGGCCAGATATGCTTAAAGAGATGGAGGCGCTCACTAGCCACGGGGTGAGTAACTTGTATAGTGTGTTTCGGCAGCTCAGTTAATGTCAGACATGCAATTAAGTACTTGTCGATTCGTCATGTTCATTTACATGTGGCATCTTCATTTTATTTTGGCATTTGGAAATAGAAATTTATGGGAACAACATCTTTTCCACTTGATTATTTTATCAGGGCAAACATTTATTTTTTCACGCAAAAGATGCAGCCCTTTAATCAAGTCGTCATTTATTTTTTAAGTCACACGTAAGATAATATTCTAAAAGCAAAAATGCACTTTCTATAGGAGGCGCAGACGGAGCTGGTGATGTTGATACTGTTGCGGCTGGCGGAGGATGTGATCAGCTTCCAGACGTTGCCCACCCAGCGGCGCAGAGACATCCAGCAGACACTTGTCCAAAACATGGAGAGCATCTTCAGCTTCTTGATGGCCATTCTGCATGTTAACGTCGAGGACTACCGTAAATTGGTCAGTCTGGTCTTATCTTGGCTTTTGTCGAAAAATATACTATTGTACTGTAATTTACTTGTCAGTATTAATCCTATCTACTGGTGTATTATTGCTAAATCAATTCATTTATTTTCTCATCCAGAAAGGGTCACCCGGACATGAACTGCAGGTGAGAAAACTTTGCTTCTCTAAAATAGACCTCCTATGGAATTGATTACTTACCTTAATTCTCTGCACACAGGCCAGAGCTCACTGTCGAGTCGCGGTGGCGACGCTGAACACACTTGCAGGCTACATAGATTGGGTCTCTCTGGTGCACATCACTACCGGAAACTGTCATCTCCTGGAGATGTTGTGTTTGCTGCTGAGTGAACCAGAGCTGCAGCTGGAGGCAGCGGAGTGTCTGCTCATCGCTGTCAGTCGGAAGGTGAGGCGCAGGGAGAGAAAACAAAAACACATGTTTTAAAATATTTTGAAATGACGGTTAAGCCGTCATACTTGCTGTGGAGAGATCATTCTTTCAGTCTCATTTATTGTCTGTGTGTGTGTGTCTCATCGCTACTACTGTATGATATCTTTAGAACTACCAGCTCAACTAATTTGAATAGAATTCTTTGGGTCATGGAAAGTCCTACAGATTTGGGACAACAGCGCCATCATGTGGTGATTGTTCTACACAGCAATAAGCTGTAACTATAGAACTAGACATGACTCGTGCTAATGTATGCTTAAATAATAAAGGTTCGAAATGCCAGGATGTATTTTAATAAATGATATCATTCTGCCAAAGGGGAAACTGGAGGATAGGAAGCCTTTCATGCTGCTGTTTGATGATGTCGCCATCCACTACATCCTTTCTGCTGCCCAGTGAGTACAACTGCTTCTCATTTCTCTTCACAGGGTTCAACATACAGCTATTGAACGGTTTGTGTCTGTGTAATTACAGGTCGGCAGATGGACTGGCAATGTGCAAGAAGTCCGCTGAGTCGCAGTAAGTAACGGGACACACCTGCCTCGCCGTAGAGCAGCCATCAAAAGATGGCGTAGTAAGACTAGTCGATGCGTCTGACTCATGTTGTTCCGTGTAAATGACTTTAGAGCAGTGGAGGTGGTGGAGCGGCGGTACATATTCCTGAAGAGGCTTTGTCAGGTCCTGTGTGCTCTCGGAGGCCAACTCTGCTCATTAGTGGTGAGTTTGCTTTGTTCCTTTTGTGATGTTTTTATCTGGTCCTGGTCCACACATGTTATGTGAAATCACAAAAACATGAGGTGAGCATATTAAAAGGTTAGTCCTTTTTGTGTAAAATGTCCTGTTCTCTCCACAGGGTTCAGATGTGGAGGTCGAAGTACCTGCAAATCTCAGCAAATACACTGCAGCGTTTTTAGCGTTCACAGCACATTCCAGTCAGGTGAGAACACAATCATTTTAATTTCAGTCATATCTGTGCAATATGAATCTTTCAGCTATGTTGGGTTCATCCTCACTGGGATTTGTCCCCCTTTTGTTCTGCAGTTTTTGAAGTCATCCACTCAGGCCACTTGGGGTGCTTTGTTCAGACACGAGACACTGTCAAAGGACCCAGTTGTTGTCGAGATGGCCATCAAGTACCTCAGAGCGTGTATGACCAACCTCGTCAAGGTGAGACACAGGATGATTGCATTCCCAAGGTACACAGAAGCCAAACAGGAATAACCTTTTTTTTTTTTCTATTTTTTTTCTCTCCAGATTGGATTTCCATCCCGAAACGACAACCCGAGTTGCGAGTACTCCCGCGTGGACTTCGACAGCGACGAGGACTTCAATGCATTCTTTAATTGTACGTATTGCAGATTCAGCTTTAAGACCACTAAATCTGTACTCTTTAGTTCATCCTTCAATGTTTTTCACAGTGCATGTTCATACCTAACAGCTTTTCGAGCGCAGCAGGGAGAGGTCGTGAGGATTGCATGTCGCATTGTCCCTCTGGAGGCTTTCCGGATAGCGGCTGAATGGCTACAGTATCAGATCACCAGCCCGATTGACACTGGGGCTGCAACATGTAAGTGTTTGTCCGTATTTTTGAACCTCGTATGCAAACATTTCTTTGGTACATGTCTTGTGGTGGGTTTTTACTTCATTTAACATGTAATATATGCACCACTTAATTTGGGCTTACAATGCACCCCATCGGTTAGATTTATGAGAGCAATCCCCAATAACCACTCGGGTACAACAGACTCATTTGGATAGGGACGAATGAATGTTTCTGCATCAGTTAAGAACATTGTAGATCTGTTATACTTTTACTCTCTCATGCTGCATGTTCATCTCCTCTCTCTTTGTGCCTCACTAGCCAAGACGGCCGAGGGGCTGTGCACCCTCTTGTCTCCTTCACTGGTCCAGTGGGACGCCATGACGATCTTCTTGGAGTGTGTGGTCCCGCAGGTCTTCAGAAATGTAGAGGAGGAGGTAACCGGGACAATCTTCTGTGTTAGAACAAAACCTGCATGCAGGAGGGGGTGCGGAGGGGGGTTAATGTTGATTGTAATGACGTGAAGGCTCCCCCCCCCCCCCTTTCTTCTGCCTCCTACTGTATTAGAAGCTGCCCATAGATCAGAGCATGGAGCTGCTGCAGGCCACGCTGAACTACGACACCAAAGACCCGCTCATCTTGTCCTGCGTACTCACCAACATCTCGGCCCTCTTCCCATTTATTAAACAAAGGCCCCACTTGCTGCCACAGATTCCCTACAAGGTCAGCAGAGTCGTCATTGTACCCATACGTTTTACTACCGTACATATTATTATTGTATAATGAAATTGATAGTTTATAATTATCAAGTGTTTTCTTGTGAAAGTTAGGCTTGATAATGTGGTTCGTTGTGGACTTGTAAAGGACATTTAAGTCCCATATACAGCTTTTGTATCTGTATTTTTGTGGAAAAAGTTAATTCTGCATTTGCTGTGTACACATGTGCGCCTGCACATTCACCTCACAGTGTTTCATTGTTGTGTTCCTACAGCTGTTTAATGCCATAACATTTGAGGTCAGTCAGGAAAGTAAGGTGAGTTGCCTTCAGAAAAACAGAACGTTGGTACTGTTCCTTTTGGCCTGAATACATTATCTAAGTAATGCTACCTGATTTCTTCAGGCACCACGGACCCGAGCGGTGAAGAACGTGAGGAGGCACGCCTGTTTTTCCATCATCAAAATATGCCGGGATCACCCACAGTACATTCTGGTAAATTTCAATCCCATTATAATTGCATTTAGTTGGTGGATTTTCATGCTTAAAACCAGAGGTCCAGCTTGCCAATGAATACTTTGACATCATTTCATTTTCTTCCTCTTCAGCCTAGTTTCGACTTGTTTTACAACCACGTTAAGAAGTTGTTATCAAGCGACGCCACGCTCACTCACATGGAGAAGTGTTTGCTGATGGAGGCCCTGGTGCTCATCAGTAACCAGTTCAAAGACTTTGCAAAGCAGAAGGCCTTTCTCGATGAACTGATGGCTTCAGTGGTGGCAGAATGGACTTCCGAGGAGATGAGGCAGTGCGTCTGACTTCTCTCTCGTTTTGTTACTCCTCTCTTCCAGCGTGCCAGTGTGACGGCACATAAATGTCCTCTGTCCCTTTTTTTCCTGTTCTTCAGGGTGTTGTCTGACCCTGCTGTGTTCCTGTCCTTCGTTGGCGCTGATCAGGTGGTCAATGACCAAAGTCAGGATTCAAACACAGCGGGGCTGAATAGGGGCCGGGTAAGTGTGTTGGTGTATACAGAGCTCTATAGACCTATAATCGTGAAGGTTGCCTTTTCCTTCTTTTTAAAGGCTGCGTCATGATGTAGTTTCTGACTCCACCAGAAGGATTTGCGTTGACCTATTTAATTGTTACCGCCACATCATGGATTGAATATTTATCAAAAATCTCAATGTCTACATATTTGGCTAAAGCAGTAATGGCCAACCCTACAAATTGAGGCGTGTCAGTCTGGTGAAAAGTGATGGACAGGCTAACAGAGTAACATTGTCATTCCTAGAGCCCTTGCTTGCTAGCTACAAATGTGCTTCTAGTTAATAACTGCCATTTAACTGTTTTTCTCCTCTAGCTGGGTTTCTGCCTGTTTGCCATGTTGGGGGTGGTGAAGCGGGCACGCTGGCCCGCAGACCTGGAGGAAGCCAAGGCAGGTGGCTTCGTGATGGGATACACCGCTGCCGGAGCTCCCATCTACAGGAACGCCTTGACGGCCCACTTTCTGGTCTTGCTGCCCAACCTGCTGGCTCTAATCAGGTACGCCTGTCGCATGGCACCGGACCTTGTGTTCAGCCATGGGGAGAACTGTGTTGGAGTAGCAAAAAGCCCGTTTACACATGATGTGGATATGGCACGGTGTTGACTTCCAGCTTGTACTATGTGTGTGGGTCATTCATGTAAATTGTAAATGGCTCCCCGGGATAACTAAAAGTATCTCAAAAATCTCCCGCTATTAAAACTGATCCGTCTCTTCTGCTTCCCCCCGCTGCAGGACTAACAACTGTCTGTTCATGCCGGAGAACATGGCTCGCCTGAGTGTGACCTTCTCCAGGGCCCATGAAGTGATGGATGCGGAGAGAAACATTGTTCTTGGTAAAAGGATCTGTCCCCACATGCATCTGCCCGTTAGTGAGAAGGATTGTGGTTGAACCCTCTTAAAATGAACTCCCTCCAGGTCTCTCTCAGCCCATTCTGGATATTTATGACTCCGCTGTGTGTAGAACCAGCTTGGAGCGGATGCAGGGATTTCTCTCCACATTGTATGACAACTGGTGAGACTTTTCCCCGACTTTTTTCTTCCGTATTGTTTATAGCTCACATGCAGATGTGATTCCATTCTGCTCTCTTTACCTCCGTAGCTTCCACGTCCTCGGAAGTGCAGGTCTGTCCCTGCAGCAGGAATTCTTCAGCATTGAGAGGTTGAGCGAAGAAATAGCTGGTTCTGTTTTTGTCTCCCTCGACCATGTGCCCGATCACAGACTTCGCCCTATGATTCATATCCTTTTTTGGCCTCAATTGATTTGATGATTTTCTTTCCCCTTTTTATTGGTTTGATTGACATGATGTCAAAGATCTTTTCTTACACAAATGTGAAAGCTTATTAGATATTGACTCCTGTTAACATGGGATTTCCTTAACAAGTGCACGTGTGTTTGTGAGGCAGTTGGTGCTATCATGTCCTCAGGAGTACTACAACAGTCTACTCTGCCCCCTGCTGGGACCTCTGTTGGCCTACATGCAGCAGGTCAGAGCTCCACACCTCCAACTCTGGAACACTTTAATGTCTTCACTAGATGTATTCACTCGGTCATGATGGTTTTTGTTGCCAAATCTCATGGCCTTGCTTTTGTTTCATACTACAGAGGCTCAACGTCAAGTGGCAGGTCATCAACCAGAGGAGCTCGGTCAAGTAAGTTGTGGCATAATGTGTGTGTTTTTTATTTATTTTTTATATATATACATGGACGGACGCGACCCACCCGTTGAGAAACACTGCTTTGGACGGTTATGCTTGTCGCAATGGAAGCATTTTATATTGAACACAGGTTACACCTGAATGCCCAAAATACAGATCCCCATCACTCAACACAGTCTCATTGTCTTTCCTGTATATTAAATTCCTTTGTGCATCTCTAACTGGTTGTGTGGATACTGGTAACCTGTTTGTTGTGTTTTTAGTGGTGATGACGACGAGGAGGAGGAGGTGGTGTGTCAGGAGAGCCAGGTGACGCACGAGATGTTGGAGGAGCAGCTGGTGCGCCTGCTCAGCAGGGAGGTCCTGGATCTTCTCTGTAGGTTTCTGCATCTCTCGTAACTCCTCCCATTTAAACACAAAGGCATTCAGGCAATTTTGTGCTCTGACAACATTTAAAAAAAGTTTAAAAAGGAAAGAAGTCTTAACTGAAATTGAAGAGTTATATTTGCCAGCCACTTTCCATTTCATGGCATAAGTATTGATAAGAATGTAATATTTATCGGTAAAGTGAGTTATTGTTACACTTGATTCATGAAGTGAATGTAATGTCCCCCTTTAAACGCGCTCTGAACTACTGCTAAAGCACTTTAGGAATGTGGAAAGTTTGGGTTTGTGCCAGGTACACAAGATATGAACGGTTTCAGAGCGCATTAGGAAAGTGCAAGTTTCAGCTGTAATTGCTCTCGTCGTAGGCGACAGTATTCCTTCCAATACCATTTGTCTTGGTTTTAAAATCCTTTACTTTCACTTCTGCACTTCTAGTTGTGAGCTGTATTTCCAAAAAACTGGCCGAACCAGCTGCGAACAAGGAGGAAGTAGACGGTAAGAGTCAAGTTATAAATATTTTAATCAATCTGTTCCTTTTTCTTTCTTTTTTCTTTTTTTTCAAAGATTTGATTTTGATTTCTCAACCTATACAACACACATTGTCTAGCTGTGCTTCCTCAAAACTCTGTTTGGTTTCCTTCTTCATTAGTGCTTCATCCGGCTGGCCAGACAGAACCTCAAAAAACTAAATCACAAAGTAGAACAAGACATTAAGACTAATTGTGTCTTTATATTCCGCTTGGCTTGAAATATACTCTTTTACCTAATTGTTTTATTTTTATTTTTTCGAAGCACTTTGAATTGCCTTTTTTTGTTGGAATGTGCAATACACATGAATTGGCCTTGCCTTGCAGATGAAGACATGATGGATTCGGTGCATGCGGCGTCTCCTGCCGGTCCCACGGAGGAGCTGACTGAGCTGGGGAAATGCCTACTGAAACATGAGGTCAGACCCAGATGCACCACATCCAAAGGACAGCGCGGCCACTCACTGAATGCTGGATATCAAGCTAATGTCTCTCTTTTCACTTGGTCCAGAACATTTACATGACCCTGCTGACCCTCTCCTTCACCTCGCTGTCATGGAAGGACACCACTAACTGTCACCGCACTGCTTCGATGGTCTGCTGGACCCTTCTGCGGCAGGTTAGCACACCAAATGCAACAAATGTCCAACAAACGCTTTTTCATTTGAAGGATAAGACTGGCTGTATTCTGTATTTTGGATATTTTTCAATGATCCCAAGAAAAGAACACAATCCCGTATGTGGCTCTCTGCAAGATCTAAATATTTAAAAATTGTGCTCTTGATAAATACTATGCATAAATCTGCATCTGAAAGATCACATTAAGTCAAGCTCAACGAGGAATAATTGAACAAAATGATACGAATGGTGAGGGAGAGACACTGTGTCCTAACACCAAGTGCTGGAATCATATGTAGATCAGACTACTTTGTGAGGTTAAGCCAATGTAAATGGACAGTTTTTACAATTGTTTCTTGGTAACAATGGAATTATATAAGGAATAGAGCTCTACCACCTCTTTTCCCACTAAGGTATTTGTTTTCCAATTTAATGCACTTTTGCTTTTGTCATCTTTTTTTAGTTAACAAAATGTTTCAGCTGAGACTCACTCTTGCCCCTTGAAAAGTATCTTTACACGTATTTCTTCTCTCGTTCCCTCTGTGGCTCTTCAGGTCGCAGCGGGTAATCTTCTCCCTGAGGCGGTCACATGGTTCTACACTAGCGTCCTCAGAAGCCTTCAGGTTCATGGGCAGCATGAGGTCTGCAACTCTACCCTCTCTCAGCTGGCGATGATCATTTATGAAAACCTGGTGAGACTGAAGGCATGACTGCCAAATCTGCTTCATTATCATTTAAAGCATAAGAACAGTTTCATTACAAAATAAATAAATGATCATATATGACAAAGGAATCGGAATATTTGGAAGTTTTGTATAGAAAATAACCATGATTTAATGATATATGATCAACAAGTTTATTCCTTCTCTTCGGTCTCTTCGGTCTTAGCGGCCACGCTACATAGAGCTGAGAGCGGTGATGACCCAGATCCCCAACATCAGTGTGGAGACTCTGGACCAGTACGATCACAGGCTCATTGACCCCAATGCCCAGAAGCTCGGAGACAAGAAGAGGAAAGACCAGTTCAAGAGGCTCATCGCAGGAACCGTTGGGGTAATGGCCACATTTAGCCACTAGAGGGCAGTGCTTCTCTATTATGTGTCCCACTGGTTGGGGCCTCTCAGAGGTGGCCACAGACGGGCCCAACCGTGCAAGGCATTACTCAGCAGTGTGATTCTGGCTGTGCTGTAAATCTTCTGTGCTCAGCAGCTTCAATGAGGCTGTACAATGTGAAAAAAGTCTCTGTAGTAGGTCTCGGACAGCTTTGTTTGACCTCTCTGCTCTCTGTCCCCTGCCAACAGAAAGCTCTGTGCCAGCAGTTCAGGAAGGAGGTTCATATCCGGAATCTTCCATCGCTCTTTAAGAAGACAAAGCCAGACAAAGATGTGCAGAGCAGTGAAGCGTTGGGCCTGGGAGCTCTCTTCTCTCCGGAGAATAATACCTTGTAGGAGCACATCGGGGTTCTAATGGACTTCATACTGACCGAGGACCGTTATGTGTACAGCGCTGGGTTTCCCCGTCTGCATCCTCCTCCAACATAGCTCTCAACACTCTTCTGTTTTTCCAAAGGTCGTCTTTTATTTCAGCCGTTGTCGTTCCACAGCACCATTCACAACCATTAGAAAATCCCATCCACTGGTCATTAATGCTAGCTAGTATCACACAGTGGATCCTTTTTTAGAAAATGTCATCTTGGGAGGTATATGAGCTATTGAAATTTTCCATTTCAGATTGTGTTCCAGGTTGATCTTAGAGTATCAGACCAGCTGTTGATATTTGCTCTGAAGCGGAAGCTTCATTGAGCCGCCAAACTATGAGAGTGACTGACACTAAAGTCAACGCGTTCACAACATAAGTCGAAGAGGCTTCATGCAAACATACCCAAGAATCAATATTCAGCTGAATTGTGATTTCAAGGTTTTTCTAGATTTAAATATGAGCAACAGTTTTCTAGTTTGCAGCCAATACAGTAGTAGGTAATGGTGGATGCATTTAGCCAGTCACTCATAGAACAATTTACACACCGCAAGTATTGTTTTAAATTGATTATTTAATGCAAAGTACATATCATACTACAAATACTTCTGCCATATATTGTGCCAAAACACTCACTATAGACTTTGACGAACTTGAATCGACCTAAAAAGATATAACTCTCATGAAGATTATTTAAGGATGGAGTTAACAGATGATGTGTAGCTTGATCCAAGTCTTTGTTTTTGTTTTCTATAATTATAATGTAATAATCTGTTTTTGAAGTGTTTGTACTGGTTTTGCAATCAGGAAAAGATGAACCAGCACTACATTCCGTTATTATCCAAGGTATTGTTTTTAAGCATACTTCAATGGATGTATTTTGCTCTTATGGAGCTTTCATGTAGAGTGTTATTTGTTTTGTGTTGCGTAGATTCAGGTCCAAAATAAATGAGTTACTTTGGCTTGGAGTGAGACCGGTTTTAGTGTTTGGATTTGAGATATCACTGAAAGAAGTTCACATTATCCTTCATCAGGAATGGGAACATTTATGACACATGACCTTCCAATCAATTTATTTTACCCTTCATGGTGATCGTTTGTACATGTGGCCGTTAAAAAAAAATGCTGGTTCAACACTAAAATGTTATGTACAATGGAAAAAATGTCCTTTCTAAAATTTTAGTGTGGTTTATATTTTGTTTTTGAATAATAAATTGAGATTTCAATTAATCTCAAACTTTGAGTATTTAATACTTACCTTTTTATAATGTTTTGTCTGTATGAGCACATTTCCATGTCAACAAATAACATAATTTTAATTAAATTGGGAACATCTGGGTGTGGTTGTGTTTCTGAATCAAATTCAGTATTTTCAGTAATTCCCTTCCTCTTATTAATTATTTATCATCATTAATAAGTTTGCCATGTTTTTATTTTTTCTAAGCACTAGCGTACCTTTCAGAATATGTATTGTGAAGGAATATTGAATGAGGGAACGTGGGAAAGGAAAGAGACTTGTTATTAAAAGCAGTTCTGACTCCACCTCGATAGGTGGCGGTAATCCACCGTTTGCTATTAGCTAAAATAACTAGAAGCGCAATGAAGAACCATGATGGACAACAACTGCCAACGTCTGTCATTGGTCCACAGTGTACTTGGGTAATTATGAGAAAAAATTAATTAAGTGTTTATTTTATTTTAATAATTCAAAGTAGCTATTAAAATCAATTAATTTCTGTGAGGCTACATCGGTACTGTACAAGGCATCAAATATGTTCTGTTTCTGCTTGCTTGTTTACTTTTTAACACTTACGCAAACCTATATAGCGTATGCACGGTATAAGAGATTTATTGAAGGATGCATTGAGATATTTAAAGTGGACCTGACCTTTATTTAGAACTGAAACAATTAGTCCATTAATATATCAGCCGTTTGACTGAAAATGATTACTCAACCAAGATAACCAATTAATTTAAGTAATTTAACAAGCAGAGAAGAGAACTTTTGCAGGTGGCAGTTAGGGGAGTTATATCTGAAGTCTGACGGTTATAAGAAGAATACAGCCCCACAAAGGACAAATTTGAAACAAAAATAACTGATTTAGAATTGACTCTTTAAGGTAATTTCATGTCCGAGTCCTCTGGCAGCAGTTGCTGCATTGATTGCATATGGATCTGTGGTTTCACCACACCCTTTTTGAACAACAGCTCAAGCTCTATCAAGTTGCATTGGCGGTTCAATCGATATTTTCACACCCTGCCACAGAATTTATAAAGGTGTTCACTCATTTGGCTTTATCTCATGTGGCATTTTCACAAACTGAAAACGTCTTCTTCCACAATCTGTATTTATCGTCATTAATTTCGTCCCTCTACCTCCTCCAGCTGTAAGGCCTGCTGCAGAGACGCACCCTCTCAGCATGATGCTGCCACCGGCCCTCGTGGTTGGGATGGTGTGCTTCTGTTCATTTGCACCGCTTATCTTGCGCCAACTATTCAGCCCCTGCTTGTTGTAGCGGTGGCCTACCACACAACTGATCTGTCACTTGGACTCCAAATGTTTTGAGGGCGGCCTACGTCTGTTTACAGCAGTGGATTTATAAACTATATTCAATGGACTAGTCATTGCATTCCCCAGACTGTTTCTTTGCCTTTTTGATGTAATTAAGTATTCCTTTAACTTAAATGCTCAGTTGTTTGCCAGAGCATTTTGGCTCAATAAGCAGTGGTTGGACTGTGATTAAATTCAATTGATTACACACAGGTGACCTCCATTCATATCATCATGTGTATTCTAAAAACAATTTGCTACCCATGTTTGGCTAAAGCGAAGAGACTGGACCCTATATTTTATATGGTTAAAGTTCTGTGTTGTGAAGTGTGATATACACTCACCGGCCACTTTATTAGGTACCCCATGCTAGTAACGGGTTGGACCCCCTTTTGCCTTCAGAACTGCCTCAATTCTTCGTGGCATAGATTCAACAAGGTGCTGGAAGCATTCCTCAGGGAGTTTGGTCCATATTGACATGATGGCATCACACAGTTGCCGCAGATTTGTCGGCTGCACATCCATGATGCGAATCTCCCGTTCCACCACATCCCAAAGATGCTCTATTGGATTGAGATCTGGTGATTGTGGAGGCCATTTGAGTACAGCAAACTCATTGTCATGTTCAAGAAACCAGTCTGAGATGATTCCAGCTTTATGACATGGCGCTTCATCCTGCTGAAAGTAGCCATCAGAAGTTGGGTACATTGTGGTCATAAAGGGATGGACATGGTCAGCAACAATACTCAGGTAGGCTGTGGCGTTGCAACGATGCTCAATTGGTACCAAGGGGCCCAAAGAGTGCCAAGAAAATATTCCCCACACCATGACACCACCACCACCAGCCTGAACCGTTGATACAAGGCAGGATGGATCCATGCTTTCATGTTGTAGACGCCAAATTCTGACCCTACCATCCGAATGTCGCAGCACAAATCGAGACTCATCAGACCAGGCAACGTTTTTCCAATCTTCTATTGTCCAATTTCGATGAGCTTGTGCAAATTGTAGCCTCAGTTTCCTGTTCTTAGCTGAAAGGAGTGGCACCCGGTGTGGTCTTCTGCTGCTGTAGCCCATCTGCCTCAAAGTTCGACGTACTGTGCGTTCAGAGATGCTCTTATGCCCACCTTGGTTGTAACGGGTGGTTATTTGAGTCACTGTTGCCCTTCTATCAGCTCGAACCAGTCTGGCCATTCTCCTCTGACCTCTGGCATCAACAAGGCATTTCCGCCCACAGAACTGCCGCTCACTGGATGTTTTTTCTTTTTCGGACCATTCTCTGTAAACCCTAGAGATGGTTGTGCGTGAAAATCCCAGTAGATTAGCAGTTTCTGAAATACTCAGACCAGCCCTTCTGGCACCAACAATCATGCCACGTTCAAAGTCACTCAAATCACCTTTCTTCCCCATACTGATGCTCGGTTTGAACTGCAGGAGATTGTCTTGACAATGTCTACATGCCTAAATGCACTGAGTTGCCGCCATGTGATTGGCTGCTTAGAAATTAAGTGTTAACGAGCAGTTGGACAGGTGTACCTAATAAAGTGGCCGGTGAGTGTATATTTGGTAAGGAAATTGTATTTCATTTTTGTGGGATTTATTTTTTGCCGGACAAAAACCATGGAGACTTCAGGTCCAAATGAATACAATAAATAAAGGGTGTGCTCGCTGAATCCGTTAATGTATCACGTGTTATTATTATTCACACAGACGTTGCTATACTTGTACTTTTCCTCACACTTTTAACTTCTTCAGGCCTTCCGGTTCGCGTCCTAATCAACAGATAGGAAACACGTGCGCGTTTCTAACGCGTTAAACCTTCTCCTAACGCCACCTCGGCCACTTAAAAACCACCCTCCCGACCCTCGGGGCAGCAGAAACAACTGTTCGGGTTCAAGATGTTGTTGTTCTGGTGGTGCGTAGTCCTGTTCGCTTCGGCCGGTTGCTCGGGGGACCCCCGGGAAGGGATGACGGGCGAGCCGCTCAGGGTCCCGGTGAACGGCACCAAGGTTTTGAGGGCAGCTCATTTCGCGGTGTCCGAGTTCAACAGAGTCCACGCAGCAGAGCGGGTTGCTTACAAGCTCGTGAGCATAACATCGGCCAAAATTCAGGTTCAATTTTTTTTTTTTTATTCAAACTTTTAAACGAAAACCTGTTTTAAGTCACTGTTCCCATGGTGAGTGTTGTTTCCCCGTAGGTCGTCGCGGGTGTAGACTACATCTTGGACGTGCTGCTTGGACGCACGACGTGCCAGAGCCTCTCCGCCGCAGACAGTGAGCCGTGTTTCCTCCACCCCAAAGCCAACGTGAGTCCACGATGCGCGCACACACACACACACACACCCGTAAACCCAAATGCAAGTCTTGCTTTACGCCTGTGCGGTTTGTTGTGGAGATTACAAGGATGCACTCGTTTGCCTTTTTCAGGAACTTGAGTGCCGCTTCGTCGTGGCAGAAATACCGTGGGAAGGTTTTCGCGCACTTATTAAAACGAAGTGTCACCCGTATTATGACTGATTGCTGCTCTTGCCAAATAAACACTTTTTTTTTAAATTTCAACAGTGTTTTGTGTATTTCGTTTTAATGTACAGCACAGACCCTGTTTTTATTCATTGGCTCCCACACATTCCACTTGTTCCATCACGTTCAGTGACCTGCATTGTATAAGGCCAAAAGAAATGGCATAATTATTCCAGTGAGTGACTGGGAGCAGCTTTGCCTTGCCTCATCTCTCAGTGTGTGTCCTGGCAGCTGTACGACTAGTTGCGTGTCAAGCCCGGTAAGACACATGGCTGCTAAATGGAGACGAGGCTACACCTCTTCACACTGCAGCCCCGGCCTCCAGAAGGGCCGCGCATGGAGGATTACAGGCATTTTCAGATTACTGTCTGCTGCCCTGACCCCGTTCTTTTCTTTGTAAATCTAAAATGGGTGGAATAAATGCCTTACTAATATACACGAACGCTTGGGGGGGGGGGGAATTGTTTAATGTAAAAGTCCTGTTTATTTGGGGGAATAGTGCTCAATGATATTAATTTTTTTGATCTACCATAATTTTTTTTCTTATACACTCTTTTTGTGTCACTTGAGCTAAAGAGATGCCTGTTTAAAAACTGATTTTTAATTGCGTATTGCTAATTATTTGGTAACATGGACACTGCCACGTGGTGTGGGGGCAAAAGGTACTGCGTCTGTTTGTCTTTGATCACAGTAAACAACTGCATGGATAAGCGGCGCAGCCCCCGCTCACCTATAGCCCAATGTCTCTAATCAGGGATGTCTTAATCAAATGGAGCAAAACATAAAGAATTAGCTGGCACTGTGGATTAGTTAGAAGGGGTTAGGAATGTGGGGGAAGGGGCTCCTCCTCGACGTAGTATGACTAACATGAAGCTCTGGTGCCAGCAGTACTTCGGGTCCATCTGCCATTCCATCCCGCCCACCCACCCACTTACACACTAACAGGTGCGTGCACGCAGATACACGTGTGTTTTTCTGTGCACACGCTCTTGCGTGCCCCACCCTGCACTCTGGCCCTACCCCTGTCCTCACTTAGCCCGGGCAGCAGATGGTGGGGGGTGGGGGGGGCAAGGCTTGTAGCCCCCGCCCGTCCCAACTCCAAGCCACCAGCCCATCGCTCCCCTTTTTTTTTTCTTCTCCCCACTAACACCACCCCACCCCTCTTTGTGTCGTTGAAGAGTGTTGAAAGGCGAGCCCCAGCTTGCCCCCCCCCGCCCCCCCTTCCTCACAAACCCTTGGCTGTCTGCCCATTGGCGGGACTCAGTCAGGTGTTCTAATGCTTCAGTTAGGGGAGGAAGCGCTGGTTAATCTGCCCATCGCGTGCCACCGGCCTTGGCCTGGCCTCTTTGTGTCTGGCACCCCTCTGATCGTTCCCTCCATCCCTTCATCTGTCCCCCCCCCCCTTCTCTTCCAACCCAGTTTCTCCACCCCAAGACAGTGTCTTCTTTTCTTCAAGATCAAGCCTTTTTGTCAGGATGGGTTTTCCCGGCATTCTTTAAAAAAAAATCCAGTCGGTTTGACAGTTTTGAATTGCTCATGGTTGATGGATTGAACTTCTACTATTATATTGTCCTATGAGTAAATAACCCGGTCTCTATTTTATGCTGACTCATCTCAAGCTTCCAGAATACCTTCAAACCTACAAACCAAAAACTGCTGCTGTCGAATATTACAACATTCTTCTTGATAACTTCTGTGCCGCTTCACACCAACAGTATAGTCAGGCCTTTCAGTGGCTTTCCGTGCAATTTACAATTTGTCAATTGCAAATTATGCAACAAAAAAAACCGTTTTGTTTCCCATCAAAGTTGTGCTACCAATTCAATCAAGGGATTAACGCAACAATGTACTTTAGGAATGGACTGAAATTTGCAATTTGAAATGTTTTATCTCTTGTAGCTGTATATTTGAGTTATTTCAGTGTTTCATATTTTACTCTTGATTGTTCATGCATCATCATGCAGGTGAAAGTCCATCTCATTATCTGAAGGCAGCACCACAACGTACTCCCACAGCCCAGCTCTTATTAGGATGAATGATGCACCTTGCAGAAGGCTGATATGGCGTGATTGCATAACCAGAGAGAGGTCATTACCATTTGACCCCTGCTGACCTTCTTCTTGATTGACCCTGGGTTTGGTCACCGCTTCAGAGCACAGCCAGGAGTAGGTCAGAGTTCAAAGTATCATCAGCTGTGCTGCCTTGGAAACAACAGCGTTGACTCCTCTCATGGTCAGTTTTAATCTAAGGAAAGTGGGTCATTTAAAATGCTTCATTTGCTTTCATTTTCTCTAAACTTTGAACGGTTTGGTTATTACCTATTTTGAAACCCCTTAAATTACACTTGTTCTTTTATGTGGCTAAAGATTTAAATGTAAGATTATATGCTTTGGACTGAGATCAGATTTGGAAATATTGAACACCGCATGACAACGTCACAGCATATCTGCCCGGATAAAGTAGCATTATGATCGACTAATTACATTTGACATGCTAGTTATTTGTGCTTAGTGCTTTGTATTTTTCTGTTTTGTATGTTTTCCTTGGGGTTTTCAGCGTGTACTATACAGCAAAGTATACATCTTGTGTCTTCCGCTTTGCGATCCGCCATTGTGGTCAATCGCAACACGCCCGCGGTTTGCTTTTCTACTTCCTGTTTGTGACTGTTGTGAAGGGCTTCCTTGCAATCAGTGCTGCGGCAGGCAGGGGGGAGAAAATCAATACTTTCAATGTAACATGCGGCCCATAGAATAAGGGAATGATTTATGGAGGGATGGCTACTCCCTGCATCATATGGGATTCGTGTTTGGTGTCCGGACGAGTCGAGAGGAGGAAGAGGGAACAGAAACAGAACTATAAGAGGTTAAAAAAAAAAAGTGATCATGGCAACACTCCTCTCCCTTTCCTCCTTTTTCTTCTCTCAAGCACATCATGCTCTCTGACGTCCCGCTTAATCTTAGCACTGTTTCATCATGAATCTAAGACCGACGGGACGCGCAAACACACACGCCAGGAGTTTAGCAGGTTGTGGAGACCACCTGCCAGAAAGGGCATATGCCCCATCTCCTCTCCAGATAAATGGGAGCATGTTAATATCACGGTGCAGTCAGAGAGGGAGAGATGGGGACAAGGGCTATAGGGAGGGGTAGGAAAACGAAATGTGGAGCGAGAGTATGAGGCTTGCAGACAGACGGGGGGTGGGGGGACAGGAATGAGAGCAAGTCTTGGAAAGAAAAAGAAAGATGGAAGTGTGGAGGCGGGAAAGAGCGAGAGAAGCGAGGACATAACAACCATAGAAAAATATGTGTGTGTGTGTGTTTGCTTTATTGCAGTGGCCCCACCTACCCCTCCATCCTGTTAAGTAGGCACAGTCCTAAGGAGGAGGGGTGGGATCCCCTCCCTCAGCCACGACACACACACACACACACACACACACACACACACACGCACACACCCTCTCTCTGGCTCATACACACACTCTGCTCCGTGAGGGAGCAGTCGCTGAAGAGCTCTGGATCGACCACGCGTGGTTCTGCAGGTGTCCCACCCTTCTCTCACCACATGGATGCTTCAGAAGGTTCTATTTCCATTTGTTTCTTTGTCCTGTCCGTCATATATCCCCATTCTTCTAGTTTTCTCAGGTTTTCTGTTTGTTCGCTCGCAGATAGCTTCTCATCGATGTTCGGCGTAGTCTGTGAGCCTCTGCTGCTTATATGTTTGTGTGGCATTACATGTGCATTTGTAGCGGCCGGTGCTGTAGCAGCACTGCAGCCACTGTTCTGGCAACTTTACTGGAGTCGATTCTTTTGGCTACATGTTTTTCACCTCAATTTTTATTATCATGCAATGCTTCCTTCAAAACTAATTTGATTGGGATCGTGGCTTTGGCCGCTAGTTGTATTGTTTAGTCTTGTATTTTATTATTTTTATTGGTGCTCAACTCTTAAGGGTGGAGGGAGACAAAGCGCATTATGAATGCTCTGTACACGCTCTCGTATGCGTATTTGTGATGTTTGGGTAAAGGCTTTCAGTAACCTCATGTAGAAATACATCATTCTTAAAATAAAAGTGATGTTTTCCGCTTTTTAGGCGGTGATAGTGATGATTGGGAGTGTGGAACAGTTGGAGATGGACATACTATTTTAGCGGGTTAATGGTTGAAACATTGCCCAGGCTTGGCCGAGTGGCAGAAACAAATGAAAAAAAAAAAACTGTCAGTTGAGTTGCGACCATGCTGAATATTAATTTTTTCATTATAGAAAAAGAGGATTTGTGTCCTGTAAAAGATAATTAGCAAATGGCCAAACCAGAATACATGCTTGGTTAGATAGAAATAAGGTAGGACGCATAAAAAATGGCTAATAATCCGGCAACGTGGAGTGAGCGAGGGAGGGAGGGAGGGAGGGAGGAAAGGAGAGCACATGTCTGGCATGTAGTGGGTTGTGTTGGTGAACACCCAATACACCCTCCTTCTGCTGATACCAGAGATTTAATTACAGGAGCATTACTCCCAAATGTATGGATGAAAACAGTTTCTAGTTTCTATGTGCAGCAGAAACATACATTCTAAATGTGCAGTTCTACGTTTATTAGCCATTTTACTTCATGTGATATTTACAGGGATGACTAGGCTGTTTTGTTTTTGTCTACCCAGGGGATTTTTTGAATAAATAGACATTTGGTTCGCTATCATAGCTTTTGCTTGTATGCTTCGGACATCGAGACCATACGGTCCGTAAATGACCATATTTCCTCCAGCATGATCGAAGTTTCAGGGCAATCCTACGCTCATCGTCTATCCGAAATATTCAAAATGGGTTCAGGTCGTTGCTTCCTTTCATTTGTGTAAACAGACTTGACAAATAACCTCCAAATCCATCCTGGAAATCTGTCTTCCAGATCTCCCCCTCATTCCCTTTCTTCTGCTCATCCTTTAGGCTAAAGCAGTGTTCTCTCCCCCACCTTTTTTTAGGCGTATATTGACCTGTTAATAGTATTATCCACAGAGCGTGTGGCAGGGCCAGGGTCACATCCCTCTAGGGGTTTTGGATGGTCAGCCCTCTGGCCACAGTTTGATCAGAGAGTGGCCGATAGGGCCGAAGCTGTGGTCATCCTTCAATCTATCTCCTTTCACAGCAGAGGTCACATGGGCCAAAGGGTAATAAGTTTAACCCCTTGAGGGGTGAGGAGTCAGAGGTCACAAACAAGGCAATAGCGAGAAGGTTTGCATCATCAATCAGTTGCACCACTGGTTGTATCTGTGCTGATGATGACACGCGCACGTTTCTGCCAACTTCATTTGCATGGCTCGCCAAACACAAAGGGCAGCAATTAGGATCATCTAAATGGGAACAAAAATAATATTAGTATTGTGAAGAGGCTGTATAGTGTCAGTTTCTGTTGACGCTTTTACAGTAATATTTATAACCTTTTGTGTAATTTTAACACACTTCATTATGCAGACTTTTGAATAAGTTCCTGTATAATGTTTGTAATTGAAATTCATGTTTCATAATGACTGCGCTGCTTAGCAGAATTGATGCCGATTTCTAAAGTCGTAAAAAACAAAACATTCTAATTGCTGGGAATCAGGTGTTTTGTTATCTCTTTTTTACTAACTTTAGTGTTTGTTTAAACCAAAAAGAAAATGATATAAGTCATTTTTTACTACATAACTAACTCAAAACAACACACATATTATCCCAATATGTAGACTATGTGGAATGTGCGTGTTGCATTCTACGCCCTTAATAGTATGCTGCATTGAATGAAAAATGGTGAAAATATTAATAACTGATTAATAATAAATCAATGATTTTATGAAACATAGTAATCTTTGTTTTATGATGATTTAGGTGTTTTGATCATAGGTTTAATCACAGATGTGTGTTTCTGTTCGTTCATTTCCACAATTTTGTGCCAATATCCGTTGTCTCGGACGCACAGGTTTCTTAAACATTACATTTTTCCACCATTTTTAGGGATGCCATTAAATGAATTCCCTTCAATGCTACTTTGACATTTACTTGAATTCTACCGCAGATGCGGAATTGTGTCTGAAATGGTGCTGTGCTGATGTTTCAGCATCTCCCAGAGGTCTCCTCTCCCTGGCTGATGTTAGCGATGTGTCAGCATTACGCCCGGCCTGCCTGCTAGGGCCGTGGTGGCGACCAGCCGAGCCTGGCCCAAAGCCAGACCAGACATGTCTTGGCATCAGACAGCAGAGACGTGCCAGGATCAAAGATGTTGTTTTATTATGCATATTCCTTAAGGAATTTAATAATTTGAGATTTTCCGCCTCTTCTTCTTTTCGATTCAACAGTGTACTCTGAAGCGAGAAAGAAGCGACGGGAGGAAGCCGGCGGATGAAAGGAGACATGCACAAAGGTCCCAGGTACGACTCCGGGCGTGGAAGTCGTGGTTACATGGTACGTCCTGATGTGAGCTGCAATAAAGATGGCTCCCAATGACATGGTGGTGGCTCTATGTTAAACCCGGCATGCTATGAGGCTCGTGCACGCCATTGAATGTGTGAACAGGAGAGATGTACATGTTGCTCAGTCAGCTATTGCACAGACAGAGACCATCAATCACAAACGCACGGTGAGCCGCATTGCTCTTTTCCTGCTCCCTCAAGTCTTTTCTCTGGGCTGGAATTACACAGCATTTTACCTGCAACACTGCATTTTTTCTGTGCTTCATCTTAACCCCTGCACCCTAACACGTTTGAGCGCCTCCATGTCTTTTCAAACTGATAAGAGGGGAAGTTTTACGATATAACGATAAATCCGCACTATATATTGTACAGTGTTTCTTTTCATTTTTTATTCTGTTGTTGCAGTAAAATGTGCAGAAGGGGAAGTCCGTAATGTTTGTGTTTTCTCTTGAAATAACGCTACGAGTACTAAATATGTTATTGAGGGCCCTTACCTTGCTGTCACCACACGGCTTCTCCATGTCTTCTTCACTCCTTGTTTCCCTGCATGTACCCACTGTCGCGTGTTTAATAACTCTGTAAGAAAATAACCTTTTTTTTTGGTTCTTACGTTTCACCAATATTGACGAAATTCTTCCGATGCATTTTCCCTTTTAACATTTTCAATATCTAATTAGATCATTAGTATGATCTCACCAAACCTTTGCTATTTTGAATGTAGACCATTTTAAACCATTAAGTGACCTGTAGCCGTGTTGACCGCTGAGACCTTGGGCGTTGGATAAGACATGAGAATGAGTCTGCTGACGGGCAACGGTTTTGGAGAGCGCGTGTGATAATCAGCAGGTGCGCCGGTTGTTGTTGTGATAAGAGCGGGTGATTGATCATGCGGTCAAGGTCTTGTCTTTCAAACAGTTTGATCAGCTGAAAGGTTCACTTCATTTTTATCTCCTGAACAACTATAGTAGAAAAACGGACTTGTGTCCGCCTTTCTAAAACGACGAATTCAGGTTTAATTTACTCCGTCTCTATGAAGTGCTGAACCCGTCTTTTAAAATTATATAGTATTAAGTTGAAGAAAATCTAATAGAAAAAAAATAATCAAAGGAAATTGAACGTTAAGCTGTATTGTAAAGTGTCTATTAAGACACCTACGGGTGTGTTTGTGGTCTCATTGAAGTGAGGCAGTGCCTGGGTTGTCGAGAAATGCTCTTTGTAAAGGTCACATATTACTGCTTCGCTGTGTTATGATGTAGCCAATAAAACAGCCAATAACTGACCCTGTGAAACGTGCACTAATTACAATGTTTTATCAAGGGATTTATCCTCACAATTGAAAATATGCCATTTAAAGAAACATAAAATAATCTCACAGCCTTGTTTATGAAACTGTGAAATTGCACATTTAAGTAGTGAAGTAACCCATAATATAGCAGTCATTAAACATCAGATACCGATGAGCAAGTTTAAGATTCAAAACGAATGAGGTTCCTTCTGCCTATGTCGGGTTTGAGAGAATACATAAGCGTCTTCATGGGCGTACAGTAAATACAGAAGTTAATCTACACACAGGCACAGTGTAACTTACCTCACTGTTAAAACGGTCAGGTTTTCCTTCAGGTCAGAAAGGAGCAAGACATTCACCAAAGAAATCTTGACGCAAAATTATAAAGAGCGGAACCTTTGTTTTAAATTCATAAGGCAAGATGATTCAAAATCTTTGACGAAATGTAATCTATTCTGTTGCAAGTATTTATATAAAGAAATAATCGCACTACGGTAATTGAAGAGATTTAGGTGGCTCATGCTTAAGCTTTGCAAAAACAAGATGCTACTTTATATATCCTTTGACGTTGCTGTGTCTGAGTGAGGGCAGTGGAGGAGATAGCGAAGGCCTCATCCGGTGCCTCTGCCGTCTGTTAAATCAAGGTACTGAACCGGGACCTTGAAATGACCAAAGGGCTGTAACATAACGTTCCCTTGGAGCAGGCCAGTCGTCCACTCGGCCTAAATCGACTCCCCACTCATTTACATAAGACATAAATTCACATTTAAATGGCAGAAAATTGCTTGGGTGTCTAATACACTGGGGCATATGAAATTATAATTGTATTCGGCCGCCTGTATGTTTGTGTGTGTGTGTGTGGGGGGGTGAAATAAGATTGAAGAGATGTGTGGAGGAATTATGTGTCCAATAACCGAGATGGGATGTAAATATGGTCAGGACAGTCAGTAGTCTGATGTGCTACCGGCCCATTTAATCTGAGACTGCAATGCAGGGGCTGTACGGCTGCCAGTCCCACTCAGAGCGGACGGCAAATCAAAACCGCTCTCCATAGTTCCACAGAGAAGTGATTTATATGAAACAAATAGTCCATGCTGCTGATAATTTTCCTGATTAATAACTAGAAAGTCAGTGGAGTGTAAAATGGCAAAGATATCTCAATAATATTTAAGAAGTTCCAAGATGATGTCCCTAAATATGTTGTCCGAAGATTCTGAAGATTATCAGATTTGAGTTGAAGATGGATTTTCTGTCAGTCAAACCATCGACCACTTGTTGCATCTACTAAGATCAGTAATCCTTGTTTGTAATCGAAACTGAACGCAATACAAATCCCCCCGAAACCATGACAACATGTTAACTTTTGTTTCATAAGACAAGTTGTTTTCAAGTGCTTCTCGGTGTCCTTATGGCTGAGGAGCGATACTTCTACTGTTGCAGTTTGCTGCCTTTAACTCAAAGACATTGTGCCCCCCCCCCCCCCCCCCATCCCCTTGTTCCCTCCCTTTCTTGGTGCATTTTTTTTCTTTGACCTCTCCTAACGGAAAGGCTGGAACAAATACACATGTCACATCAGTTCATGGAGATCCCAATTGTTTTTACCCAGTGTGCACCTCTGAGAGGTCTCTGGGTTGCCTGCGTTTTCTCAGCATGGCTTCACATAAGCAAACCCAACCTCGCACACAATGCTGAACACGCACCCAGATATATAGACTCCGACATTGCACATGAACATCTCGTTTCTATGTATTCACTCCCACACACTGTCTTCTGTCGAAATCTCACCACACGTTATTCAGTCCAAACTGGACCATCAACAAACAGCACAATATGGCTCACCGGGAGGCCCCTTAGGGACCTGTTTCATAATTTGGGCTGCTCCGTCTATTGTATTGGCCTCCTTTGATAAATGTACCTCCAACTGATACAATGCGTCAGTCTTTTTGTTAGAGGAAGACAATTGCTTGTACGGCGAAGGTCCGGGGCCTTAATGAAGTGCTAAAGCTATCGGGCACAAAGGTCGTTTTTTTGCCCTTAACGTCACATGACAGCTAACGGAGCGGACAACACTGTGAAAGGACGGAGCCTAAGTTCATATGGTGATATCATTATTGTATTGTTCTGAGCCATGGATGTGGGAACCGGTACAGCGTAAAAAATGTTTTTTTTCAAAACTCCGTTTGAAAAAGCCATTGATGAGTCACAGTGAGAGGCTAACTGAAGACAACAATAAGTTGAGGTTTGAATAGTTTCAGACCAGTAATGTGAGGCAGGGTCTTGACCTTCTCAGGCTTCTCCTTATGCCAGGGACGGTAAAGTGTGGTGCTTTTTTTTGCTCAATTAAAATATATACATATTTATTTTATAACAAGACGTATTCCTAGAGAGTAAAGCAGAGGCTCCATTCAGGGGTCACCAGTATCGGCTCAGATTGACCCTTTCATTCCTCCCAGTCTTTGCTCCCTCCCCTTTCCGTGCTCTGGCTGTTCTGCTTTTTATTTTCAAGTTAAAAGCAGGGCTCGTGACACCCGTGACTCGTGTTGACAAAATACAACACAAGATAAATTGGGTGTACTTATTTTTTTGTTCATCAAATGTATTCTATGATCAATGCATTTGCAGCTTTTAACAGTATTTAAAGACCGCTGTTTTGCACGGATCCTTTTCCAAACTGCAATTGCGTGGATTACAAACACAGTTTGTGGATTACAAACACAGTTTGTAATCCAGTGTTCAACTCGGAAGGCCTTGAAATGTTTGCCTGAAAGGTGAGCCTCAAATGAAGATGATCTCACTAGGGTAGAATAACCTTATATTATTCCTTAATAGCAAGGGTGCACAGTGTTTCATGGTAAAGTGTCGGGGGACAGGTTGGGGGGGGCCTCATGATGTTGGGACAGATGGCATTTAGCTCTAGCTGTGCCGAGCTCAGTGGGACCCGAAGCTTAAGAGGTTAGGCCTGTCAAAACCACTCTGTTCATTCACTGCCTAACAAAGTGTGGACTGTCAGCCTGTTCCGTTTAATAAACTTTAGATTTTTCTTTTGTCAACGCCTGAGCAACACTTTGCAACTCGATGACCTGAATATCCCATCGTGCACCGGGGGCTCATTGGGAAAGATTGCACTTTGGACATAAGTCTGATTTCTCTTAGTTAAACTGAAGTAGATTGTTTTGTTAATTGAACACAGGGACGTTGGGTCATGAGGCTTTCAGCAAGCTTTATGCATGAGTCTGATGAATATGTCAACATAATACAGGTTTTTGTTTTGTTTTTGAGTCCAGCATTACTTGATTGTAAAAAACAAACAGCAGAGCAACAAATCTCAGCATAAACTTATAATGCACTTTGGGCATTTTCCATAGTTAGTTAACGCTGTAGATGTAGACTTGAAAAAAGAAAAAGAAAGGGGATAATATTTAAAAAAAGGTAAGCGAGCAGAACCGTACCCAGATGATTTGCTCGTATAGTAACCTGTAGGCCTCTTGGATGCCCCATATTTAGCATTTTTCCCTCCACACTTTGAATCAGGTAACATACAATCAGTTTGGAAGCATCGTGTTTCACCACAAGAGGGAGACATATTATACAGGATTACGCTGCCTAAAACAAAACAAATCCATAAATGTATCAGAATAACGTAAATTGTCATTTGATCATGTAGATTTTTTGAGTAAATGTGTTTTAAAATCTGCCATCTTGCCTCTGCGCCCTTTCTTCCCCCCCCCTCTGTGAATTTGTTTCAGTGCTTGTTGGGGTCAAAGGCTGAAGGCTGGTGAGTGGTGACCTCAGTGAGAGGCCTGGGTGCGATCTGACCTCTGAGTGGGTGTGCGGGCTGACTCTGGAGGATACAGCTCAACAAAGGGCGGCACGTGCCTCGTCGTGGTCACCATGGTAACATACGACCTCTTTGGAACGGTAGGGGGGAGGGCAGGGTCAAATCTTAGTCATTATTCTGATCGGTGTTAACCGCCTGCTGCCAATTTGGTTTTACAAATATAACAACATGCCCATCAAAGAACAGGGTGTGTGTGTGTGTGTGTGTGTGTGTGTGTGTGTGTGTGTGTGTGTGTGTGTGTGTGTGTGTGTGTGTGTGTGTGTGTGTGTGTGTGTGTGTGTGTGTGTGTGTGTGTACTGTCTTGTGGGGGAATAAATCTGATTACACAATCATATGGTAAGGAGCCACATAACGTACATCTTTACAATTTAAGGTGAAGACTTGGTTAATGTTAAGGGTTAGGATTAGGCTAAAGAAATCGCCAACATTTAAATGTTATATCCCCAAAAGTCACCAAAGTGTGAAGAATCTAAGGGCCGACTGGGTAATCTCTGCAGGCAACTGTGATGGTGCTTTAAATTCTCACAATGACCTGGAGAGATTCTGCAGTTGCCTTTTATGACTTGAATACTTGACAATATAAACCCTTAAAGATTGTGTCTACTTTTCATCTGTCACAAACCATACAATGAAATGTGTTTTTTCTTTTCTGCGACCTGTAAGCAGGAGGCCAAATTGTTGACCGAAAGTGGGCTCAAACACGTCTGCCGATGTGAAATGGTGATCAAAGAGGATTTCACGCTTTAGCTTAAGGTTAATGATCATTTCACGATTGGAGAGATGTCGCCCTGACACACTTCAGCTTAATCTGGTCATGCTTCACTTTTGCAAGTGCTTAGTGCTTGTTTAAAAGAATAAAAGAGGGTATTATTGAATTGCAGCCCTGAATGAGGGCCAACAGGTGCAGTCCGACTGGAAGTAAACATATTTTACACTTCATACTTTACCTCTTTGAAGCTCTTGCAAGCTACATGCTCACCACAGATAACTACCATGGTCCAGAAGCAAACCTGCCCCCACCTACAACACAGCGCGGTACCTGCCATTCTAGGTATTGCTCCCCGGCTTCCATGTAAAGTGATATTTGACACATCTGCATTTTTGTTCTTCATTGCTGCTATCAATCCTCCCGTCTCTGGCCTTAGTCTCTCTACCCCTGTTTGCCCCTCCTCCACCTCCGCTTTTCCTGTCTCATCCCCTTCTCCTCGTGTTCTGCTGAGTTCTGGTGAAATCTCAGCTGGCAACTGTGAGTCGTTCACTAGCTGCTCTCACAATGGCCCCTGGGATTATGCTAAACACAGCGCCTCGGCTGCTCTGCCCATCGACCGGCGTTAGCGACGCCCTTTGGAGCACACAGGAAAGAGATGGAGGGCTCTCAATGAAGATGTCACTGCAATTACACAAGTGTGTTTCACAGGCACCCTCTCTGTCTGCTCTTTCTCCTATCGCATCCCCCTTTCCCACTTTTTTTTTACATTTCTTTTAGACAGTCTTTTGAAGTGCAGCCTCATCTCTTGCAGCTCTTTCATAATTCATGCCCACTTTGAATTTGCATGAATTCACTTTCCAGATGCTTCTGCTGCCATCTTGACTTACAATGATGTGTACTGTTGCCATTGAATCATCACAGCTCGAAAAGAATAATTTTGGCTTGTTATTATATTTGAATCCCTCATTTTACCCATTGATAGATATTGCAGAGGATCAAAATGTGATGTGATTGGTTCTCTTTTTTTTGCCCTTGGACTGGAGGAAAAACTCTGATGTGGATGATACTGCATCAGGAACTGATTGGCTGATGCTCAAATGTCAACAGTACCTGATGCATTGCCTTCAGCGTCGAAAGAAGCATCAGATTACTGTCTCCTTGTGTTATGGAAAATGTACCCACCAGTGTAGGCACACGCTCCGTGTTGACAACAACACCTCTGTGA
Organism: Pungitius pungitius; assembly: GCF_949316345.1. Taxonomy (NCBI): domain Eukaryota; kingdom Metazoa; phylum Chordata; class Actinopteri; order Perciformes; family Gasterosteidae; genus Pungitius; species Pungitius pungitius. The sequence goes on along the minus strand of NC_084912.1, from coordinate 8,137,632 downwards.
TCTGCAACTTTCTCATTTGGTTTCCAGTGAAGAACAGGACTGAGGGGAATATGCATCATCTTCTCTTTCATGAGTCTTGGACACCATCTTTTATTAATCTTGAAAAAACTACTTTGATATATCAAGGTCTTTATCTCTATGTCTCTGGTGAATATGTTCAATAGCCTTCTTAATAAAATAAACTTTCAGTGAAGGGTAAAGCATTTGCATAATTATTTCTTCTGGTCATCCTTATTTGAACAAATTATTTATTTACATATTCTGTGGTTTATTCTCGTGCATAATCAGATTATTCATTCATGTGAGCAGACCTGAATCCCTGTCAAATGTAATTAACCCAGTAAATGTTCTCATATTACTAGTTTCTCACATTAACGATTGAGTTGTGAAATAATCTGTTTAACTTTAAAGTTTAATACTTGAGGGTATCGCACCATGTAGAATCTATCTGCAATCCTTGCTGTCATCCACACCCTGTGTGGAAAGGTCACAAGGTCAACATAAGAGGTGGTGCCAAGTCCATTGCTATCCACTTGTATCAGCAAGCAGTTGGCACACACACATCCTTGTGCACACACAAACACACAATAACTTGCTGTCTCTTCACCCATGGGAAATTCAGGAAACCCTGCCAATTCCAGCAGATGTTCCTGAAGCACAGGCATCTTGTAAACACCATGAAATGTATTAGAGGCTAATGTAGTGGTTGCTTACAGAGGTCTTCAAAACCAGATTTGACTTTAGCACCTGCTGCACACGCATACTGATCATATTCCCAACTGCACGTATGCATGTTACAACACCAAAAGCCATGGAGCCTAAAACTAAAAGTGGTATTGCCCCGGATTTCCTCTTAGTAAACTACTGAAACCAAATGCAGATCATCAACTCTTTATTCTGTTAAAAGATCACTGGTATAATGAATCTAAACATATTTTTATCAAAGCTCAGTTAAATAATCTATAATGAAGTTTATTACAGTAATACATTATAGGTTAAATGGAGCCAGACATACAGTGGTAACCTTCTCTTTGGTGTACTTTTATGGGGATTTTGTTTTGTGCTGCAATATATAAAGAATAATGTTTTAATGACATTATTCTTAAGTTTTCCCTTAGATAGAGGTATTTTATTATGTTTACCTTATTTTCTAACTCGTCATCAGTCTATAGAGGGAGCCACTGCAGGCAGCTGATCGGTGAGAGAGGAACCCGCAGCTCAACCTGCCCGGTCCGCCGCCCCCAGCATATCAGACCAAACGAGCCGCATGTTCATCACAATTGCTGCTTGCACTCAGACAACGAGCCAACATCCACTGCGCCGTTTTGCATTCAAACGCCAGTCTTCTACGTTAGCATTGTCCGATTGCGACCGAAACACAATCCCAGGACGTTTTTCTTCCGCGCGTCAGGAGAGTTGGAGATCCGCAGGTAAATTTGCAGGTACGTCTCCAAGGCACCACGGGTCAACAAAGCTACCCTACACGGACAGCGCTCTAATTCCATTACAATCAGAGCCTCTCAACGAGTGTGGATATTGAAAAAGTAAAAAAAAATTGTTCCCAAGGAATTAACCAACGTGTATTTTGAAACAAGGCGCGCGGTGAACATGGCACAACACTGCGCCGTGCAGATTGGGAAACGTGTTTTGTGCAAATACAAAAGTTTAATCAACATGAGCTCTGCATGGCTGATTAAGTCGTCCATTTTCCCGACACCGACTGACACGGGAGGACATGTTTACGCACGATCTTTACGCGCATTACGCACTAATCCTTTTGGAGAAAAAACAGCAGAAAAACACTTCACTTAGTCGAAGTCGCAGATTTGGCTGGAGCAGTGCCAATATAAACATCGCGCCAGCAGCGGGAGATGTTGGGACTCGTTAAGCAATGCCATCCGTGATGTAATAGCTGGTATTAAAACCTGAAGGCTTGTTGAGCGAAAAATGATCTTGCACGCTCTATCCTCCTCATCTGGTCTCGTTACAGTGCTGCTGCGACGCTCGGGCGACATGCTGGGGATCTGCGTGTGTCTTTGTGCGGTTTTCACACACGTCGTCTCTCAGGAGGCTGAGGAGCCGGTCTCATACACAGTAAGTGAGAGATCTCATTTATCGGTCATTGTTTGTCTGTTTTACGCCACATGGCATGTGGTGATGCTGTGTGCTGATGGAGAGCTCAGGATTCATGCTTTTATTGGTTTTTTTTTATTTTTCATATGATGCTGATACACATGAAAGGACACTCTATCATGTTGGTAATTGGTTATTTGTCCTTCACAGTGCACAGAAGGGTATGAGTATGACACAGTCAGAGAGCAGTGCAGAGGTGAGATATACTTTAAGCATACATATTTGTGCAGCTTTTCATAAAGAGTGAAATTAGGAATTTATTTGAACACAAGTTGTTTCTCAAACAAATTGGAATAATTCAACCAAAGACAATGTCATATCTGATGTATTTCTATCCGTCTGTCTTACTGCTTTGCCTGTCAGACATCGACGAGTGTGCCTTGTTAGACGGTGCATGCAAAGGGGGGATGCAGTGCATCAACCACTTTGGTGGATACCTCTGCCTCCCCAAGAACGCCGTCATCTATATCAGTAAGGAGGGCGAGCAGGGGCCGCCGCCGGAATCCATCCCTCCCGTCCCGCCTGTCCCCGCTGTCCCCGCTGTCCCTGCTGCCCCCCCGAACCAGCCTCAGTTTCCGTGGTCCACAGGGGTCTCTCAACCGGTCCGGACCGTCTGTATGCCTGGATACACTGCAGATGAGCAGAACCTCTGCAGAGGTAAGATCCTCTGCCCAGGTGGTACTCCCTGCCCTCTCGGTATCATCAAAGCAGCTGAGCAAAAATACCCTTTCATTTTTTTATAGCTTCATACTAAGACATAGAGACGGCTCCTCTTATCTCAGCACTGGTGTTGACGAGCTCCCTAGGGGAGGAATCAGAGTCTGTCAGCGGGAGAGGAGGCGTAGCAACCACATGTGTTAGAAGTGCTAAAAGGGGATTTCGGCCACACTCTCCAAAAACAAAAAGATGTGTCGGTTACTTAATTTTTCCAAAAAGCGAATAGTTTAATTCTAGGCGACCAAGAGCCTGATTGTGCTCTAAAAATATGGTTGCACATATTTCGTACCAACTGTTTTTCTTTATTTCTTTTTTTTTTACCACAGTATGACAGTAGATTTAAAGGTGCCATATATACGATGTATCTGCCTACATGCTACAAACAGATAGGGGGCAGCATTTCCCTTCTGGGTCCATTCAATCTATTCACAGTCTTCAGTTCTAAAAGAAAAAGCAAACTACTATTTAACATCAGGCCAAGAATAAGCCATATTCAACCAAACTGCTGAAATGAAATGAGTATTCTGATGAGAGCTCATCAGAATACGATTTTAATCTCAAAATCTTTACTCGTGGAGTCTGTATTTGGTTCATGTTAACCACCTTTGGGTTTACTGTGCCAACAACCGGGTTCCACAGGTGAGTAGTTTATTCATTGTTTGAAATCCAAAGTGGTAGACATTAGAAAATGACTGACACTTTTGTTTAATCCACTTCGTGGGAAGCGGTTTGCTTCAGTAACTCGCATTCAAACATCGCAGACCCAAGTGACACATCGTGAGGTCACAATGGCCGTTTCAGACATGTCAAAGACGTCCATGCGATGTATTGCTGTCTGAAACACTCCACGTATTGTGTTGCAGTCTCTAACACAACATGTAGTTGTCTTTGACGTAATGTCAACCCTGTGACCTTTTTGCATTCTTTTGATAATGTGAGTTTATTTGAAATGACATGAAATGAAATGGACACATTGCAACTTCAAATGTCAATTTTGAGTACTTGAGGCCAGTATCAGTACTGTGCTTTAATTGCAGTTGGCCAGATGCAGTGCTGCTGGATGGAAGAATGTGTCTCGATATGTCTCTAGCAGGGCCAAGCAGGTATTTGATAATTACTCGCTAACGACTTTGGAGCCTCAATAAGCGGAGCTCCAAAAACGTGAACTGTTCATCCATCTGTCTGACAGTCATCAACAGCTAAACCATGCGTAGCTGCCAGATGTGTTGCAAGCCTCTCGGCTTTTCTCACCGCAATGTCACATTTTCTAAACCGGAGTTCGGCTTCTTCTCAAAAGTGCTAGAAACTATTCTTCTCCTGAGTGCTTTTATGCCGTTATCGTATTGTAGTGAGCTCTGTGCTCACAAGCAGCCTGTATCCCTTCAGTGGATATTCCCTGGGCCGTGACCAGCTCGACATTCTGGTAGCTGCTGAAGATTATGTGGGTGTGATTTGGGCGAGACTCTTTGATCTTTACAAAAGGGGAGTGGATTGAAGATTCATTCTTTGTCTCCTCAACACACACACACACACACACCAGTGTTCTTCACTGCTTTGTGCCTGATTTTCATGGCTGCCCTTGAGGGAGAGAATGTGAGATCACTCGTGACCTGTTTTAGCTTTTACCTTGCCGCCTGTATTGGTCTGTCAGAGACCGGGGTGGTGAATGCGTGGTGTTAGCTGTATAAAAGTAATTTAAGGTAAAGTGCATTGGCGTAAATTTCATGTGTTCAGTGGTTTGCCAGTAGTGGTGAGTGGTTGTGGCTTGTGGTCAGAAAGCTGCAGTGAAAGTGACAAATTTGATTGTACACTTGGGGCAAAGATATATGTGAGGTGCTTTATATGTTTCTCTGAATTGGAACCCAATTAAGTTTTATTAGAGTGTAAAACATGGCAGCATATCAGCAGCTAAAGTAACCACATAAGAGAGCTGGCTCGGGTATAATACTTATTCATTTGCTGGCGTGCCGTTTGAGTGCATGGGCTGAACAATGATGATGGCTGTTGCTGTCAGCGTTATTGCTTTGAAATTACTGGAGTTTTAACTGGCAGGCGTCTCGTGCCGTCTCTTGGGCGAACGTTTCTGTTGTGGTGGAGTGATATAATCTTTGTTTACTTCAGTTTCTGGTTTCTCTGTCATTAACTCTAACTTGCTACAATGAGCCAATTGTTCTCGGACACAGAATTGTCTCCTCTCTTTTTTTGTTTGTTGTTTTTTGTGTTCCACGGTGCCTGTTTCGCACAGCTACGTATCTTGCTAGTGAAGGAATTCCCATTAACTTTTGAAAAGGGGGGAAACCTCAGTGTATCAAATAACGCTTACCTCAGGCTCCTTCAGTGCTAACTCACCACTCTTTGGAGTGCCGAGTCAGGTAGAGGAAAGGGCAGCATGAAAGACTGACTCTGACCAAATAACCACAGAAGGTCCAGAGCACTGACCAAGCCTGGTTGGACCAATGTCATGGGTTGTCCTATTGCTGAGTTGCTTTGTTGATTTACTGCTGAGTGCGCGGCAAAAAGTATAGAGATCATCCAGATGCCTTGGAGAAAAAAAAAGCTCTGGATAAATTGTGTAAAAAAGTTTTCTCTTGCATGCTGATTAAAAGCCAAAACAATCCACAAATTAAACAAAAATAAATGAACTTGAACATGGTATTTTGCTCTTGAATAAAAATGTGATATTCTTTCTCCTTTTGAAAATAGCCAAGCCGGCTCCTCGGCGTGTGAGTGTGAACCTGAGCCCGAGTGTGTGTTGTTACAGTCACACATCACAGAAGCTGGCGCCCAACTCCCCCCCCCCCCGCCCGGCCCCACAGAGACACTACGCACCTTTGCCGTTTTTGTGACAGCTTAACGATGCCTCACATATCCGTGACCTCGCCCCACCCTCCGAACATACACACTCATACTTACCGAGTTTACCATCGGGAGAGATGCCTTCAAGTGCCTTGTTGTAGTCCTGGCCGTGCGTATTAACTCTTATTTACAGCAGAGGTGAGATCACTTCCTCCTCGAAATGAAGGTTGTCCATCAAACGTGGTCGAAACAGTCGTTAAATCTAAGGAAAATAAGGAAAGCAGCTATTTTATGATCCTCACTTACAGTTGAACATTGTTTGTGCTCATGACTGTGCATTCACGGCTTCGGGGATATTACTTTGGCCGAAGTGAACGATACACAGCGCGATTTACAAGTTGGGAGTTTACTTATATTTCCCGTCTAAATGACACACTGCTGTGGTGCAGTTTGGGATTTGAAAGGGCATGCTCCTCCTGTCTACCTGTCTGGTTTGCCACCTTCATGCCGCAATGATGCTCTCTTACCTGCAGTGGCTGGAAATCTTTCCCAACTATGTTTTATTAAGGCCGGTAATCACTGTGTGACAGAGAACTTGTGTACTTTTCCGAACAAGGCAGAGTACATGCAATAACATTTTTCCACACAGATGCAATGCACTCGGGAGGAATATCTCTGGAATGTCGGCGGCGGTTGTTTTTTTCCGTTTGCTCCCATCTTTTGTAATGGTAGGAATTACTCACCACCTTCTGACAGAGCGTCGGATCGATCTGCGAGGAACAGGAATGCAGAGAAGCAGAACAGGCAGAGAGAGCACAACGTGACACCGCTGCACGATTTGACCTTTGCAGTTTATACTCCACAGCTTCACTTGTTGTCATTTTATGCTGACATTTACACTTGGAGAATCGAGCCCTAGCCACTTGGTCTTTGCTCCTCCACCGGCATTGTAAAAAGATGGGTGGATCCGCGCCATGCGATTATGGTTTTTCAGGACATTTTTTCTGCTGTTGTCCTCTCAGTATTTGTTTCTTCCAAACATCCATCGAAGATAACACGCAGGCCTTGGAGAAGGCGAGCTGCAACAATGACACTGGGAATACAGGATGTTAAGTTAAACCATTTTGCTACGCTGCTGTTGAGGAAGTGTGATCAAGGACACGTGGACCCACTTTGTTTAGGGTTACTCAAACAAAGGAGACACCTGAGGCACACCTTTGTACCTGTTGAACCCTCCTATTACCAGCTAAGCTCTTGTCTTCCACCTGCTCTCAGACCGATGATTTGCCCTGTCCTGTATGATTTCCCTGTTATACTGCAGGTTTAGCTGTAACAACTGCTTTTGGATGGTAGATGCTTTCTAGGAATGAAAGTGTTGGAGTACTTCAATGGCACTACATGTGTCTATGTTAAAAAAAATAATCGAAAAATCATCTCCGTTACCAGATAGTCAAACTGCTCGACATCGGTTACTGCCTTGAGTAATTGTCATGTTTTAGGGTCAGAACTACTGCCATTTGCAAACAACCTGTTGATGTTGCAATTCCTCAGTTGCTGATGAAGAAAATCTCAATTGGAATTATCTTGTATTTAATAGATGCATTTTTACATCCGTGTCAGTCTCAGAAACCAAGACGTCAAGAGTTAAGAATCAAAGTAGGACTCAAACACCTTTGGGGCGATTCGACCCTAAATCATTGGACCATTCATGAGGAATCTTTGAAACTTTGAGCCCCCCCCCTGTGTTTTAACGGGTACAACGTCATGACTGTATTACACAGCATCCTAAAAGACTTCTCACACTGAGTTTTTTCCAGCAGTGGGCCTGCACGATGTTGCTGTGCAGGATGCTCTTAATGCTGGCGGTGTCGCAGCCGCCCCCCCCCCCCCCCCCCCCCCCAGAGAGGGGCCGTGGGAGGGGAGACCGGGGGGGGGGGGGGGGGGTCACCTTTGGCGTGCCTCATTAGCGTAAGTGCTTAACGTTGTTGTTGTCATTAGTCTCCCCCTGAGGTCGAAGCCCGTCCACCGGCCAGCTGCTTCCTCCTCTGATGTGCTCACATGTGTTGCTCTTTCCCTCTCCCCCACGATGGAAAGGGACACGGGGCTGCTTTAAATCACCGCTGCGCTCGGCTGGGTGACACCTGGAAGCGATCGCGGGGTTTTGTGTTACTCACACAGTTTCCCTTTTCGCTGCGTGTTTTTTTTGGCCTTTTGTTGCCACCACATCTTCAGGTTTCACCCCTTCCAGGCCACGAATGTGATCCAAAGGCCGTGGATGTCAGGTGGGCAGAGTGATCGATTGTCTTCACATGGAACGGCAAGAACCGCTTCTTTTTTTACTAGATATTTTCAACAGTAACAGGAAGGATCAGTCAGGAATGTAGCCGGCACACCGGACGGATTTTCAAGAATGTTAAAACTCTGCCCGACATTCAAGAGTTTGGAGCAAACTCACAAATCAGTTAGTAAGTGTCAGTACGACTAAAACTCCTCTTCCTCCTGAGCGGTGAGAGGGGAATCCTGTGAGTGGTACGAATTAAAAAGACGGTGGAAATATTTCGTGCTTTAATACAGATGGAAATACACGCAATAGATGGCTAAAGTGTCTTGAATTCTTTAAATGTGTTATCTGCTCTGTGTTTGAACTTGCTTTGAAAGGGAAACACCGCCACTCCCACTTTGTCCCGAGGTCTTGTTGGAGCCGGTGATAGATAGCTCCATTTCACGCTGCAGCGCGGAGAGAATTATACACAAATGAAAAGACGTGCCTGTTGCATTTGCCCAGGAGGGCCGATCTTAAAGTTGAGCAAAATCAAACACTCTGGTGGCTGGTGTATGACACGCTAATAAATTTCATGTTGTGAAATTTTATGGGCTATTAGCATTGCACATCTTGCCCCCCTGTTTCCAGAAGATTGAATTATCCAATAATCAGAGGGAAACAGAGATGCTGTCCAACAGCAGGACGGCTCCAACTGTTCTTTGGAAAAGCTCCTGCTTTCCATTGCAGTGGTTTAGTGAAAACAAGACTAAAAAGCTCTCAAGTGATAATTACAACAAGCCCTATCATGTCGGTTTGAATCTGGAGCAAATAACACATTGTTCTGAATTCTGGCCAAACTCATTTTAAGTCCCCGTTTTGGACAGACAGGCGGTTTCTTTTGGGTTCTTCATGTGCACACAGTAAGACAACATTACTGGATAGTGTATCGCACAGTTCTGTTAAACATTGTAAAAGGCCATTTAATGTTTGAACACCTCAAACAGGACCTCTGATGCACACAGACACACACACACACACTCTCGTCCAGTACACACACTATCACATTCTTTGAGCTGCCGCCATCCCCGCTACTCCCTCAACTCCCACCAGGCATTTAGAATTAATCTCGCTGAAAAGCAAGGAGTTTTTAACTCTGACATCACATTCGCACACACGACCATAAATCTAACTTCAAATCTGAAAAAGCACTTTTTTGTAAAAAAAAAGAAGAAAAAAAAGACCTCCACCCTTCCTCCTCATTCTTTCCATCCACATCTTCCACAGTGCTGCTGGACAGCCTTATCTTTCCCTGTGATGTTGCAGCAGGCTTCGCTATTAGAGGAAACTTGTAAGCTGTGTTGAATAAATTCTGGACAGAAAAAAAAAAATCTGACCTCAGAGAACAGTCATTTCTCCCCACACGCAACACATCATCACATTTGATGGCAAAATCTGTTTTCCTGTGTAAAGTATATGGACTGTACTGAATGTGGTGAGCCGCCGAGGCTTTACGGGACCTAAGCGCCAGCCAGTGCGGGATACCCTTTCTCCCCACCTACACACACACACACACACACACACACACATATACACAAACGCACACACAAACTTCAGTAGAACTTTGTGTTGGCAGCGTCTTAAAGGTTTAGTGACAAAGTAGCAGTAACCGCTAGATATTCCCGTGAATGAACTCTTGGATTGCATTCAGCACATGTGCTTTCATTTAGAGCCCTCCAGGCTTTCTTAGAGGGGTTGAGGATGACTCTGTATTTTCCGTGCATGTTGCCGTTGCAGTTGGTTTCTACACCCGATGTAGGACAGGGTTGGAACTTCATCCAGCCGCAAATGTCCGCCCTTCAAAAGCAACACCTTGTTTGATGGATTCTGATTCTTACAAATCCCAGGTACTCTGTGGCATGAACGTTGTCAGACTCATGGCAGGCAATTTGGGCTGAAATCCTTCCAAGTGCACCTGATGTAATTCAAAGTTAAAGCAAATGCTTCTCTCAGGAACTAATTCGTAGTCCACGTTTGGAAGACACATGTGGACCAGCTCTCGTTGGTCGTGAATTCAGTCCGACCAAAGATGAATGTGCCAGATGCAATTGATCAAACTCTGCTGCATATCGTGATGCCGCAGAAAATAGATCCTCACACCGCTGGACTGTCACTGTTTAAGCAATAACAGCACTGGAAGTTAAAAACAAACTGAAATGTGAAAAAAGACAACTTACCCTTTTGAGAAACCCCTTTCTTTTGTCACCAGAAATTATGGTCTCAATTGGAAGAAGTGAAAAGGTTGCTGTCACTCATGACAAAATCCAACAGTTTAACTGGCATCACAGTCTGCTTCTTGGCATCATGAAAGCATAAGCACACACACTTTGTTCTTTCAGGAATTAGGACTCTTTGGCGTGTGCTGTTTGACTATTTTGCCAGAAGGTGGGTCATTTCCAGTCTCAATGAATCACCTCCAGTGAGTAGGCCCCGACTCAAACTATTTGTTGACATTCATTCAATTACATCTAACCCATCTACCCATTTTTTTACATTCACTATGTTGTGTAGCTCCCTGTGAAGGCTCGCTAGTACTGTGGCTAATGTATTGTCGTCTTCATCCAATTCTCTGCACGTTCGAACTACCGCATCGATACGTTGTTTGTGCATATATTTATTTAGAGACATAATAACTGGATGATGATGTTACACAGCTTTGGTATTGTCACAGAGACAAAGGCAACTTGATACAAAAATCTCTACTAATAATGTATAAACAAAAGATGTTGAGTGTGGATGCACTTGCATATTATACATATTATACACATTGAGACTAGGTGCCTCTCTTGCCCTAAGATGTACTGTAGGTTTGACCCAAAAATAGTCTAGTGAGCCACAATGTTTTAACAGCCATGCCAATAAGCCTTTGCCGTGCTAGCACATGATCTCGTAGTGTGATGCTGTTGTGTTTAAAGCATCGGTTTGTCACACATTCTGTGCTGGCAGCACTGGAGGCACTTTCCCAGAACCAGAGCAACACTTCTTTTCACCCCTGCCCTTTATTAAGGGTGTTACTGAGCAATACACCTTGTCTTTGCGTTCCACCCTGAATGCTAATTGGCACCTGTTGTCTCTCAGGTGTACCTTTTAAATAAGCCCTGCTTTTGTCCCTAATGTGCTGAGTTGGTTTTATCGCTGGGCTCCCAGAGAGTTGAGCACATTTTTGCCCTCTACCCTTTCCTCCCTTGAAGAAGCAAAGACAGCTCACCTCCTGTTCCTTTTTTTGTATCCGGGCCTCTTCCCCAGCAAATCAAAACCGTTTCTAACCGGATCCTGTCGCACTGGATGGTGGAGGCTGTTGCACCGTCGTGTATGGCACTGGAGGTTCTCACGTGAGGGGCACAGTCATTTCCAGCTGATCCCACATTGAACCTGTCCAGGGGAATTAGAGATAAGATCTTTATCTTGAACTCCAGCAGGGTTATGTTGCAATAGTGAACAGAAAGCATAAATTGAATATCAGTGTGAAGGAGCAAGTTGAGTCCGCGTGGACTTATTTTTATGGTTTGGTTGGTACATTTTACATGTTTGATCATTGAGATCGTCATATGACCACAGACTCCACAAGTATCATATTCTCAGGTGCATTTATTGCATCTCCACAATGCAGGATTGATAATGGAATCATCTGACTGCAAAAATAGCAAAAAGTTTTCTTATGTTATTGGGCTCAAATTGTGATGCAGCAGAACCCCTCCTTCTCTTTTTGTGCATGTGCGTTTTAGAGGATAACTGCCTGTCGTGCTGTTAAACTGATGCCCATTGGCTGTCTGCATATGATGAGCTGTGTCAGACCACCCAAGAGGACTGCTGGTGGGCCCACAGGGATGAAAGTTTACAGTATGGGGGGATGATGGAAGATGGAATAAAAAAGGGAGCGAGGGCGGTGACAGTGAACAGGCCGTTTTTTAAGAGGCTCTGGCTCCAAACAAACCAAAATTGAGAAAGTGTTTGCAGGATCGAGATAAAAAGTAGAACATTTCCACGGCTGTGCAATTTGTTTTAGCCAAGTGGGGATTTAACTTGTGTTCTAAAAGCGTAACAACTTTCAAATGTAACTTTTGGAAGTTTATCATCAACTCATTGTCCCACTTTAAAATTTGGGAAAGTAAAATTTGGGTTTGATAACATTTGTATTTAGTTGTTAACAAATGCTTTTTACAGTTTGGAAAGGTCTCACTTCAGGAAAGATGGCTTGACTGTGATTTGGGAAATTTAACAACCTTCTAGCGGGAGCTTTTTCAAATAATTTGACTAATTTTAGTAATGCTATGTCTTTAATTTTCAAGTTATTTATTTATGGTGTGAGGGATAGAAAGCGGATCTTTGTGCTTTCGGGTTGATGGATGTCTGATGAGAGAGCAGTGCGTTATGGTAAAAGGCACATGACTTATCATTTGAGCTCTCTCCCTCGCTTCCAATACACACGCACATGCACACACACACACACACACACACACACACACACACACACACACACACACACACAAACACACACACACACACACACACACACACACACACAATCCCCTTCAAAGAGCTGTCTTGTAAGCAGAAGATTTGATCTGTGTTTTCCCCTTCACCCGGAGCAGCTGAATAAAAGCCCCCTTTCTGTGATCGCCCGCTGTGTGTGTGTGTGTGTGTGTGAACATGTGTTCTTATCCCCATGTCTGTGATGTGATGGTGTCAGCGATCACACACTTTTTTTAAACTGGCTGTTTGAAAGCTGTTCCCACTTCGCAGATCACAGAGTACATGTAGTCCAGGCACGTTGCTTAGCTTTGTCGGCCACATGTCCCTGTGCACAGTAGGCGTTACCTTGGCCTAGCTTCTTCTCACATTCTGTGTTTGTGTGTTTGTTTGCAGACGTAGATGAATGTGCGACAGGTAGACACACCTGTGGCGCTGAACAGACGTGCTACAACACCGGAGGCTCCTACACCTGCCAGTGTCCTTCAGGCTTCCAGAAGAACGGAGACCGCTGTGTAGGTGGGTGGTTGACGCAAAACACACTCTTTTCGCGCTTAATCACGTGATCAAAACTGGTGTAAACCTTTCCATTTCCTGACGTGTCTTTTATCGGGTGTCTGAAGAAAAAAAAATTGCTCTTCTGTGATCAGTCCTACTTCTCTGTTTTTTCCTGCAGACAGAGACGAGTGCGCCCTGACTCACTACTGCATGCACAGATGTGTGAACACACAGGGCTCTTACTACTGTGAGTGCAACGCAGGTCACAAGTTGGCCAGCAACAACCACAGCTGTGTTGGTAAGTCCCCGAAAAGCCAGGAGCACTCATGTGCTATCGTCGACAACATTGAATTGTAAAAACATTTTGCTTCGGTGCTTCGTCATTCGGGGGCAGCTTGTAATACATTTAAACAGTCATTAACAAAGGTTATAAGAAGGTAGATGGAGAGAGGTGTGTTGTGGTGTATACACACTAAAGAGAGAGAGAGAGATGTCCGCTCAGTTTTAGCTCACCAAAGTCTAATTTTGTCTCGGCTGATTTTTTGATCAGAAATAGCTTTAACAAAACAAATGCACAAGCTGTTGTTTCTTTTTGCCTGGAAGCTCAGTACTATGACGATGCAACCTGAACCCACACAGTCAACCCCCTGTGGAAGTCAAATAAAGCGATTGAAAATGTTGTGATAGAGAACAGGAACATACATTTACAAATCCATAAAAACACTGATTAGTACAGAGCCAGAGTACAGTTGTGTAAGACATCTGCTTTTGTTTTAGATGTAAATGAATGTGATGTGGAGAATCCCTGTCAGCACCACTGCTACAACCTGATTGGCTCCTTCCTCTGCCAGTGTGAACAGGGCTATGAGCTGGCACAGGACACGGCCTCTTGTCAAGGTGAACAAACACACATAAAGTACCAACTGTGCTACACAGACATACAACTGTCGTTAAATGCATGTTTGTGAACGTGCATCACATTCCCAGTTTCCTGCATGCACTGCATTCCTGCCAACTATCTAATGTACATTTGTGTGTGTATATTTTCTGCACAGACGTTGATGAATGCAGCTTCTCCAGCTACATGTGTCAGTATCAGTGTATTAACAGCCCAGGAAGTTACTCCTGTGAATGTCCAGAAGGATATCAGCTCCAGGGAAGCAGGGTGTGTCAAGGTACTGCCGCTCTCCTTTCCTGATATCAATCTTTTTTTTATTGTTTCTTTCTTAATTTACCTATGCTTGCTTCATCCCTGTTTTCAGATACAAACAAAGTTCAATTTCTCCCTCGCCTTTCCTCCTTATGAGCCACTCTTTGAAGGTCAATCTTAAGAGGAACTTGGTCATTCCTACCATCAGCCACTGTACTCCTCCTCTCAGGCAGGAATGAAAGCCGCTCTTAACAAAAACGGTCATGGAAAGAATTCAGAGGTTAGCACAAAATCAACGCAACGACTTTGTGTTGCTTTGGTAAGCCACCTTAGAGAATGTATATGTATGATGTTGGTCTCTTGAAGTGGATTTATTGGAAGCTGCGGCGCCCGCTCAAAGGGGGAGCTGTTATTTCTTCCTCTCCCCCTCGGTCAGGTGCAGACTTTATAGAGACAGCCATGAATCTGGCCGGTTGTGTCAGATGGACCTGATGGTGATGAATCCAGGTTGCTGTGCCATAAATAGCCCTGCGGTTTGGGGTATGTTTGATGGGATTATTTTCATGGAGCTGCAGGGAAAGAGCTGCGGTTAGGCCTTTGCAGGGTTGCATCAGGGTCTTTCCTCCCATTACAGATCTGCAGGCCTTCTTCTTTCACCTCCATGGCTGCTGGAAATGCAGCGAAAAACCTAAAGAAACTGTAAACATCCCAAACGTTGTTTTCACAGCTCTCTCACAAAATGTGTAGATTTTATGCGTGTTTTGGTAGTTTGTGATAACAGCATTTTCATCCAGCTACTTCTGCCAATTTTCTTGCCAATCACAAGACGTAAACGAGTGTGAAACGGGGACCCATAACTGCCAGGACGATGAAATGTGCTGGAACTATTACGGAGGCTTCCGCTGCTATCCCAAAAATCCCTGTGAGGCGCCTTACACCAAAACCTCTGAAAAGTCAGTGAACATCATCTAGTTGTTTTTCGTTTCAGGATCATCGGTGCAGCCAAGGTTTAACAAAGGTTGCTTAAATTGTTGTGCGTTTGCAGTCGCTGCCTCTGCCGGTCTCCGACAGAGTGCCAGGGTCTCACATCGTCAATTGTCTACAAGTACATGAGCATCCAGGCGGAGCGCACTGTACCAGCCGACATCTTCCAGATTCAGGCGACCAACATGTATGCCAACACACACAACACCTTCAGGGTCAAAGCTGGGAATGAGGCGGGAGAATTCCTTCTGCGGGTAAGTCAATGAGAATTGTTATTTTGTGGTGGCATGTAAAGCCAGGAGGAGAGTGTAACAGGATGTAATGGTAACTGGAAAAGTACCATGATGCTGTCAAAATCTGCAGTTTCAAGCAAAAGCCTAAATATGATATCACATATTTACATATTTTCATCCTCCTGACTCTGCTAGGAGCAATTAATAAACTGTCATTTTGTCAACATATGGCAACTTTTAAACAATAGTTACTATAAAGCACTTTTGAGATACTTTTTGGAAGGAAACATAATTAATAATCTAGAGCCATGCTAACGGCTGTCGGGCCATTGCTTTAAGCTAAATGCCAATTTCCAACTGATGTTAAGCAGGCGGCGTAATGTTTATAATGCACACCATCTTAGTTGAGAGTGTTTGCATGCTAACTTTAGCTAACTAACATGCTGTTTATCCCTATGTTAAAGTGTTTGAAGGATGTTGATATATTTATGGGTTGTATTTTTTTTTTGCAGCGCTCCAGCAATGTGAGTGCTATGCTGGTGATGACAAAACCTCTGACAGGCCCCAGGGAGTACGTCGTGGACCTGGAGATGGTCACTCTCCATTTGACTATGAACTACCGCACCAACTCACTGCTCCGGCTCACCATCATAGTCGGGCCCTACGCCTTCTGAACGCCGAAATACCCAGCAGCCCGCATGAGTCTGGTTCAGCAAACATAACAGTGCCAACACAGCAGATGCCTGCACCAGCGTAACATTTTGTACATTTTCCTTCAATGCAACATAAACATCCGCCAGACCAACACAGCAGTTCCACGTGGCGTGCTCATGACAGCCCGGCCTGCCCTATGATGTGACCACTGGGCATCTTTTTGGGAATCCCACACTTGTTTTTGTTGAAACATTGAAATACTTTTATATTTAAAGTTTACAATATTTTTTAATGTTAAGTACCTAAAGAAAATATACTAAAGATAATAGGAATGCTGGGTGTAAGCATTTTGCCTTTTGCTGCTTTTATAGTAGAGAAAACAGCAGAAACAGAGCGGTGACACTAAGGAAAAGAGGCCCCGCGGACCCACATCCAAACAGTAATGGATTTCTGATGCAGCTGTAGCTTCATTTATCTTTTTCTTCCACACCAGCACTCCTGCCAATAACCTGTGTATGCATCACTGAAGTACTCGGTTGTAAGAAAGAAACAAAAAAATAATAATCATATTTTCTATATCCAGTATGAGCAGCTTGTGATACAAAATATTTGACTGAGATTTGTTGATAAATATTTGAATCCTTCTGCGCCTCGCTGTTTTTGCTTAGACCTGTGTACTTTTATTATTCATGAGTAATAACTTCCAGAGAAGCACAAAACAGTGTAAAGGGAGAGTCAGCTGATAGACCACCGGTCTACTTAAGAGTTAAGTCTTGTACATACCGAGGTAATCAATCGGTGTTTGCGTGTCTGTGTGTGTGATTGGATGTGCGTGTGTGTGTGTGTGTGTGTGTGTGTGTGTGTGTGTGTGCGTGTGCCTAGCTTTGTTTACGCGTCCAAGCAAGAGAACGTGTGAAACACAGACTTGGGAGTAAGGGAACGAGTGAGAAAAGAGCTTGTCCCCTGTCCCCAGGTCTGATGGATGCGGTTGAGCTGTTTGTGTGTCTTTGTGATGCCATCCTCGATGACCTCAGGGTCACCGAGGCAATAACAGACTACCCAGAACACGCGCAGGAAATGACGACTCTCGTTACACACCTTCGGCCAAATAGCCGCTCACTGGTGCCGCAGCGATTCTCCAGGGTAACAGCTGGGTTTACTCACGTCTGTCCCAGTCAAGAAGTCACACTGGCACCAGCCTGGCTTGCTGGATACACATAATTACAGTGCTTTCACTCTGTAGCTGGTTTCATGTGTGACACCGGGGATTATTAAAGCATTAATACCACACTTTTTGGCAGAATGTGAAGTCTTTCTCCACCTGCTTGGCCTTTTCGTGACTCTGCGTGTCTGCTCTGGCTTTCTGCTGAAACGCTGTAGACACAGAGCACTGGAAAACTACGACAAAAAACAACATAGTCGCCACATCCGAGTGTAGAAAGTTGTCCATCTTTTGTGTGGTTTCAGCAGCTACCATGCGTAGTGCCTTAGAGGTAGACACAACTAAACATGTAACTCTGTTATTATTTCGTGCTGTCAAGACTTCCTTCACGGATATACCTTTATGTTTTTCCTTCTATTTAAAATATATATTTTTGTCATATATATCTTATATTGTTTGTACTCTGAAGAGTTATATTGTTGAATAAAATATGATGGATATATGGGGCTAGGTTGTTGTGTTTTTCCTTCAGCTTGTGTGAAAGACAGAAACAACAAGTAAAAACACTTCAGTCTTCCTGTAACAGAGTGAGCAACATCTAACTTCATGTACAGCATGATGGAAAATGCTCTGGGGAAAATATGAGGATGATTTCATCTGAATATAACAATGATAAATGAAACAAACTTGATGCCCAAGCCATCATATCTATCTTGTTTAACGAGATCCACAGGGGATGTAGTGATATAGTATGTTGAGTCAATGTGTGCTGAGGGACAAACGTGAAGCCTGCACACACACACACACACACGCAACAAATTTAGATGTGAAATTGCTTGGGAGGGGTTTTATGGTAAATTGTTACTCAATCATTCTGCTGTCTAGAGATTTAGTCAGGGCTGCACTGGGACGTGTAAGATGATACACGATGTGTCATTGCTCCCCTAACCCCATCTTCAGTTTGCCGCTCATTGGAGTTTTGTGTTTTCGCTGTCGCTGTGTGTGACTCAACCCCCCCGGCAGAAAACATTGCTCACTCACTTCTTCTTTTTCCTGTGACTCAACCATGTGAGGAAATCCTTAAGAAGGGGAACATATTTTGGTCCTTGTTCTTGGTAAATAATCCACTTGGGGTAAAGATAATCTCCCTGCATGCAGCTTGGCATTTTGATTGTGATCACCAACAGATTTATTAAAAAGACCTCAGTCAGAGTCGTTGGATGAAGATCACAGAGATGTAATAAACGTATCTCCTTGTTCTTGCCCCATATGTTATACTGTGTTTGGGATCAGTGTAAGCTGTTCATATCAATTGTTCATATTCAAATTTTTCAAAAAATGAATAATTAAGAAATTCAGTACATGCTCAATATTTTATTCCATTAAATAAGAATAGCAGAACTTTTTTTTTTTTTTACAAATGCAAGTACAGTTTGTTCTTAACAGGAAAAGATCGGCCCATAAGGATGCCTAAGGGAATGATAGGGGTTTCGGCTCTGACTTAACATGTGACTTATTAGTACAATTTCACAAAGTCCAATGCACTGCTGCATCAATGTATAATATATAACATGTATAAATGTTTTTTGTACATGTTATATATGAACATATAATTTGACCCTACACTGCGATTGTGTAGGTTCTGCAGTGAATACAGTAAAAACTATTTTGAAATGTATCAAGTGACCACAAAATAATTGCCAGATAAATTGAAGTCCCCCTGAGGGTACCTCTGCTTAGCCTGGTTGGTAAGACAGACTTGCAGTATGTAGTATGTCAGTAAGTCAGGAAGAATTGAATTTTATTCAGATTTTTTTGTGATGACACCAAAAAGTAAAAACACATCTTAATAATTTCCAAAAGTCAAACACTCAAAGTCATGCTTGAAGCTAAATGCAAACATTACGATCTTTATGTGCATTAACATGTCGACATGGTGATATTTAGCAGCCATGGGCGTTTACCATGTTTGCCGTATTATCATAGCATGCATGCATACAAACATTTGGAGACATTTCACCCCCTATAACGAATATTAACCTAATGGTTGCATAACAGGAAAAATCATAGAATCAGACAATTCATATGGAACACATTGTCAGGGAACAATTAATGTCTAATGATATGATATTTCATTCAGACTGAAAGTGGTAGACCAACACATTAGCCTCCCACACCCATCAAACTATAATAGGGTTAGAATATACAGAAAATGAATAAAACAATAACCTACAAATTGTATTGTCAAACAGTGTTTTACAGTGCAGAGGACCTATATTAATTTAGACATTCACTGGCCACTGACTTATCCAGGATCAACCCAGGGCCCATGTCACAAAAATGTTGTTGAAACTCAGTGATTAATCACTTCTCTGGGAAATCACTCACAATCGCTTCAAAGTGTGCATTCGCTTTATGTTCTCTTGAGCTCTTTCAGAGTGGGAGAGCGGTAAGGGGTGTTTTAATGACCAGAGAGTGTATGCGGAGGTGAGAAATGAGTCGTTTATTGGATAACATTTGAGATGAGGTCACTTGTTAACACTGGCAAAAAGTGCCGCACAAGGGTTGCACTTTTTGCACTTTTTTTTCACGTACACACAGGACGCCCGAGAAACTGTGTTTCAAGGTAAAAGACGTCACGCACACGTCAAACCAATTAGTAGAACCGGCAGTGCATGTGTGCATGTTTATGTATGTAAATTGGGAACCCTGCTGGTATGTGCAGCTGCAGGTGGCTGTTGAACACGTGACAGGTCGTAAACACTTCCTGCCAACCACGGATGCCGATTCGATCAGGCTTCAATCAGAGTGGGGGGGGGAAAATAAATCCTGGAGGTCTATACCTTTGTGATTACATTCCCTAATTATAGTTTGGAGCGGCAACTGTGAGATGACTAAACGAGACGGGCCCTCAGGGTGTTGTGAGTGTAATTATATCCACACAATTAATAGGCCTGCTCCTCAGAGAAGAGTTTGTTACATGATGACGCACCTGACCGTTTGCTTGCCAGCGGAGTCTTTGAATTATGACATAATTACAAGGGAAAACATGATATACAAGGATGATAATTATCCCCAAGTACAGTAACAGTATTGTAAGTGGCATTGGCTTTCATGATAGAAGTTCATATCAAAGAAAAAGTTTATATTTCTCCTCTGAGGGGCTGCTGCAGTGTGTGGAGTTTATGATTTTCCACTTTGTCAAAGGAGCAAATACCTGTGACCTTGATGGACCACAACAAGTGGAAATGAGGCTACACCCACAAGGAGGCTTCATTTGTTGCTACAGTACCGCTGTACCCAAAAAGAGCAACACATATTTAAGGAGAAGGTACAGGCTAACAGCCATACATCAGCATTAGAAAAAGGAAACAAAAGAAAATATATCGAAAAAATGATTCATCATAATCACTTGTGCCTTATCTTATTTCCATATGCAAAAATGTATTTCAAAGTTTATCTGAAGCTAGTATGAGCAGTCTGGGTTAATTAAATGTCCTGCCTTCTGCACCCAAACAGTGGCCAAAAGCACTGCAACAAAACATGCAGAAAATACATAGTTTCACAGCTGGATCTTGAGCTTCAGCTCACATCTGCCCTGGATCTTTAAGCCCTTTCATTGTTTCCACTACCTTGCCATCACTACCAATGCAAAACATTGAGAGAGTACATGATGTGTGTGTGTGTGTGTGTGTGTGTGTGTGTGTGTGTGTGTGTGTGTGTGTGTGTGTGTGTACATGTGTGACAGCAATGAAGACATTCAGGTGGAGGCGAGGCAGAGGGTCGGGGCGCGTCATGGACGTGCCAGTCAGTAATATTTTTTCCTCAGGTTGAGGTGTGCTCACCGTGCTCACTGCTGGAAAGCTCTGTAACGAACAGGAGGCTGGCTCTCTGCCTGATCGAATTCCACCTTTATATCTACCCTGCCTTCCAAAAATGTTCAGCATACCAGTGGGTTTTATTGACTTGTCAGAGCAGACAGCGGAGTGCAAGCTCTACCTTGTAAGGTGTGCAGTCATGAGGTTCCTACAGCAGGAATGTCTGCTGAGGACTTTTTTTTTATTACCTTTCGGTGTTTTCAGCTCAAAGCAATTGAGTGTCCATCAAAGCTAAGACAGTGAGACCGAAGACAGACTTTGACTGTGTTTATCCCAAGCTGGACTTTTAACTAGCTCAAATTAGCTCAAGTGTGTGTCCCTAATATTGTCATTACATTTTTTTAAATAATGTAATTTAACAACAGTGTTACTTACCCAAGCTTTGATCCGTTGACATTAACTTAACTATCAAACATTCTATATTTTGATACGTATTCATATTTCTTTTGCAACGTACAAAAGGACACAATTTACCTCCACAACCTGGAAAGGAAATATAACAGTAGATAGAATATTAAATGTACCTTCAGAAAAGCAGTAAGGGTTAAACAACCTTCTGAAACATCACAACGTATTGACTTTCCAGATGCATCAGTCTGTACTCAAATGTCATGGTAATACTGGAGAGGCACAGCGTGGGGCTGAATGGGAAAATGAAAAACTCAACAAAACATTTTCCTTTCCTGAAGAGGCTGTTTGTGGTGTTTTCCCACACTTCTGCAGCATGTGTGCACACATTGTTACTCACTGGAAAGCGTGGCCTGACTTTCACTGGTGAAACTGAGTCAGGCAAAAAGAGCTATGGTAAAGTGCCAATGTTGACAGATGCTACCACACTATCTGTCTCATAATGAGTTTAACCCCCCCCCTCTCTCTGTCTTTTTACCCCTTACGCTCAACCCTGTCCGGCAAATACAGCTAACTGCATGACCATCCGTGATGAATGGCGGTTAACAGCTGCCTCTTTTCTGATGGTTGCCTGTAAGAGCATGTAATTGCATTTGGCCCTGGGTGTACATGCACTCATTAAACCAGTGTCAGTACCCATTACATTCCAGAGCAGTGCAACAGGTACAGAATGCAAATCCCAGACACAAACCCTGTGAATGCTTTGGACCTGAAAACGATGCCACATGTAATTGTTTTTACGTAAAATTGAATTGCTTTAATTTCCTTGTATATAAACTAGGTCAAAGTTCTGACATTTAAAATAGATCTATTCAATATCTAAGTATTAGCACTACAAGGAGGTGTTGTTGGAATAACTTAGCTGGTCCCAGTTGGGGCTCACAGAGGATGAGATCCTGCTATGTTGGGACTCGATTTCCAAAAAATCAACTTTTGTTGAACCCATCTTATCTCTTTAGACATTATTCTGGGATCTTTCCCTAAAAACATTGCGAAGACAAAAAATTGTTCAATGAAATCTACCTGGGCACTTTCACCTGATGTGACGGACGGTCAACGGTTTCCCTCAAACAATATTACGCAGCTGAATTTGTAGCTGGTGAAAAATAAACAACAGATTCCACAAAAATACAAAAACAGAACAAATATTCTCTGTGGTTTTCAGGTCCTATATCCATCAGTTATTGTGATATGTTGTGGTATGTTTTGTCATGCTGCGCCCTCTGTTGTTGAGGCTGGGGCCTCTCTGCTGGGTACGAACAACCATCAGTCATGTAACGCCCGGGAAGGTGCAACTGTCTGCCTGAATCCTGCAATAATGCTGTAGGGGACAAAGAAGACGTGACATCTCAAACAAAAAGACTCCCGTCCAACTGATTGCTTCTCATCACAAAATGACGTGTCGGTGCATTCACGACTTAAGAGATAGAGGATAAAAGCTGAAAGAAATGAAATCAACAACAGAAAAGATGAGTGGCCTTATTTTCATTAGGTGTCGCTTTGGCCACTTTGGGTGCAGCCTGACACCTAGGGGACAAAGTGCGCATGCACATCTGTCTTATCACCATGGCCTACATGCAGAAAAACTCAGGTAAGGATTTCAAGGATGAGGCTCATCAAATCTCTCTCGTAGATGCAGATTATTTCTCAGCCTTTGGGTCCCAACTCATTGGAATTAATAATCATTCTATGGGGAAAGAATAGCGGGGGTGGGGGGGGGGGTGCAATAAGTGGTGTAATGCTGGAACTCTTCCAGCAGATGGCAAAGTCTGTCCAGTTTGCAGTGTGACACAGGCCTCACCCTTGAACCAGGCCTGTCTCTGGACAGTGTTTACCACACTGCCATGTTCATCATCAAGTAGCTAATCACCGAGCTGCTGAACCATGTATGTCCAACCGCAGGGCTAAACTAAGGAGTTCACTCAACCAATTCAATATTTGCATTAATCCAGAAGTAAATGGGCCCTTTACTCAGTCACAATACAATACCGACCTCGTGTGTCCTTTATGAGCCTCCGGATGACCGCTCTTCAGGTTTGGCAGTCTGCACGTGCCCTGTAGATAGCATAGAGGGACACTGTTGTGCTTAACAGTTTTCTGGTGACTTGAATAATGAGCCATAAAGAGGAGACAAAGGGGCATGTGTTTATAAGAAAGAGCGAGAGAGAGAGAGAGAGAGAGAGAGAGAGAGAGAGATAGAGATCGCTCCATCCTTCCTGGTGGGAGGTTTGAGATGCGCTGCGCAGACCCATCCGCTGCCGACGCGCACCCCCCACCACGCCACGCCACCCCCCCTCCCTCCCTCTCTCTCCCGGTCTCTCCCGGTCTCTCTTTCCCTCCTCTTCTGTCTGCCACTAGCCTACCTGAGGGGGAAGCGCACAAAGCCAACAAGAAAATCTGGCGTGTCGGCTGGGCCCTGCGCGCTATGCTGCGGTAAACAGAAGAAGGAGAAGAAGCAGAGAAAGAAACGAGGGGCCGCCGCTCGCGGTGTTTTGCGGGGGATGTTAGAGAGGGACGGAGGCGCCGCTCTCCCCGACCGGACCGCTCCGTGCGTCTGCTCCGCTGCGGCCGGCCCGCTGCGTCGCTGAGCGGCCCGCCGAAGCCCACAAGATGTCGACCAGAACGCCATTGCCAACGGTGAACGAGCGTGACACCGAGAATGTAAGTGCCGCAAACACCGGCTCCACACCGGCGGGATACCGGAGAGGGGAAGGGGAAGGGGAGGAGGGGGGTGACCCGGCTGCATGGCTATTTCTCGCACTGCTCGGTGCAGGTTTATGGCAGCGCTGCTTTTCTGGAGGGTTGCAGAGCGACTCGACCCGTGAGCATTACGGCTCATTTTTTTTTGTTTGGAGAGGGGGTGTCTCTCTCTCCCCCCCTCCCCTCCGACGGGAACAGTAGCACGGAGCCGAGCGACCTAGAATTAAAGTGCAGTTCCGTTACGTCCGCCCCACTTTGTGGACACGATACGGCGGCCACACAACGCACTGCGTCAGTGAGCTTTCATGACACACGCGAAGCTACAATGTTCATGTTCATGGAGGATGAATTGTGGCCTGTGACAAAATGGTGTTTGCTGAACTCGTGCAACCGGGGTGGGTTAATGGGAAGGGGTTGGGGGGGGGGGGTGTTGGAGGGTATTTTCTATTCTATTCTACTACGTCAGTGTTGGTGGTGGGGGAGGACGTTGTCCTACTTTTCAATGGTAGCATCGCAATGTGACATCCATCACCCATTGCGGCCTGTTGTAACTGCTCTCTCAGTGCTGAAGAAGAAGAAGAATGGGGGGGGGGGGTAGTCTATCAATCACCACACCGCTTCCACGTCTGTGATACGGACATTTAGGCTGTTTTTATTTTTAAAACACCGGGTTGGAACCGACAGAGATGTCTCGCTCACCGAGTGGAGGAATGTCTATGAGAGGCCACCCAGCTGCTCGTGCTCGTATACGCGCACGCGCCTACAATCACGGCATAACAACACAGATCTTTTGGAGATTGGCCCCAAAGTAGGACCTGGGGATGCAGGCTCTGACATATCTAGGGTCGTCTGGTTCTTTTCCTGGAAACAAGGCAAGGCACGAACTAAACCCTCCTTGTATTGTATCCTGCTACAAGCTGTAAAATCAGCTGGGAGCATCCTTTTATTCATTATTATTATCGTTCCCCGATTCAAAAAAAGAGGAGGATGTGTATCTGGGTTATCAATTGTCAGGTGATTGCATTACAATTGGAAGATACATTTCCCAAAGATTCAGTATTCAGAAATGCACCAGTGCTGCACCCTTCTAATGTTGCTCTAGGTCTCGTAACCGTAGACTGCTAAGCGGCTATTAGAGCCCTGCCTCAGCGGCCATGGCTGTAGCCGGAGAGCCTAGCCTGCCTCTGTTGGACTCCATAATGCCGCCCCAGGGCCCACTAGCAGCAGCTCAAATGCGTTGCATAACGGCTAATTGCTCAGAAAGACAAGTGTCTTTAAGTGCTGCAAAACAGAAGAAGCTCTCTCCCTTGGCTTTTTTTCTTTTTTTATAAATGTGTGTATGTGCAGGTGTGCGCTATTTGTTCAGTGTCCGGCCTCCCTGAGGACATACCCTCTGTGTTTGAGTTAATAAGGTGTCTGGAGAAGCAAACTGTGGAATAATCAAGTGCTCTAAATCACCTGCCTGTCCGGATGCTCATCTGCCGATTTACGGACTTTTGGAGGCAAGCCAAGGGTGTGCTTGTGAGCTAAGGCTTGTGTGTCTGAAGGACAAACTACCCACATGAAATATCTGATTTGAAGTCGATGGGAGGAACCAAAGTTACTTTAATGTTGACATATAACGGCTACATAATAAGAAAAGCAACACACATGTTTCTCTCTTCCAGGGAGATGTTTGGTGCATTAGATGGGAAGAGATTGAATCATGCAGCGTAGCTCTCACTCACTCAGGATTTATTCGATCCAAGGTGATGTGCACCCTACGCGGTGTAGTGTTTCTCCAGTGAAACGGAAGCAAAAGAGGAGGCTTTATTCTCTGGCTGGGTGTGGTGCTCAGGAGCAAAGGATCATGGGATCTCTGACCTGGACTGACATCAGCAGCTGCTGTGGAGGAGAGGAAACAGGCCAGCAGACGCTGTGCGTAGCCTGTGCCAGCTCTGTGCTTATAGCAAGCCTTTCCTAATTCACCTTCAAATGCCATATTGCTGGGACCCTGGTTAACAGGTCCGGCCGTGGGGCCGGTAATATTTTATTATGACTCTTGACTCTGTACCGTATATTTTGTAGGTATTCTCAAAGTGAAAAGGTCAGTTTACTTTCTTTAGTTATTGAGTCTTGTCTTTTGTCTGAAGGTCTTTTTGAGGTTGAGGTGTCAGAGGGAGTGGGCGGGCAACACTGTGTGTGTGTGTGTGTGTGTGACGGCATGTAAAAAAAAAAGTAACAGTATGAATGCATATGCACATGTGGATCCCCTGCTTGAATCTAGCTCTAGGTTTATGGGTGCATCTCCGCTTGCACAACAAACCTCCCCAAACCTCCACTCCGCTGCATCGTTTGTCTGTGTGAGGCCCATCTAGCAAGAGGGAAGGGTCACCTTTTGTATTACCGACCGTGTCAAAAAGTCAGAAAGGTTGATGGAGCCGCACAACTGGTGTCCGTTTAAATCAGCGGGGATGTTATTTATCTCGATCCGGTGTCTTTTTTTCCCCCCGCAGCACTCTTCGGTGGACGGCTTTGTTGAACCGCCGGTTCCCCCGACGAAATCTGCGAGTCGCCACAGCCTGCCGCGATGCCGCAACTCTTTCACCTCCACAGAGGAGCACCCCCATGTTGGCAATTATCGCCTCCTAAAGACAATTGGGAAGGGGAATTTTGCCAAGGTGAAGCTGGCACGACATGTCCTGACTGGACGGGAGGTGAGACAAGTTTTCATTTACATCTTGGTATGAATCCATTGTTCATCCCAAACTTTGTGTGTGAACCTCACTCTTTAATTGCCACATGTTAACAGTTGAGACTGCAGCTCACTATTACCTGCAGCATCGCTTTATCTATCGATCGTTGTACTTATGGATTCAAGGAGAGCCATGGAGGCAGCGGCCTGGGATTGATAACGACCCGCGGCCCTTTGGTGCATTTCATCTCCTCTCTCCCCCGTTTCCTGTGATTCTCCAGCTGCTCTAAAACCAGCAAAGAAAAACCTTAAACATTATCCCAGAAATTAAAAAATGTCCATTGCAACATCTTGAAATTAAAATCAATCTAAAGTCAAAAGATATTAAGTTACCATAGCAAACCATGAATGCTTTCAAGAAGAAGATTTAAAGAGTACTTACAGTGAGGTCATCTTCTCATCTTAGTTACAATTTTACACATCCATCAGAGAAACCTTAGTGTAGCAAAAAGAAGGTGTTTAGTAAATGAGAAATGTTGTTTTAGCATGTTAAACCTCTTTTTTGGCATGTGCTGATTCTCAGGAGAACAATTGATTTCCTTTCACGGCAATATTGTCCCCGTCCATGTTAGTTCTCCCCATCAGGTCGGGTCAGGCTCTCTTTTTCTGCTTTACACACAAACACACACACATACACTGCTGACCTGTCAGACTGATGGACATTCTGCTTTGGTGTGTGTGGTAATTAAAGCTTCTGTTTCCCTAAGGAGAAAACCGTGACCTGCGATCTGTCTTTCAAACGGCACGTACCACAGCACTCACTGGGAGCCCTGAGCTACCTCACATATCCCGTCATGTCTTTTTCTTAGCCTCTTGTTTCATCATGTCCCTGCTCTGATCAAAGTACGGAGGGCATGAATATTCTCTCAGGTCCAACCAGTCTGATCCATTCTGCGTCCTTTTATGCTAATGTTAAGCAGGCACATCTAGCACAGTGCCCACTGCTTGCTGAGAAGGTCAGCCTGTCGCTTTGTGTACCTGAGTGCCCTTGCTGGCTCATCAGAATGCAAAGACATAGATCAGAGCGAGAGGTGGAAAGAACACAACGCACACAAAAAGAAGGACGCCGTGTGAGCTGCAGTTTGTTATCGGTTGTTGTTGTTATCGGCAAAAAGCTTAAAAAAAAAACAACCTCTACCTCTGTAGAAAACCATGAAAAGAGTTCTGTCTAGGGAGCAGCAGCCACTTCTAGGAGACAGAGTGTCCTCTATCTCTATCTAGGAGGGGGACTACATGACGTAAAAACACACACACACGCACATGCACACACTCCCATGCTCAGCTCCACTGATGGAAACCTTTGTCCTCATCTCCTACCCAGTAGGGAGGGCGATGATACATTATTATTTATGTATCTTAATGATACCTCATCTTCTCATTGTTGCACTACATTTTGACCAACGTTGGTTGTTTTTTCATTAATTGATCAACCCATGAAGAAGTTAGCATAGCTGCTGCGATGCTATAGTGTCATATTTTAAAGAACAACATAAAGATGTTTTCACTCTTCTCCTGACTTGCTTCAGCAAGAGTTTGATTGAAAAACGTTTCATCCAGTAACCTGCCACACATTTTTAAAAGTGCATCCCCTTTTCAAACAGTTCCCAAAGAGGGATTCTTTCTCGGCTTGTTCTTCATAAACCATACGACGAGTCAAATGAATCGATCGATCGATCGACTGACTGTTTCGGCTCAAATGTTACACATAAAAGGGGCAGTAACTTTTTATGCACACACAGAGAATATATACAGACACCATACTAAAACAAGACAACAATGCTAACCACAAATAATTACAATAATAACAACAATTTTTATTTTTATAGCCCAAAACTAAAGGATGGTTACCAGAATACTTGCTAAGATAAAAGAGTAGTACGTTCACTCTTATGCATCATATTCTTATATTCGAGCAACAGTAATGCCTTTCTCTCCTGCGTATGAAATAGGACCTTGTGCTCTGCCACAATAGTTCCCTTCAGCTCACAGAGGTAGTCTAGCTCAGGCGGAAATCAACACGTAGAGGAACATGTAAAGCTTTTTAGCACACAAGTGAAGCTATGATTCAATTTCCCCTCCATGTCCTCCAGCTCGATGTTCACGTTTACGCCGCTGAATTACGTGCGCAATCGGAAAAAAACTGCATTCGGTGAGGAGCACCAGAGTGTGTTACGAACAGCTGAATAATTAACAGTGACGCGTGTTGCCCTTCTGACACGCTGGAGCTAAATTATTCACCCTCAAATCCTGTACACGGAAAACCCACATGCACACACACACACACACACTGGGATATGCCATCCCCTCGTTCATTGAATCTGGGGGGAAAAGGAAATATTGGTACGGTGTAGCGGAGAGGAAGTGTAAAGGATATCTCTGACTCATGCAGAGGGAATAGTGTAAGATGAAACAATGGAGTTATACACATGAGGACCACACCTGTGGGCATACTTTTACGCACACAAACAGGCATACGCACATCTGCGTCCACCTCAGGTTGAGTTCTGACCAAGGGGGCGAGGTCTGTCACGACTTCAAAATGTGTCACTTTATATCAACGCCACCATGAAACACATTTAGCGTGAATGTTTGTTTTTGTACATACGAGATGCAAAACATGGTAATACTCATTATAGAGACTCTTTCATTGCAACTGCATGACTATGAAACCGTTTGGATCTCAGTTCACACCAACATTTTTAAGATGTTTAACACTGTGAAATGGTCTAAACTCCCCCTGGGGCCCAAAGGAGGCCCAGCATTCCCAAATTGGTCTTCCTCAAACCCCTGTGTTCTCTTAAGCAAGGATGAAAAATCTCAATTGCTTGGTGGGACCGCAAAATAAGACATTTGTTTTCATTTCGCCACTCTTAAGACTATGCAAATAAAAATGTAAATATTGTATTAAAAAAAGAGTGCAACATCAAAAGGCCACATGTATTACTTGTGTAAAAGTGATTATTATAAAACGGCTCCTCTAATCTCCTATCAGCACAATGCTACGAGCTTACTGGGAGTCTGCAGTGTGGCTCAGCTAGTTTGTAAAAAGCTGCTGAGCTCTCAGAAAGGGAAGGGAGCAGGTCGGTTTCAGAGTGCACGTATTGAGATGGATGGATGCTTCAGACTAGCAAGATTTGACCGGCCAACAATAGATGCCCGACCTGCAGAGTCACACGTGCTAAAGTCGGCCTGCCACACGGGGAGGGGGTCTGTGGATGCATTTATCATCTTGCATTCATCATTTTTTATCTCTACACCCCCCCCCCCCCCATTTCTTCTTTTGACTCTGTTGTTGTCTTTTCTGTTTCTAGGTGGCGGTGAAGATTATAGACAAAACCCAGCTAAATCCCACCAGTTTACAAAAGGTGAGTCACTCTTTTTATGGCCACATGGTAACATTAAAGTCTTGTTTTTTCCATTAGTCATTTCCACGTTGCTGCTGCTCGTGTGTCCTTGCTCTTTGAACTCCGGATGTGCCGTTTTACATAACGTAATCAGATGAAGTCAGGAGAGACCACAAAGGTACTTTAATCCAGTGCCCCTCTTGACTTTCTGTTGGTATGCGGCGACGAGCCGCCAAAAATACCCCCGCCTGCCTGTTTGTCACTTACCCTTGTCCAGCAGCCATAACACATTACGGCAAAGAGTTGGGGACAGTTTCCTGATTACTAGATCCAAATCCAGCTCTTTCTGATGATTAAACGCACACAATCCTCCCGGTAGATTACACCATGTGGAAGGAAAGCTGCTGTAAGCATCACCTACTGTGAGTCTGAAAGTGATGCAGGTCTGCAGCTCACAGACAGGATTTATTTTCTAAGGTCAGAACATCATTGTACCTTGTCTTCCCATATCTCCTCTTTTAAATTGAGCGTTTTTGTAAAGGATGGAGAAATTGCTAAGCAACTTCTGGAGGGACTTGTTGGTCTGTAATAAAGGGCTACTGTTACCAGCACCACACCTACATAGTCGATGGCAGTTGATGTCTTGATGGACCTCTAGGACTGCCAGGCCGAGAAAATATTGCAGCAACAAGCTGTCTCAAATAGCAACAGCAATTTGCTTCCCAAAATGTCTCCCATCCCACATTTGTCTGAGTGGGTAAACCAATGAGTCTGGCTAATCAGACCCGGTAGAATTGTTTTACAAATGGTCATATTTGTGTCTGGCCCTTTAATCCTTGTTGAACTGTGAAACAGGAATATCGGTTCTCCACAAGAAAATAATCTGTAATCATCTTGGATCTTAATGGAATCCGACTGCAATTCTTCAGGCAATCGGGGCGATGGAGCTTTGAGAATTCCAAGCTTTGAGTTCTGCACTCCTCTAATCTGACACAGATGAATTTTATTGTGAGAGGTCTTTTGTTAGACAGCCTATTGTGTAATTTCTAATCTGCAAACGCACAGTGGGGTAATGAACATTTGGAGTGTGTGTGTGTGTGTGCCGCAATGCAAATGTGAATACAAACTGGTTTCCCCCGCTTTGGGTCTTGTCTCGGTCAGGAGAAGTTACGCACCCCTTTGGTTGAGATGTCCGCTGCCTGTTGACGGTCACGGCAGGCGCATCATGTGACACTACTGACCAATAAGGATCTGTCTGATCAATTATTCAGTGAGCCTTTGAGATGTCCGCTGTAGACCCGAGAGGGTCAATATGGAGAATTATTTTTGCTTGTCATGGGGGATGAGCTATTGTTGGTATGAAAGCAGGTACCAGTGTAAGTGTTTGTGTGTAAAGTCTGGTGTGTGTTCGTGTACTGGAGTGAAAAGACATGTTGATATGTGCACGGCTTGCAGTTGTATAAAGAATGATGTCAGCTGCTCTGCACTATAGATGCTGTAATGGTGGTCAGAAGTGGCATCTGCAATGCAGAAGCTTGCCTTATAATGCAGCAGTCGTCTCCTGGGCTGAATCAATAGTCTCATTGGGTCAGGGTGTATTTGCTATCCTTCTGAAAGCCCCACTGTGCATTAAATGCATTAAACATCCACCTTCACACAGCTTTTAGACAAATAATATTTGGAAAGAATGAAGTCAGTGGTTTTCATTCCTGTGTTTTTGGGGGGTTTGTAGTGCTTCTGGTTTTCTAGTTAATTATATCTGATGGCAATGAAATCGGATGACGGAGTAATAAACAAAACAAGGTATTAGTCCCAAGGAATGGAGTTCCATACCAACACACTAATTTAAGGATAATTGTAAGGATACTTTGGTTAAATTCTGGTGGCTATAATGACCTCGTCTCCTCTTGCTTTGGAGTTGTTTGTACTGGGGATGAACCATGCATATATTTAATTCCCTGTAATAAAACTGTTTTTTATTAGTGATTCCGCCTGTCTCGTCAGTGTGGGTGAGCGAGGTTTCAGAGGTCTAATCTGGCCACATCGCTCCTCCTCTCACTGTTAACTGCAACTCATTCACGTTATCCCGTCAAAATGCAACTGATCTGTCTTTTTGTGGTCTCAGAGGAGCCAGGCTGTGGGCACACCATCTGCCTCAGTAGGCACAGCCAGCGCACTGGCAGATCCCACAAAGCTACACACACGCACGCACACACACAAGACTGCATGACAAATACATAGGTACATACACAGGAGATCCTTTGGTTTATGCAGAAGCCTCCAGCTGGCACAACCTTTTTTTTTTTTCAGTCACATTTGGCATAAATTCATTCGCATGAATTCCTGGATTGATGCAACCATCAATTCATCCATACACATGCAAACAACCTCAAAGCTATCTCAAGAGTATTTCGAGACCTCAGAGAAAACAAATATTTTGTTTTGGGGGTTTCCCTCTGATTATTTGATTTGAAAAACAGGTTAGCTTAGGCCGACAATTGAGTCACATGGCTAGAATGAAGCTCTGGTCTGTTCCTTTATGGTCCTATCTTCCCTGGTGGGACTTTTTGGTGGTTTCAGTGTAACAGGAAATGAGGTCAGCTGAGCTTCCAAAGCACCTCCTTAGATCAGCCTCAGGAAATGCATCTCATGTCATCTCTGGTCAGGCATGTTGACGTTGTCAGGGTTTTTAGGCATGTTAGCCCTAAAATAGGCCTCTCTGTTAATCCCCCTCTTTCAGTAGGCAAACGCTTCCCTGATCCCACCATCCCATCGCTCTCTGTCGCTTCCTAATCTGTAAATATGAGTCGAACAATGACATCAACAACAAAATATTAAAGGTTATATAATGTGCCGCTTCCAACACACGTTAGAGCCTGGTGCTTTTCAGAATGCAAGACACCATCACATTGGGAAAAGGTAGATGATGCAAAACAGGCCGGAGAAAGTGAAGGGAGTAAACAAAGTGACAGAAACACTGGCAGCTTCACAACTTTTTTTTTTTTTTTGTAATCTCCTTTCCTCTGTGGCTCAGAGCCGTAATGCTGCTAACCTTCAGTCTCCCAATGTTATGTCTCAGTGTCGCCGTTTTACTGCAGCCAGAGCGCGTTCAGAACAGCATACTGTATTTTCCTCCAGTTGCAAAAAAGCTCACCATGGGGTCAAGCTCTTTTAATGGGTGTTGTTTATGTTTCTGTCTTGCGCCTGCCACACTACATTAGCCAACAAAATGCTGTTGAGCCCATTGGCCACTGGGGCTCTTGTCTGGTTCAGATGACTGGAATGTGATTGGACAGACAGCGCTTTTCACTGCCGTGAGACATGAAACTAATCAAATGTTGAGGCGGGAAAATACGGATGCATGTTTTTATGTATGTGGAGTGTTCAAACACAGGTGTTTAGTGCTAAGTTTTCACTCACGCAGTACTGATCCAGCAGGATGTTTTGATTGGGAAGCGAGTAGCCAGTTGTTCCTGTGCAAAGTAAATTAACTAAAAAAAAAATGCTACGGTGCCATGATATCACGTCTATGCGCAGGCTCGTAAACACTCCACAATACCAGATCCGACATTTTAGGCTAAACGAGAGGAATCCCCAACACCCAGTAATGGGCTCCCTGGTAGAAGTGGAGTTGTGTCTTGGTGGCACGTCTTTGCAGAAGCAGACAGGTGTTATTTTCAGCAGCAGGAGAAAAGGACAGAGACACCGTGTTCCCACCGCATGTCTGTCGTCATGTCTTCTTTTGACATTATTTACATGCATGCGTTGTTCTAAAGTGTTATTGGCGCATATGAAGACACGCACGCACAGACACACCGATCGGAACGGTGAGGCAACTCATCCTATCAATAATCCCCATGTGGAATGAGCAACTGCGCTGCTGTGACAGAAACAGTCCAGCCAGTCCCCCCCCCGTCTGATATCTGCTGTTCTTCTCCTTCTGCATGGGGGGCTGTGCTGTAATTAAGGCTAGTTTGGGAGTCTGGGTGCCCCTGGGTGGCTGGAAGTAGGTCACTGGCACAGACCACTGACATGCAGGCGCATCGGAAACGTTGCGTTTGTGATACACATATTGTTTTTTTGTCTCAACTCCCCATCTCAATCAATATTTTGTATTATCCAATTTAGTTAAAACAAAGTAATTTAGCCTCAAGGGAAGTTGGCCCAGATATTCAGGACTCACCTTCTCCGGAATCACATTGACAGCCACGCTGTGACTCCACTGTATGCCTGTAGGTAGTATTGATATTAATTGTAGACTAGATCGGAGAACATGAACTCATTATCTCCTGTCAGCCTCCTTTGTGGCTTCCTACATCCCTGTTGTGCTTTTATCGTCGGGGCTGCGTTTGTTGTCCTCGTTTTCCTCCGCTCTTCTCAGATTTGTTCTAATTTTTGTTTCCAAGCGGCTGCACGCGTGCGTCCCATGTGAAGGGCTTTAGGGCAATGACGCCAACTAGAGAGAGAGAGAGAGAGATGACTCTTTGGTCCATCACTCATTCAGATCAGAATCATGTAGTCGTGTCTCGTAGCGTGCGTCACATGTTGGAGCATGTGAGTGGGTGGATGCATATAAGGCTGCGACTTGTGTGTCTCTTCTTGTGTACTGCAGGATCTTTTGGTTATTGTGTCAGTGCGTTTCCACTCTAATTGACTTTGTTACCGCGGGGGAACCTCTCGGGGCAACGCAGCAGCTGATGAATTTGGAGCGGGGTTTGCCACCCAGGAGAAGCTCGCTGTTCTGAGCCGCTGAGCAAGGGAAGGTTTTTTGTTGATAAAGACATTGGTGCCATTTGAATTATGAAATCTGTATGTACACATTACTTTACAATGTTCAGTGTTTCCCCTACCAATAGAACAACAGTTTTAACTTTCTAAATCAGATTTAAGTCCATAAATGTATATGTGTTATTTAATAAGTGAGTAAACAGCTATTTTTAGTGTAGTAATACACAATGTACATGGGATTGATTAAAAAAAAAAAAACTACAGTGCCTATCTTCCCTCTAACGAAGGCAGATGTCACCCAGTGCAACAATGCGTCTCGCTTTTTTAAATTGTATTCCGACAACAATGGAGCTCTTGGATACAGAGGAATAATCCATATTGGCCCTCACAAGCAACACTTGTCAGCAAGGGGGGGGGGGGAAATGTTAGTTGGTTTTCTAATTTCTTTCATTTTCTGCGATTTTTGGACAATGAGAAGAATATAGAATCACAATTTTTTTGGAATGCCTCTGCAACAGCACGCTGTGTCAAAAATCTAAGACGAGAGGCAGGAAAGAGGCAAGTAGAGACAGAGAAGAGAGGAAAGAATTAGAGGGAGAGGGAGTACCTGCATGTTGTTGAACCAGACTGTAGCTGAGAGGTCCTACTGGGTTGGGCCTGCTCACACTGGTATAATGGCTGTGTTAGATGACCTAGAAACATAGACTATCCTGAGCACTTATGTAAGACCAAAAAGGCCATTAGAAAAACTGCAAACGCACACTGACTCACACACACCACTACAATGTCCACTCTCATTTCTAATTTGACGTGTTCCGTAACGACGCGTGTAGTAAACTATTTTTATTTTATTTTTCAAACTTCAAGGACACACACGGGAGGAGACAGCAGTGTCCCCCGGGGCATGTTTGCTTAACCAAAAAGCCTGAGCAAAACGGCAAAATCTGTGCTCTGTTTTAGTGGATGCTGAATCCCAGCAAGCATTGTGTTGAAATTGAACACTCACATGCAGCCTGAGCACGTAAATGATTCAACAGCACCTCTAAGTGGCTGCAAGAGCGAGGAGGCAGCTTCAAATGAATGCAATAACTGAATTCCCTTCTTTCTCTCTCTACACGGCGCTCAGAGAAAACAAACTTTGAGGATGTGATTTTCCTTTTCTTGGTTTCCTCGGGAGACCGATTCAACACCTTCACTGCTTGAGTCCTATTGCTTTCTGCCGTGCGGTAGATGCTCATGTTCCTGTGGGCCGGGACCCTGACTCTGCTCAGCTCCTTCTCCTCAGCGCCCTAATCAGAGCGTGATCACATTTTTGATCTGTGTTTTTTCCCAGAATAGATGAAGCCGACACTCAGGGTCATGTTGTGTTATTTGTTGTGTCTTTTTGAATTGGTTGAATCTCCCTCTGTGTCTCAACAGCTCTTGAGGGAAGTCCGAATAATGAAGGTGCTGAATCATCCAAATATTGGTAAGTTCAAACCGGAGCCTGAACCAGCTCGATGGCAGCACTGATGTTCCTATTTGATTTGGATCAATGTTACCAGTTAAACCGACACCCAGCACCAAGCAAAGCCACAATAACTTCCTCAAATAGCCTCATGGAAATATAATAACTCTGAGCTCTGAAATCTGAGCTTGCACTTTAATCAGAAACCTTTAGTTTGTGTTATGGATTTCCCATGTTTTGCAGTAAATGAATGCATGTATTTCTATTTCAGTATATTCTGTCCTTCAAATTTGAACTTTTACCAGATATTGGGGAATCATCCGGTAGTTAGATGAGCTTAACACTTGGATTGGTTACACACAAATACTTGGCTTCCCTTGACAATGAAGTGTGTTTACTTCAGACTCAGATATGAGTTTTATTGCAATGAATGAAATTTCATTAGATGAGTAAACTCTTATCTATCTTTATTAAATAACTAATGTATTAGTTTCTCTCCCCTTTCTAATTGCTCCTGCAGTGAAATTGTTTGAGGTGATTGAGACGGAGAAGACGCTTTATTTGGTGATGGAGTATGCGAGTGGCGGTGAGTCACACATAGTTGACTATTTGAGTGTATTTCTGCTTTTTATTTCCGCAATATCAGTTCTAGGGCAACTTCATTAGCAAACACGGACAACTAAAGTCATGACTTTACACCACAAGGTCATGTAAATTACAGCTGCCTTTAATCTAATATCCATATACAAAGAATACACTATTTCGTTACTATGAGGTATCTAGAATACCTCATAGCAACAGGGACTACTACTATAGCTGTGACAAAGGTAACATAAATGGTGAATATACTGACTCACAATTGTATGTTTCCTCTCTTTACTCCAGGAGAAGTATTTGACTATCTAGTTGCTCACGGCAGAATGAAGGAGAAGGAGGCCAGGGCCAAGTTCAGACAGGTGAGTCATCAGTATCGCTGCCCTCTGTCGTCATTCCACTCACTGCATGCACCAAGATCGTCACCGACTGCAGAGCAAAGATGGAGCGTTGAAAGCTTGGCCAGAGAGAACGGGGGGGGGGGGGGGGGGGGCAACTTCATAACAGATGCTACCATGACACCTAGTGGTACTATAAGAGCAATAAGCCATTGACAGCAATTCGGTGGCCTCTTTTATGCTCACTTATGCACTGAAAATGGACAGAATTAGACCAGTTATTTCACATCCACGCTGCTCATGTTTAACATCCCCCACTGATGGTCATAGATGACTCAGAGGAACTGTGTGTGACACAGTGTGGGAGGTTTGTGTGTGTGCATGTGCATATGTGTGTGGGTCTCAAAGAAGTATTTGTGTGTGTTTGTGCGCATAAGAGCTGGAAGGTGGGCGGCATCTGTCAAAGAACAGTGTTTTGTTTTATTTGATTGATGCTATTCCGGCATATGTTAGTGATTTTACAACTTTCAGCTGTCTTAGTGCTTACTATGCGTCATTAACGTGATTAAAGGGACTTTTAGGCCTAAAGATCACAGAATTTGCTTGCATGAAAAAAAGGTCTAGGCCTTGGATAAAGATTTAAAAGCCTCAAAAATGTCCAAAAAGGCAGAAAATACTTTACTGTCTCCTCTGCTTTTGCCGATCGCATTCTTGTTAGCCCGTTAACAATATTCAGGATGTCAGCACAATTTCCTTTACCATCTTCTTGAAATTTTGAACATAGGAGACGATCAAAATTCTGAAATCTGAATAATGGTTTTACTTCTGCTCTCATCAATGTGTTTTTTTAATCTATTTTTATTTGCTTACCTGTGAACAAAATGCATTTAAATGTTGGTGCTGAACCACCTTTGAATATGGGATGAACCTGTGGTGTCTCATGACGTGTATGTTTGCATTTTAGATTGTGTCTGCAGTGCAGTATTGTCACCAGAGGAGAATAGTACACAGGGATCTAAAGGTGAGGATCTTGTAACTGATTTCTCCTTATGGAGAGGCATCCATGCGCAGCCTGTAAATCTTGAGAAAACCTCTTGATCATCTTGTTTTCCGTAGGTTTTGACATGTTATCAAGCCACATGATGAGTTTGCTTCATCTCTCCCCAACCTCAGGCAGAGAACCTTTTGCTGGACGCTGACATGAACATCAAGATTGCCGACTTTGGCTTCAGCAACGAGTTCACTGTGGGCAGTAAGCTGGACACTTTCTGTGGCTCCCCGCCGTACGCCGCTCCAGAGCTCTTCCAGGGAAAGAAGTACGATGGACCAGAGGTGGACGTGTGGAGCCTCGGGGTCATCCTCTACACGCTGGTCAGCGGATCACTGCCCTTCGATGGACAGAATCTAAAGGTGTGCACTCTTTTTTTTTTTTGAAGAATGCATTCCTTTACACAGCTCTTACAATGTTGTTTTACGTTGGATGTCGTAACTTCTGATCAGCCAGACATGTTTCCACAATTTTAGGAGTTAACACATCAGGTTTGGTCACACGGTGCTTTCAAATCTTGTTTGGTCTTTCATTCACCTCTATTTAACACTGTAAGATTTTCAAATTCACGCATGGGTTTCCTGTTTTGGTGCAATTAAGTCATGTTCTGACTTCTGCTTTTTTTCATCTTTGTCTTAGTAGACATGCTAGGTCTGATGCTTATGCGCTGTATCTGGAAATGGTGACTTTTTTCTAGTTTCATCAGCATGTTTGGTACTTAATTGAACTAATGCGATTCTACCTGAGATCTTTACACAAAGTCTTTACCACTTCATGCTGCCAAGTTTGAATTTTTAATTTAATTTGCTGTTTGCAGAGAGAAATGCAACAATAAAAATTGCTTTGATTGTATGAAAGCGTACAGCGTCTCCGCCCTGCTATTTGATGGCGGCTTTTACTTGTCTCTATTCAGAAAAGCTATTACCACTTTGAGAAATATTCAGAGGGAAGACACCCCAGCTCATTTAAAAAGGGCTGCAGCTTTCTCGATTAATTGATTGATTGCTTGGGCTTGAATATATGAAATGATTGAAAAATGCTCCTTTTAACAAAAAGGCCTATAATGCCGTTCTTAATTGTGTTGTTTTGTCTACTACTAACTAAAAATACAACCAGACTAAATTTGCATGGACAGCAAAGGCTAAAGTGTATGTGATTTCTCATGCGGTTTCATGTGTGTGTTTGTGTGACTTGGTGTTCAGGAGCTGAGGGAGAGGGTCCTGCGGGGAAAGTACCGTATTCCTTTCTACATGTCCACCGACTGTGAAAACCTGCTGAAGAAACTGCTCGTGCTCAACCCTGTCAAACGAGGCAGTTTGGAGGTATTTCTGCGGTTTTTATTTATCCACCAACACAATATTTCCCTTTGCTGTCAATTCTGAACCATTATACATACGTCTGACATCAAAGAGTGGTCTTTAATAAAAGCATTAATAACAAAGTGAAAGCACTGTATGTGATCAACATTTGTCTTCCAATGTGTCTATATAATCAGGGAAAGTTGTAGCTTATTTCTCCTTTGACTGCAGTATACAGTTGTTGGATCAATTAATACTCCGTCTGTCTAGTCGATTCCGCCCTGCACCCAGAACCACGCCGGAGTTCAATAGTAAAGATTTCTCCACCAAAAATAACAATTGATTACGTTGTTGTTCAGCCCCAGCTGATTAAATAAACAAGTCATTTATTTCTGTGGTGCCATTTGCCTAAAACATAGCCCTCATGTTGTGTAATTAACAGTTTATGATTCATTATATGAGCTTATATGATTACATGAGCTCTAACTGTCCTGTTTCTTTGTTAGCAAATAATGAAAGACCATTGGATGAATGTGGGTCACGAGGAGGAGGAGCTAAAACCTCACATCGAGCCGGAGGCGGACTTCAGCGATTTATCCAGAATAGGTATGTCTGAAAGTCTGTGACTGTGTGATGATGTCACTCACCATGTCCTGTCTAGTTTAGGGATTCATTTTGACCTCTCTCTGTTA
Source organism: Pungitius pungitius (assembly GCF_949316345.1). NCBI lineage: Eukaryota > Metazoa > Chordata > Actinopteri > Perciformes > Gasterosteidae > Pungitius > Pungitius pungitius. The sequence goes on along the minus strand of NC_084912.1, from coordinate 8,097,306 downwards.
TCAGAGCTCATGGTGACGATGGGCTTCCCCAATGACGAGATCTCAGAGTCTCTACAGGGCCAGAAGTTTGATGAGGTCATGGCCACCTATCTGCTGCTGGGCAGAAAAGCTCCGGAGGTCAGCTTGTTTTGACTTGCATCATCTCGACAACATCACCAGTGGTTAATGCACTAAGTCATGTGACCACGTCCCTCACCCTATGTCTCTGTGCCTCAGTTTGAGGGGAGCGAACCGATCACTAACAGCGTCCTGGGTCAGCGACAGCGGCCGACCAGCGACATCAACAACAGCTCCAGCATTTCTCCTGCTCATCCCAAGGTCACACGCAGCATCTCGGCCAATCAGAAGCAGCGCCGCTTCAGTGATCATGGTGGGGATGATGAGGGTGGTGGTGGTGGTGTCGTAGAGAAGCCAAGTAAAGTAACCTCATCTTTCCCGGCTCTGAGAGTGCTGCTGGCTGCGTTCTGTGTAGGGGGAAGTTGCTCTCAGTCACTCAGAATTGGCCTGTTGATGTGCTTATTAGCAAGGCATTAGCTCCTACCATCTTCAACTAGTGTTCCTAGATGAAGCAAGCTGATTGAGCATTAAAAAAGATAGTAAATAAAGAGGTAAATAAGTAACTTAAAAGTGAATACAAATGGCTTGTTTTAGCATGTTTGAACCCGGTTAAGTGATTTAATGTTTATTTTCAAGATCAGTCTATCCAAATGTTCAAACCAGTGACTCAACCTCAACTCTGCACCGGTTGTTTAGCAGCTTCCTCCTAAGTCTTGTGGGGCTATTGTGTCTGGCGCCATCTGCTGGCTGGCGTCCTTCCTGCAGCTCCCTGAGCAACAGCACCTCAAAGCATGAGGAGGGAACCACTTTGCTTTGTACATGCTTGTACAACCCTGGCTTCTGTAGCTGTACGACTTGATGAACAATGTGTTGCAGATCTATATTTTAAAGACTAGATGGTGTCTAAATCTTTGCTTTGAGTGGCTTTGCTTGACGCTATTGTAACAAAGACACTGTGCTTGTTTCTTGCTTTGTTTTTTTTGTTCTTTTGAATTCCTGATTTGACCGGTTTGAGATTTTTTTTTAATTTCGTTCTCATATGTTTGTGTCTGCTAGTTGGTCCATCTGTTCCCCCGGCAGCATCGTACACGAAGCGCGGCCAGGCCTTGAGTGTGGAGAGCGACCACAGGGAGGAGTGGGACGGAGCGCGCCGGCTGGAGCTCAGCACGTCAAAAGGAGACGTTCCCGCCTCGCCACTGGGGGTGCAGGAGAGGAAGAAAACTACAAGTGCTGTAGGGGTGAGGAAGATGAGGACACAATTCCTCACACATGTCCATAGACGGCACATGCGCTCATACAAATAGGTGCAGGGGGTCTAAAGCGAGCTGGCTTTACTAATGCTTTAGAGGCTAAAAATGCTTTGTCGTTCTTTGTCTCTCTTTCCACAAACAGACCAATGGATCCATGACCCGCAGGAACACGTACGTGTGTGAACGTTCCTCTACTGACCGCTATTCAGCTATTCCCAATGGCAAGGACAGCAGGTAAACACAGACACTTAGCTCTCCGGTATCTCTATCTTTATTTTATTTTTTTCATTTAATAACGTGTTATTCAAATACTTCAATACGTACTAGTTTGACCGAGGTGTCGGGGAGCACCTCGTCGACTGCTATGAGCTCTACACGTCCTCGCCACACCAAGTCCATGTCATCGACGGGGCATCCTTCAAAGAGCACGCTGCCCCCCATCGACGACAACACAGAGCTGAAAGCCAGGTGAGCGGCCTGACCATCACCGGACCATCTGTAAAACTGTAGCTGCCAGGACTGCGTGTTTTATGTTGAAGTCTATTAGGGGCACAGATAGCGATGCTGATAGAATGATTTACCTCTAAAGGACAGTAATGCGAGCATGCAGATCTTTGTCTTTGTAATCCTATTGTTGCAGCTCCTCTCCGCGGGGTCCCTCCGCCTCTCCGTCAGCACACAGTATTAGCACCCCGGAGAAGAACCGCTTCCCCCGTGGTACCACCAGCCGCAGCACCTTTCACGGAGCTCAGCTCAGAGACCGGCGCAGCGCCACTTACAACGGCCCCCCGGCTTCGCCCACGTTGTCCCACGATACGGGGGCTCTCGCTCAGCAACGCAGGGGCACTTCCACCGGGATCATCAGCAAGATCACGTCGAAGTTTGTCCGCAGGTCAGTGAAGACAAACCACCGCCCAGCAGGGGTTGTACTTTGATCACATTTCCTTTGGCCGTCGAGTCTCAGCTCTCACAAATACCACAGGAATAAAAAGCCAAGCGTTGCTACTATGTGACTTAAGTACTGGCATTCGTGAGTCCTTCAGTTTTCAAGTAGTTGCGGTTCCTTAGCAACTGAAGGTTGATTCATACTCCTGCTACTGTGCACCTATACAGCCTTTGTATCGGTCATAAACCAAAGAAATGGACAAATAGAATAGCTAAGAAATAAAATGGCTAATTCTGGATTCAAAGTGCCGGCAGTGACATAAAAACTATAGTAAGATTCTCCAAAACCAAACTAAAGAGATTAAAGAAGTATTGTGCTCGGATTACTCTAAACTTTTTGAGCAGTAAACACAAAGCATCACACACTCTCCCTGCTTCCTGAAGACTCTCGGATCTACTCCCAGCCCTAAATGCTTATCCTAATTCCACGCTGTTATTGTGACAAAGAATAGGACCACATGATGCAAACAGCAGCTCCTCATGTCACCTTCACGGCTGCCCATAGCGGCTCACAGCTTTCTCTCCTTCTCTCTCCACATAGAGCTATGTCTTTCAGGTCAACCCGGAGGTAGGAAAACACAACGCTTGCTGCACCTGCCCCCCCCCCCCCCCCTGTCCAAACACAACTAACAGAACTCTGTGCCCACTATGACCTTGGTCCGTGTTTCCTTAACCCTTACGTATTTGCCCCACGACACCACATCCTTTGCCTACTGACACCCTTGTTATGCCGTCTTATTTCCTTCCCTTGTGTCCACTGCCTCGAGAAGAATTCTCAGGGTTCACCAGCCGTTCCTTTACTGAACGAAACAACGGTATTAATTTGCCCCTTAAGTGGTCCTTGCTCTCCCCTCGTCTTCGTGGGGACCTCAAGCTAAAAAGCATGTAATGGCAGCCGGATCAGAAGATTTTAGATCACATCAGTTGGGATTAAGGGGAACATAGCGCTCAGTACACGGGACGGTGCTTGTGGTTATTTTGAAGTATGGGCATCATGGAGTCTCCTCGTTGTGTGCTGAACCCTGTGGCACCGGGAGCGTGGATTCTTTCCCGGCATGATGCCTGACACCCTTCTCTGTATCCGTTCATGGTGGGGGTTTGGGTTGGGAGTGTGGTGGGTGAACTCAGTGTTGACGACAGCCCCGGGGGGGGGCCTGACAGTGTGCTCCTGGTTTGTTTCAGGGTGCCTAGCGAGGGAGAGGCCAGCGCCAGGACAGAAACGCCGAGGTGAGAATTTGATTGAGGCGTAGTTTTCAAAGAAAGCACGGAACCAACTTCCGCCTCCTTCTACGCTTCTATTTCTCTTCTGTCTCCCCTTCTGTTGGTGTAGAAGTGCGTCAGGCGACACCAAGGAGGACGGCTGTCGAGACTCCAAGCCCCGCTCGCTCCGTTTCACCTGGAGCATGAAGACCACCTCCTCCATGGAGCCGGCCGAGATGATGAGGGAGATCCGAAAGGTTCTCGACGCCAACAGCTGCGACTACGAGCAGCGCGAACGCTTTCTGCTTTTCTGCGTCCACGGCGACGCCCGCCAGGACAACCTGGTCCAGTGGGAGATGGAGGTGTGCAAGCTGCCCCGGCTTTCCCTCAACGGCGTGCGCTTCAAGAGGATATCGGGCACGTCCATCGCCTTTAAGAATATCGCCTGCAAAATTGCCAACGAGCTCAAACTGTGACGGCAGATGGAGTCCCAGTCAGTCTTTGGTGAGCGCTGGTTACGGTCTATTCTCATCACTGGATTAGTGTTGACTTACAGGACAGCACTTAACAATTCAGCACTGAAGGTCCTCACCTCGCAGAATTAAAGGGGGGGAACTCGGCTGGTAAACGTGCAATTACTGGCCACGAATGTACTGTACAGGGTAGTGGGTCGGAGAGCGAGCGCAAGGTTTAGCCTCTGTGACGGAGAGAGAGAGATAGAAAAAACAGCTAGACCCCAGTTTTGTTTTTCTTCCGTCCGGCCCTCTCGTCATAGCACACATTCATGTAACACGTGCAGTATGCAACTGAAGATGACCATCCTGCAATAAGGTTTCCCATCTCTTTTTCTAAACGCCTACTACGAGATCTACTGTCCTTGCTGAATAACCGTTTAGTTACTGAACGCTAAGATAGCCGCTTTTCCACCTGTGTTAAGTCAGTATATAGATCAGGCTGGAGCCAATACTAAAACTACGTAAAAAGAGAATTGTACTGTATGCATAACATCTGCAGGTACTGTATTGTATAATGATTTTAAGTTCTGTACATAATTTTATTGTCAATAATGTATTTTTTTTCATGGGATTTCAGTTCTTTCCTAATATAATTGATGTCTCTTAAAGCATTATCCTTTTTGTCTGTGAAGTTGTTGTTTTTTTTAAGTCTTTTTTTTTAAGAGCCAACATTTTGAAAATAGTGTTTTTAATTTAATTTAAAGAGCACTAAATTATTTTGTGGAGTATTAAGGGATGTGTTCCCTTGCCTTTTGTGTTATATTTTATTTGCCTATGGAGAAAAAAAATACTAAGTTGCATAGACTTGAGTAACTTCAGTTAAACCCGAAAATGTGTTCACTTTATTTTGTCTCCGCAGACGGTAGGTGATTTGGAGACCCTACTGCAATTGCACAATTTTTTCCAGGGTGATGATCAGGCATGAACATGAGAGTATGCACCTGTATTTCCTTCATGTTGGTTTGGTAGTCCTCAGTTTAAAACAAGCAGGGTAAAACTGGTTTACTTTGGAAAGCAGAGGACGCTTTTATCCTGAAAACCTGAAGGAAAAGTCAAACAACCACAATGAAAGAAGCAGTTTGTCTCAAGAAGCCTTTCTAAAGAGTCTGATTTAGTCCTCCCACCAGGATGGTTGTGCAGGTACTTGTGTATCTCCTTGCTTGTGTTTTCTTTTTCTTTTTTATTCTACAAATTTTATTGTATTTATTCCATTACATTGTAATGTGCTGCTTTGTAGAATTGAGGCGTGCACTTTGTTGGAGAAAATAAAGATGATTTTATTTGTTTGTATCTATTAAATTTCTTTTCTTCACGTCAATTTCCTTGGAGCAGTGAGGTAGTTGTGTTTGTGCGTGTTGTTGTTTTGCTTTGGTGTTGGTATTTCACACTGAAGCATTGCAGTGAGACACAGTGCCATTACAAAGCTCAAATAAGATGTAACAGCTAACAATGTAAACCTTTATTGACTCTACAGAGCATGATATTAGTCAATAACTTAATTCTAATCATCACACAGTTGATTTATTATGCGCAAATGTCAGTCAAAGGTAAAATATCACAAACAATATCCTTAGTGTCTTAATTAAGTTCCTTCAATTGTGTGAAAATAGTTCCCGTATTCCCAATCTGTTTCCATGCTTATGAAAAGCTGTTATTTTCAATACTTTAAACATTGTACAAACCATTAACAATAAAAATGTCAGTTATACCGGATACCTGAAAGGATTTTTTAGCTATATTCTTTACACATTAATGTGGATATTTTCCAAATTATAAATATAATCTCAAATCCTTAACAAATACGTATCCAACCGGCATGGTCCCTCTTAAATTTACAAAAGCTACATTTACAAATTGTTTAGCGCACAAGTGGAAAGACAGAAAAATGTAAACATTTTGTTTTGGCAGATTTGTTCAGTTAAACATGTTACTAGATCATAAAGTACCATTTCATCACTACTTTCTGTAGATAAATATATGAGATTACAAATGTATAAACATTGCTGAGACACATCTAAAGCTGAACATAAAAAAAACAACCTACAGGCAAGATTGAATGGATTATTGAGCATGGCTGTGGGGATGGCCGCGGTGAGGCCCTGCTCATGCACTAACGTCATGGTCTAATCCTAATTTGAGGTGCATGCATTAAAACAATATGCATCTCAGCCAAATGTATTTGGTTGAAAATACATTCACACCTGCCTTGCTCAAGCTAGGATCCCCTAAAACTTGCAGTGTTGTTGTCTAGATCTGCTACGACAAGCAAAGTAACCAACGCAAATAATCAAACAATCCGCTAAACCGGTCGAGAGATCAGTCGCTCAGATCGATGACCAGGTGCTCGTAAATCTGAGTTTTCCCTTTGAAACTGGAGGCCAGCAGGAACTGCCGGTTGTCTATGGAGATGGGAGAGAAGGCCCTCGGCGCCTGGATGTTCACCTCCTGGAAGTGGACAAACTCGCCCTCCTTGGCGTCCCAGCGGTACACCTGGGTGAACGAGTAGTCGCTGCCCAGCACGGCGTACTGCCAGCTGCCCACGGAGAAGGGCTGGAACACCATGGAGCCGCGGGAGGGCATGGTCTGCAGCTCCCTGAAGAGGGCCCCGTCCCAGCGCATCACCTTGGAGTCGCCGATGAATCGCGTCAGGCAGATGAAGAGGTCGGACTTGACCTGGAAGTGCTTCACGGCGTAGACGTCCTCCATTTCCGGGATGTCGGTGCGCCTGTCGAACAGCTTGGTGGTTTTGTTCCACTGGTAGATGACCGGCCTCTGGGAGCTGCTGGACAGGATCAGGTGAGGCTTGGAGGAGATCTCCATGTACTCCACGTCCGTGTCCCGGTACCACGGGTGGAGCGATTGGTGAGAGTAGAAGCCGTTGCCGTTCCACTTGTAGATGGTGGTGGATCCGGCCTTGGAGCTGTCTGCTACGACGAAGAAGGACTCGCCGTCGATGCGGAACGTCTCCACGTCGTTCGGTTTGCGGATTTTGAGGATGTCGATGCCTTGGAGCTTGATGAATTTGTTGGCAGAGGAGTCGCGCTTGTAGATGTGTGAGCCGCCAAACAGCTGGGCCACTATGACGAAGAGCTGGTTGTCAATGACCAGAGGTTTGCAAATCACTGTGGATGTGCCTGCGGAGGAGGAGGAGAAGAAGAAGAAGAGAGAAAAACAAGATAGTTTCACTTGTTCCAGACGAATGTCTCCATCTAGGGGATCGTCTTTCAACCTCATCCCCCCCGCCCCCTCATTTTAGACTCACACAGCTCATTCACAACCACATGACAGCTTATGTGAAACAGCCTTTGCTTACTGTCAATGTCATCGAAGCTTCTGAAGACCATCTCCACGTGATCCCACTCTAGAAAGCTGCATTTCCCTATGAAGGGCTGAGCAAACACCACATACTGATCGCTCCCAAAGGAAAAGGCCTCCACGGATATGGATTCAAACTTCAGGGACTGGTAGGAAGCGAACTCTATATGACAGGAACAAAAACATGGCGTCAGTGATTTAAAAAAAAAGCCAGGAGAAGCTGGCCTCGTTGCTATAAAAAAAACCAAGCTGAATAAGAAGTATTTTGTGTTCTCCACCTGTGGTGATGCAGTCGAAGGACAGCGGCACCAGGTCGTTAATCTTCTTGTCCAGCTGTGAGGCCGGGCCTTTACAGTAAATCTGGTCCACTGTCGCGTTGGTGCTGTACATCCACTCCACCAACCACTTCAGCTTACAATCACAGGTGAACTGGTTCCCTCTCAAGTCTCTGAAGGGGAGAAGACCAAACTCACTTCCAGCGGCCATGCCGTGAGCCTTTTCCAATGGTAAATGCAGACGTTGGCCTCTGGCCCTCACAGCTCAAGAGGAGACCACAAAGGAGAAGTGAACATCTTCAGCGGGTGATGGATTACAAACCATCCCTCTTTCTCACTGCCGCTTGCAATTTTAATGGCGCTAAAAGCACCACCCACTCATTTGTCAAGCCTCGGCTGAAGAGAAATGATTAAACACAGGTCTATATATAGAAGGACTTGTCCACCTTATACTTATGTAACACTGTGTAATTTATCTCTTTGTTTCTGGATAAATGAAGGATTTAAATGATCCTACTTACACTTTTGTCAAGGCCTCGAGACCCTTGAACAAATCTTTGGGCAGAGTCTCCAGATTATTGTAGGCCAGACTCCTGGAAGAGAGGAAGAAAACAACAGATACTTTGCTTATGGTTTGTGTTTCACCATGTGTGCATTGTTATATCCATTTGTAAAAGGAACTTGCAGTGCCTCATAAAATCCAAATGAGGATACTGTATGTTATGCTGTGATTCTTCGCAGAGGACTATAAGGATATCTGTTAAAGAGTTTGGGCACATCTTGCCACCCTGGAGACGGGAGGCAAGAACCTTGAGTTTGAGGAAGACATTAAGCTATTTTTAGAACTCCCTCCTCAGCAAGTTAATGGGTCTCTCTGCTGCGAAACCAATGGTAAAAAATGCTTCTCATGATAAGAGATTTTTCATCTGAAGCAAAATGTACATGTAATGGGCCTTCTAAGCTCATCGAACAGCTGATGTGACTGGCTTCATAGTCGTGTCAACAGCAGCATCAAACATTGTGCATCACTGGAACAGTTTGTACTGCACGAAACAGAAAGCTACTATACATTTGCTTTTTAAAGGGATACAATTTCGTATTAAAATGGAACAGAAATCAGCACATCATCCTATCTTTTGCATTAGCTCTACATTTCTTGCGCAGGGAGTCAGAGATACTGTTTATACTTACAGATGCACGAGGGTCTTCAGGCCACGAAAAGCAGACGGTGAAATCGATTTAATTTGGTTGTTTTCTATGAACCTGAAAAAGGTGTTGAACAAATGCACGTTAGGGGTAGACAATCGTGTTATTTAACAGCTTTTCAACAGCTTGTAAAATTGGGGCATCGACTCACAGATACTCAAGATGGGGAAGACCGAGGAAAGCATCCTCGTTTAGAGATTCCAGGTTGTTGGCTGTGAAAAGACTGTGCAGAGAAAGCCATTATATTTCAGCAGCTCGGATGGAGCTTAAACCCATCAACAGGACCAATTGTTTGAAGGACACAGTGACTACGTCAGCCCTTTAGACAGGCGTGACGGGGAAGTCCCTGTTCAGAAAGAGGGATTCCCCATCAATAAATCTCCATCTGAAACCAAGTCTCACCACAGACACACGTACATGTTGGGGTAGGACTTCTACCACAGCGTGAGACGGTATCATTTTGAAAAGGTATATTTCTCCAAAAGGCTTTCAGATTATCCAGCATCCATTCTATCATAATGTGTTGGGGGGGGGGGGGGGAGATGTCTTGAGCACTAAACATGGCGTTGATCACCTCACTGGGGTCTGGCAGCATGCAACAAAGACTGAAGAACAAAAAGCTCCAGAGAGATTTCTCACAGGAGATGCAGGGCAGGCGTGTGGATGAAGCTCTCCTTCGGGATTTCAGTGAATTCAGACTTGACGAATGATCTGAGGGAGGAGGAAGAGGAGGAGGAGGAGGAGGAGGACACATGACAGGCAGACACCGGTTAGCTTTAAAACACAGCACAGACTGTCTCATGTGAACAGTGATCCCTGTAAGCATCCATGTGCAACATTAAAAGTACGAAATCCACCACGTGAGTGGGTTCAATTCTCAATGAAATAAAACAATAATGTGACTTACAGTGATATGACATCGGGCGGAAAGCTGCGAGGGATCAGTCCTGCGCTTTCGCACAGCGCGTTATCTTTGGTACATGTGCACGATGAGGGGCAGCGGGGTGGTCGGACTCTCTTGCTGCCCACCGCAAGTAAAACACACGCCAAGACCAGTGCGCAGAGCCAGTGGGATCTCCCGGGCGTCCTGCGTGTATTTGCCATTCTTGTTGCGGAGCGCTGCGGGCACGACGTGCGCTCGGAACAGTCCAGCACATGAACCGCGGCTCCACTTCTCCCACTTCTGCAGGCCGAGCGACACGCTGTCCTCTCCTGTTTGTCTCCGCCCCCCCCACGCCGTACGTCCACAGCGCACTACACCCCACCCCACCCCCTGACAAAAACAAATCGATATCCCCTGTGACAAAAATAAAATAAAATGATATTCTAATCTAATCGCATTCGCCGTAGTGGCTGAAGCTCATAAAAACCAGCAGCCGGCCCGGTGACAAACGCGGTGTGAGGGCAGGTGGGGGTCCCAGCGGGAGCAGACGCAGCATCTCCATCCAAAACCACGCCTAGAGGGGGTTCTGCTCTCTGCGTGTCCGAACCTCGCGGAGGATTCCGCACCAACGGAAACGGGCTAAATGTCGGTGAATCAGCTGAAGCCCCGAACGTGAGCCAGCGGATCGCAGCCGGTGGCGCAGACGCACACGGGCTGTCTATGCGGGGAGCGGGCGGGAAACCCCATGAAAATGAGTCGTCGTCGTGGAAATGCCCTCGTAATGGCTCATTGAGCCCCTCTAGACTGCCAACATTCTGCCATTAAATAGCTTGTAATATTATGGCTTTGGATGTGCTCATATTCTTTGGCACTTTTGGGGCTCAATACCCGGTTTGCACGTGGTTTCCATGGCGACTAGTGGATGCAAAATCTGGCTGCCCTGTGATGGAGGGGTGTGGGGAAGCCCTCCTGTCAACCGGACATCTGCTGTGCTTTAATCGACTGGACCCCATCCCCCTCGAGGCCCCTCGCAGACAAAGGGGAGGACTTTGCTCACATCCTTCATTTTTTTTTCACGAGGTTGTTTTAATGTCATCTCAAAAAGCCACATACTCTTTCCTCCCCCACAATCCCGCTTATTGTATTTCGATTAAAATCTGCCTTATCTTCTTTTTAACATAATTTCTCAATGTCCCGGATCCCTCCAGAGACTAAAGTTAGATTAATATGTTTATTCAATTTTCCTGGCAGCGCTGCATGCGTCAGACCCCGAGTTTAAAAAGGTTGCTGAATAAAAACACGGTGCTCTGGAACTCTCTGTTATGATTAAACCATTTGTTATCCAGTGTCTGTTTAGGATGCAATACTATTTTGCCTTAAAAGAAAGCAGGGGAGGAGCAGGGTGGTGCTTCATGCAATGCTCCCACAGACTGAGAAGGGAGGAAGAATAAAGCCAGCACCCATTGGTTTTTGAGTGTAGATTAAGTTGAACGAACAACATTTTATTATATTTGATTAACGGAATCTATTCATTTGAGATGAATGTGATCAAAATCAGTTGGGCTAACTCAATTTAATCCCATTTCATGGATGTTCGGTTCTTTCATGGATGTATTGGATGGATATCCTGCACACAAATTAATTGAGTTCATTCAATGACTTTTCTTTTTTCAAAAGCAGCTTTGAAACAAAATGGAGAACAGGGGATATAATTGTTGTGCTATAATGACGGCTAGTGTCTGCGCTTCATAAATGCCGTCATTCATCTGAAGAATAGAACACACTCTGTCCAGCAGCTATTTGACCACAGCGATGTCCACATCTATTGATATGCCCCAGCCCGGTGTTTCTGGCTGTTGATGGACTTTTGAGATCTGAGTTGTTGGTTTTCTGCCAGTGATGACCAGCATATGACTAGACATAAGGCAAGTGCATGATTTCACTTGGCTTTCATTACAATTAAATGTACCCTCTTCTTGTTCCAGGTGCAAAGAGAGCCTGTATTACCCCAGCACGCCACTAGAGGGGAATGTAGAGCCATGGTGCAGGTGATTGATTTATTTTAGTTCTCAGCTCCTTACAGGTATTTGTAGCTATTTTTTTTAAAGGAAAATGTATTTAAAAACTTACATCAAAAAGCCACTGATGCATAATTTTAAATATCTTGAAATGTAGACAAGAAGTCCAATGTTGTGAAAGCACCTCTTTTGTTAAGTCCAAAGACTGCGTTGCCACAGCAACAGAGTACATGAAATGCTTCTTGAGTTGTCATGAAGGAAGTGTTATGTTCGTGTGGAACACAACCCTCACCGAGCTGTCACAGCATTGTCCACTGGTCGTGTGTACTGGTTGTGTAGTGACCCGACACACAACCGTCCTTATTGGCCACAGCCCTGACCTTAAAATTTACCAAAGAGATCCTTCAAAATAGGAGAAGCAAAGTAAAATTTTCATTCAGCAGCAGCTATGTGATTAGTAGAACATTTGAACCAAAAATGCAGGTCAAGCATTGTGATGTGTGATGTTTCCAGAGGCCTGGAAGAGGTAAAAACCTCCAGTGGTTTACAGGAAAACGCCAGAGAAAGAAAGACTTTGCCTTTAACTCCCTCTGATTTATTTTGGATCCATTAAACCAGCGATTCCCAGCATGTGCGTCAGAACTTGGCAGGAGTGCGAGATTAATTTAAGGGGGTGTGAGAAGATTGATGGGATGGGGAAAAAACAAAATGCAGAATTCAGGAACATGACATTTTCCATTGTCTTTCATTCTCTCCTGATAAATGATTGTCTTTATTCATGCTGTCATGATGTTCTGTTGGGAAGTGTCTCTCTCACTGGTCGAATGACAGACTGTAGTGGAGCAGTCCTCCAGGGATTCCAGGCTATGTTACACTTTTGTTATCTGAGTCTGATTTCAACTTTGTTTCACGCCTTTCTTTCCCTCGTGAAGCAGGTACCCTCGACATAAATCGCTGAGGATCACCTTTCAGGTATTAGTGGAATACTGCTGACAAGACTTAGGTCTCTAAAAATGTATTCATTCGTGAATGAATACCAACTGTCATCTTACATGCTTCTCACGCATAGCTTTGTACAAATCATTAAACGCTTGAAAAAAACGGCTACAGAATGTCTGACTGACTGATAAGATCCAGCGTTTTGCTTCTATGTGTTTCTCTGACCCTGTTCTGGCTTTGGGTTTAACACTAATGACCTAAGACTTGCACACTCACGTCCTCAAGCACGTGTAGAAGTATCTGGACACTTCAGAGCAACCCATCTTGCAAATGCTGCAGTCAACTTTCCGTTAGAGGCACTTAGCTTTCGGACCTCCGCTGTCAGCGGCTATTAAGCCATTAGAGGTCCATTATAGCAGCCTTGTAATATGCTTTTAAATTGAAATCCTCAGCTCAGCCCGAGGCTGATGGGAATGTTGTAAATATATCGGTTATTTGGTATTAAACCAAACTTGGCCCTGACCTGATAACAAGCTTCATTACGTCAGGGCACCACCAAGGTCAGCAGAAATGTATCCTTGAATATCTGTAACAAAAACAACAAAATCCATCCAATAGTTAGATTGGATTGATAATTCACTCACAATCGAAAATGTGAACCTCATGTTGGTGACCACCAGTCATTAAAAAAACATCCTATATCTCGTAGATGTTGTGACTTTGACCTGCTGCTAGAGTTTAAGTCGTAGGAATCAATCCTCTAAGGTACTTCAATATCCACAGATCTGCTAGTGTGACTACAAATCTGCTATTGTCTGTTAACCAGAGCTTTGAGAGTTCATTGAAAATCCTATGAAGCGAAGCCATGGCAACTGATCACATGGTTTATTAAGTTGACGTGTTCCTCTGGTTCCACAGCAGGTTAAAAAAAACAATGCATAATCCAGAAGACACATAAAGAAGGACTGGGCTTGGCTTATTTGAGACAGATCTCCAGGTGGCTCATCAGTTCCCGGTGGTGACTGACTGGGTACTCGGCTCGGCAGCTGGGACACTCCAGGAAGCTTTCGTTCAGCAGGTTGCGGGGGGGGGTCCATGTCGCGCTGTCTCTGGAGCACAGGCCTGACGTGTGATCCTGCTGAATGGAGTCAGCAATCATGAATGAAAGATAAGACTTTGGGTGATTAAATTAGCTTTTCATGGAGCGATTTTTTTGAGAGACACTTAAAGCTGTACTAAAAAGCTGTAATATTAACATATTAACAACAAACAACAAAGTTACTATGATAAGTGAATAAGGAGTCACTCCTAGTCCAAACTGCTTTTTTTTCAACAAAAAGCATCAATGAAGATAGGATACAATAATAACTAATGAAATCCTTTTTTTTATTCATGCAAACCTGATTCTGCAGAACTCTGACTATTTTCTTCTTCAAATATGAACAATTCTGCTTCTCATCCTCAAGGTCTTGTGAATAAATCTGGATCTAAAAATGAAAACACAATATTGTATAGTTGTTGGATATTAATTTTCAAAACACAAAGAATGAGATCACTTGCTTAAGTGAGGAAAGAGGGTAAGTAGGAAAGGCCCAATTATGTGAAAGATTGACGTTTAGATTCACAAAGGCAGACTTAAGTAGACGAGCTGATGAGCCTCCTCAATGACTGCTTAATGGATTAAGAGTATCCCTCGATTTTCTCATTAAAACTAAGGATTATATTAAGTAAGGGGAGATGATCGACAGATTCATACCTGTCGTTCCAGTTCCGCAATCTTTTCTTGACCAGTTACCAATAACTTCTGAAAGACAGAAAACTGAAGAGAGATTTAACTTCTATTTGTCCTGATTGCTTCCTTTGCGTGTTAAAGATATGATTCTTCAGTTCAATGAAGACTTACCTGCAGCGCAAAGCCAGACAATCTTCGCTTCTCCTCATCCGGTCGGCACTGAAGGTCTTCGCTCTCAGCACTCAGCCATTCCTCTTCATCCTCACAGCATTGATCGTCGGACCATGAACTGGTTCTGCTCATATTTTCAGTCTGCAGCTGTTGCTTTAGCTCGTCTACCTCCCTCTCTCTTTCCTGGCATCTGCACATAAAATGGTCCATCTTGCCGGTGACTACCAACTTTATGCCGCAACGTATTCTTCATTTTTGAGTAGCAGACATACTGGTTTTCGGTCATTATCAGTTTCCGCTCTATCGTTTTGAAGTTCTCTCTGAGCACCATCAGCTCGTCTTCAGCTTTCCGTAAGAGTCTTTCATGGTGCTTCTGCATCTGGTGGAATTTCTCCACTTCTCTAATGAGAGCTGAAAAGTTAAATGTTGAAAAAAAAGACACAATTACACAATCAAAGATGCCTCAGACAGCTGTAATCACGCATGGCGTAGTATTGAAATACATGATTTGGACCCATGCATTGCAAGCCACGTATTCTGTAACAGCCAGCTACTCGAGGACAATCTTGATATCTTAAAAACCTTGTTGTGACAATCTGTTACCCCTTGTGCTCCCAGCACCGAGCGCCCGCTGCCCACTGTCTCACTCACCATTTGAATGGTCCTCATTGTTCTGCTGTAAGAGAGCCTGATTAGCTGCGTTCAGCTGCTTCTCCAGCCATAACATTCTGGCCAGAGTCGCCCTCACGTAGGCCTCTCTCTGCTCGTCATATTCCAGCCACTCCTTGTTTTTCTCCAATCCCTCGGGGGAGTAAATAAAATAACGAGAAGCACATAACAGCAAAAGCAAAAAAGCAAGTCTTACCGGGGGGGAGGTGGCTCTGAAGCAAAATATACTCAACAAGACATGTACACTGTACACAGGCCCACATAGAAACAAATGTGCATACAAGGTAGCCACTTAAAAGCAACCACGGATACAAAAAAGGTATTGCATTGTTGGTTGAGGCCCATTCTTCATCTGAAGTGGAGTCCAATTTAACGACAGGATGAAACAGTACAGTATTAAACATACATAAATGAACAATTTCACACAATTCTCCCCACTGCTTTAATAAGACATTACTATGTGAAATGTTATGACAAGGCCCAAAGCCCAGAGGATTGCATTATCCCTTGATCACTGTGAAGGTATGCTCTGTATGAAATGTTTTTTTTTCCATTTAAATGGAGAACAGGATTCTTCTTCTAAATTGAAGAACCTTCGAAGTAACTGCTGCCATCTAGTGGTCTAAAACTGGTAAGAGCGGTTTAGACAATCCAAATTATACAAGGATATATATAAGCGTAATATAATATTGTTAATGCTGCTAATAGCACCTGTAATTATCTACACAATAAGAAAATGGTCATCCATACTTCACGTAAGGTTGGAAAAAAACTCAATATTTATTGTTAATGTAACACTGGGATTTAAGTGCGGAATAGCATCACTTTTAAAAGGTAATTGCATTAGAAAAAGAACAAAAATAAATGACTTTAAAGTTCCTTCAGCACTTCTAGCAACTCTCGAGATATTAACCTAGTAGAGACGCTCACAAGCTTGTTCTTAAGTTCTTTGGTCACTCTTGAGTAAGTGGAAATACTTCTCTTTCTCCTCATACTCACTACGTCTATCTGCTTCCCTTCTTTCTTGCTCATCTCCTCTGACTGCAGAGCCATCTCGTCTTTGGTGGAGAGCTGCTGACTGCTCCTCAGCTTAACAGTTTGAAAAGAGAAGAATCTCTGAAAAAAAAAGAATGAGTTTTTATTTTGCAAATGCTCAGCGACAGTAAATTAATACCCTGCACTAAAACATTTATAAGATCCAACATCATTTAACAGCTTAATGTGAGAAACCCTTGCGAGTGGACTTGTGTTAGTACACAGTTCTTGTTCTGATCTACCTCTGCAAGCCGGATTTGTTGAACCAAGGTCTTCTTCAGACAGGCATTCTCGGCCCTCAAGCTGATCACAACCACATCGAGCTCTGACTTTTTTTTTAGCTCTTTCCTGAGAAAACGCTTGGATCTGGTGGAAGCCATCTACGCATGCTGTGGACAAATTATACAAGGGACAGACACAAAAATATTACATTTTTGTCACAACATACAATTTGGAGAAAAAAAAATGGATGGATTCCGTTGCAGATGTTTTCATTAGCAGTAATGTTAGATCCAGGATGGTTTTCTATGCTTTTCAGACATTTAGCCTTTGCTACAGCCACAGATGGGAATAGTTAACACTATTACAGTGTAAATCCTTCATTTAAATTATTCATCCCACAATAATGTCAAAGTTTCTTTGTATGACATTTAGTTAGTGTTGACTTAAAAAATGTATTGTTAATATTGGCTACCGTTAGCACGACTTTTAAAATAAGAAAAATACTGTAACTCAACTTAACAAAGATATCCAGTGATATTCTTAATATAATGAATGCAATATATAAAAGGCTAAGCTAACTACATTTACTACAGTGACCAATAGTGAACAAACGTAAGCGTAAACTTTACCTTTGTTAATTTAACGCTAGCAAACTTAAGTAGCTAAATAGCTAACGTTAAAGTTAGGTTAGCTAAACGTCAACTCATCCAATGACTATTTTCAGATTTTTTGGTTTTGTTAACAACAGTAAGTTTGAACAGCAAATACATAACATAACATTAAGGATAATTTAGTTGCGTGGTAACTAACCTTATTTTTTAGATTCCAATTTCACCAAGTAACGTTAGTAACCTGACAGCTAACGTTAGCTAGTCAGGGAGGCATTTGTCTAGCTAACGTTAGCTAAAGCTAACGGAGCTGCTACAAAAACTGCCGCCTTAAACTCGTCCCGGTGCAGCCAGAGCAGTTCCGTGCGAACATCTAAAGTTAAGTAACAACCACAAAGTCTCTGGAGCAGCGTGTTTTTGTGACTTAATTATTAATAAGATGGGAATTTTATTTGTTTTTAAAAGTTCGTTCTTGTTATTGTAAGCATGGGGGGAAGGCGATGCGTCACACGCCACCGGGGAGCGCTGCAACACAAGCCGAGAAAGGTCCAACTCCGCGGGCTTTGCTGGATTTCACACGATTTGCCCCTTAGCTCTGCACAGTGGTATCAGGCACCATTAAGTTATCTGCACGAATCCCTTTTTTAAAAGGCAACGAGGAAACTAGGCTGTGCTTTCCTTGTTGTCTCTTCCCCCACCCAGGGAACCTGTGACTCATGGGTGAGGCAGCCCTCTGGGATCCAGTCCTCACCCCTGTGCACATCTGTGTGTTTCAGTTCCGTCTGTGGAGGCTCCGAAGATGATTCCTTTCTCTGAATAGATGTGGACTTAATCAAAATGCTTCGTGTAATTGTGGAGTCGGCCAGTGGGATCCCCAAAAAGAAAATTGGAAACCCAGACCCAATCGCTGCAATTATCTTTAGAGGTGAGACTATTGCATTAAAAATATATATATATAAATCTGAGGTAACTGCTGTATGCTGTATTAACTCTTTTCTCATGCACACATTGTTTCATTTGTATTGTCAATCTATTATTTTTTTTTGTAATCTGTGATCAAAGATTTTGGATATTACTTTTGCAGCAATGTGAGAGAGCAGTTTACAGTAGTTTTAATGAATAGGCAGTGATTCCTAATCAAAACGAGAAGTACATCCTTATATTATCATAAAAGTCCTCTGTTTACTGATAACAGCAACTGTATTTGCCCTCACAGTTTTAACTTTATATTTACAAAAGTATAGATGCCTTTATGTTTTCAGGGTTACGCTCTTTCTATAAGATTGTTAAAAGTTGATTGAGTACTTTTTTCTATTCTCTGCATGAAATCAAAATACACAATGCATAAACAAATATGTTTTGTTGTGTTCACAGGTGAAAAGAAGAAAACCAAAGCAATTGACAATGATTTGAATCCTGTATGGAATGAAGTAAGTGCAGAATGAGTTGACTGTGATGAGAGACATTTACTTGGAAATTAATTACTCAGCAGCTGCTGTCATTTCCTCAGTGAACGTTTCTGTATGTTGTTGTTTAAAATGATTCATCGCCTCTTTCCTGTAATTACAGGTGCTTGAATTTGATCTGAAAGGCTCTTCCTTGGATGCATCTTCCTTCATCGATGTGGTTGTCAAAGACTATGAGACAATCGGCAAAGACAAGTACGAAAATGATGAGCGTTAAAGCATCAAAATTGCGATATATCCGTTTTACCATCGCCGTTGAGAGCCAAGAGCATGTTATAACTTCACTGAGTTTAAAAACCACAGGACTCACTGGCTGTGTTGAGACTTGCTGTGGTTTCAGTGTCAAGGAAGAGGCTGTTTCGTCTACCTAAGAACAGCACTATCGCTCTAAAGAGCAATGTTACCTTAAAAGGAAAAAAGTAACTTCTTTCCAAACCCTCCCCCCACCCTTACACACATAATTTATGCAATTTATGTGGGTTCTGCTTAATTTCTCATTGTTTATCTGTTTTTATGTGTTTTGGTCTTCCTGCAGTGCAGACAAGAATGTAGAAGTAATAATAACAACAAGAAATACAATTCCACTGAGTCACTCTACATTGTGTATAATATAAATCATCTTGGGGCAGGCACAAGGGATGGGGGCGGGGGGAAGAGGGAAGGAAGGAGAGGGTGGTGGGGGGGGAGGGGGGTTAGTGCTTCGGCCACTTACACACAGGGATATCTTTCCATGATCACTGCATGAGGTGAACAGGAAAGCTTGTGTGGACTTGTCATTGGCACATTTTGGAGGACTAGTTGTACCACAGCCTCTAATGCAGTGCAGAATAAAAAATATATCAGTATGTCAGTGAAGCAGATCTAAATATTTGAATGTTTTTCTCGTTTCTGAAGTGAGTAACGCCAACAAGCCGAAATTTGTATTATTGTATTAACCAGTCCTTGCATGCGGCCTCTGCAGTGGGCGAAGCAATACATTCTGCGTTGTGAAGAATGTAAACGGCCTTTCCAGATTCTGTCTCATCCTCCACAGTTGACCCTCCTTTCAAACGACGAGCCACGTTTTGTAAGCTCGGTGCAATGATTAATTACACAATAACGGCACAACTGTTGAGAGAACGAAGCCTGAGCACAAGCATCAATAGGGTTTCGCTTGCGCTTGCGTTGCTACGGCTGCCTTTTACCCCCTTCCTTTGCTCTAAATGTTTCACCACACTATAACTGGGCACATGCATGTGATAATGGAAAATGCCCATTGTGATGAGATCTATTGTGTTGAATAACCATTGTTGCTATGCCACTTCTGTTGGGTAGAAAAAGCGTGGTTTCTAGGCTTCTCATAATATGTGAAAAACGAAATAGGGAAGTACAAACCGCCAACTGCACAGCAACGAGTAATAACATTCCCAAACAATGATTTGAATTCCCTCAAGTGGAAATGGAAGAAGTTTGTCACAAACTGGAACCAAAGCATCCTCTTATTGTTGCTTTTAGCTTTTTAAGTTGTTTTATCCGGACGTAAGTAATAATGCATTTAATAAAAATGTGTACAGCTGTCGGTCCCGTCGAAAGCAAAAATATCTGTGTTTTGTTTTCAGGTTCATTGGCTCGGCAAAAATTCCGCTGAGAGACTTGGCCAGTGGTCACATGACGTCTCTCCCATCGAAGAACGTGCCCTTGATCAATGAGAAGCAACGAGCTACTGGGGTGAATACATGTAATTGGTGTTAAACATATACAGTAGAGATGATGATGCTAATTCAGAAAGCATTTTCTTTTATTAGGCAAACATCAATTTGCTCATTCGGTATGAAGCACCTGACGACCTTAGACCAGACCCAAATGAGCAACCTGATGGAGAAACGTCTCATGTGGATGCAGGCGAGTAATCTGTTCAGTCTATTGAATGATGGGAGATGGTGGTTGTGATTTTACTTATTTCCTTCAAAAATAACAAAACCAAACATCGCATTTCCAATAATTCATATCAGTGTTTTCTGTAAGGTATACAAAGTCATACAGATAATTAAACAAATCAATTAATAAACCCATTTAAAATTAGCATTTTCAAAATTAGAAGTTTTAACACCAACATCAAATTTTAAGGTATCTCCCAGAAATATAGAAAAGACACACTGATTATTATGTCAATATTTAAATATATTTAATGACATGTGTAATGGTTAGCATATACAGCAAATACAGGGATGTCAGTATTTGACCAATGAAAACGTGTCTTTTCTCCACAGGAGACGGTGGTGAGGGTGATGAGAGGGATGCAGACGTGGGAGGAAGAATTCAGAGTGGAAGCCCCGGCGCTCCCACTTCCCCAAACCAGGCCGGGAAACCCAGACACAAGTCAGTCCACCTCAGCCGTAAGAAGAATAGAGCCTTGGCCAATAAGCCTCAGGACTTCCAGGTATTGTTCACATTTTGAGTACTGGGTTCCTGGATCATCACTAATGCCAGTTTGAGGTGTCAAACATGACAGTATTCTGATGCAAATATACCAGAATTTCATAACATAGTGAATTATAACACAAATCGTTCATTTAAATATTTATTCTGGAAAGAGCAAGCATTTTTACTGATTATCTTTTGGAAATCTTTTTTCTGTGTAAACAGTCTTTGTCAGTTTTTGTCAACCCAAATATATCAATGGTACCTTTTCATAAATGAGCCGGGTAAAGGTTCCCACGGTTGGTCCAGCTTCCTCACTGCGACTTTCAATGTTCAGATTCGTGTCCGGGTCATCGAGTGTCGACAGTTGCCTGGCAACAACATCAAGCCAGTGGTTAAGGTGAATGTATGTGGACAGACGCACAGGACCAGAATCAGAAGAGGAAATAACCCGTTCTTCAACGAGGTAATTAGTCTGCAAAAAAATCCAATATAAAGTAACTGATGACTGCTAGCATAGCATTTCATCTTGCTTGCCAACATCCACTTGTCTTCTTACTAATAATCCCGACCATCTACAATAACCCTCTGGTTTATTTCTCTTGGCTGGTTATATACCAGTTGACCGGATGGTCAGTTTATCTAAATCCTCCACTACATTTTCCTCTGTCTCCATTTCTTGCCAAAGCATAAACATCTCAGCAAGTTGTAAGTCTTTTCATGTTTGTCACAATCCCTGATAACAATGTGTGTCTCACATCAAAATGTATTGTGGGAACTACTAATTTCTTTATGACTTTTTTTTCTCTCTCAGATGTTTTTCTACAACGTTAACATGCTACCTTCAGAGCTCTTTGACGAGAGCATTAGCCTTCGGGTGGGTAGAAAACTCCTTCTTGAAGCAAATCTATTTTGCAAACACAAAAAAAGAACACAACATTTTTTTAATGTCGCTTTTAGGAGCTTTAAAGTTGTGTTTTTCTCGACAGATTTATGACTCCTTCTCCCTCAGAGCTGACGGTCTATTGGGAGACTTCAAGGTATGCCCATTTAATTGCCAGCAGGATCACAGATTTAACACTTTTCACTGATAAAAATGCATTTTTTTCTTGCTCACCCAGCTGGATGTTGGCTACATTTATGATAATCCAGGTCTGTATTTCCATATAAAATATATACCATGTGCAAAATGAAGATTGTTTGTATATATTTTACTATATTGTGGGTGTTTGAAAATGTTGAATATAACACAATGTCCAGGTCATGCAATAATGAGGAAATGGCTCCTCCTGAGTGACCCTGATGACTCTAGCTCAGGGGCCAGAGGTTACCTGAAGGTCAGCATAACTGTTGTGGGGTCTGGAGATGACCCACCGGTATGTGTACCTTCCTCCTCACCAACAAGTTTACATCTACTAGACACAGAGTACATATCCGTCCTTAAAAAGACCACGACGAGTTATCCTCTCTTCTCCTCTGCCCAGACTGAGAGGAAAGAGATGAGTGAGGAGCATGACGACATAGAAAGCAATCTCTTGGTGCCGGCAGGTGTCACAATGCAATGGGCCACACTCAGACTCAAAGTCTACCGTGCCGAGGACATGCCACAGAGTAAGTGACCTATGGATACCTGGCGCCATCATTGTTTAATGCATTCAAATCCGCTTGACAGACTTCTATTTGGAACCTATTTTTCATTGCAGTGGATGATGCCTTTATTCAGACAGTAAAACAGGTCTTTGGAGGAGAAGGAGACAGAAAAAACTTGGTTGACCCATATGTGGAAGTCAGCTTTGCTGGCAAGAAGGTACTTCATGTTTGACTTAAAATAAGACAAAAAAAATTAAATGTTTTTTTTGTGTGACTATTATCTTTACTTTGTTTTAGCTGTGCACCAAAGTCATTGAGAAAAATGCAAACCCAGAGTGGAATCAACTCATCAATCTCCAAGTCAAGGTAAGAAAAATGGGACATCAAGATGTTTCCAGTGGGCTGGATTAAACATTTCAAACCTCTGCACAAATCAACAAGTACTTCTGTCTGCCTCTCTAGTTCCCGTCCATGTGTGAACGCATACAGTTGACTGTATATGACTGGTAAGAACTTAAATCAATACAGCGCTGCACAAGTGACGTTACCAAAAACCAATAATGAAGTGCCAGTTAATTCTTCGTAGGGATCGTCTAACCAAGGATGATGCCATAGGAACAACGTTTTTAAACCTGAGCAAGATGTCTTCCTCTGGTGGAGAGATTGAAGGTCATAATGTAATCTGTTTTTTTATAATGATACAATTGTGACATTGTTCCATTGAGTGCTTAAAACTCTTGTTCTTATGCACCTTATTGCTTTAAATAATTGCAACTGTCCAGGTTTTTTTTTTTAAAGGAGTGACTGTATATTACAGTGAGCACCGCAGCATCAGAGGTGGGTTTCCTGCCAGCTTTTGGGCCTTCCTACATCAACCTATACGGCAGCCCGAGAGAATTCACCGGCCTGCCAGACCCATACGACGAACTCAATTTCGGAAAGGTAAGCACACTTACATGCTTACATGCTTAGTACATTTGATCCACTACTACTAGGTATAGACACCGGATGCAGTTCACCTGCATGACAATCTGTACATTGTATTTTGATGCGTTTCAGGGGCAAGGGGTCGCCTACAGGGGGCGGGTCCTTGTTGAGCTGTCCACAGAGCTTGATGGGAAGGTTGATATGAATGTGGATGACATCTCCAGTGATGACATCCTTGTGGCACAGGTACACACTTTAACTTAAACTACCACTTTCTCCATTTTTATTTGATTTATATGATAATCCTTACGATGAAAAGCCCAAGTCGTTATACATTACTTTTTTTCCTTTCCAGTTTTACCTATTTACCTATAGAAATCATCTACATCTATACTGTTAGAGTTTCTAGCAAAATATTTTTCTAGCTGAGAGCAGAGACAGAAATTTCTTCTAACAATGCCACATCCTTATTCACTGAATGCAGAAATACCAGCGGCGGAGGAAGTTCTCTCTGTGCGCGGTCTTCCACAGTGCGTGCATGCTCCAGGAGCCCGGCGAGCCAATCCAGTTTGAGGTCAGCATTGGTAACTATGGTAACAAGCTGGACTCCACCTGCAAGCCCCTGTCGTCCACCACCCAGTACAGCTTTGCTGTGTTTGACGGTATGAAATGCTAAAGCCTGCAAGAATTAAAACACTTTAAAGTTATTAAGTTTATCATGTTGTAAATCTGTGGTTCAGGGGTCACGCAGCCAAAGAGAAGAACCACATGCTAATGAGCTTTTCTTCTCCAGAACTTGTGCTTAAAACGACTGGGTGTATTTATTCTCAATTGTGCAGGTAATCACTACTATTACCTGCCCTGGGCTGACACTAAGCCTGTGGTGATTCTCACCTCACACTGGGAAGACATCAGCCACCGTCTGTTCTCCGTCAACATTCTCCTCTTCATTGCTGAGAGACTGGTGGGAATAAGTTGCAGTTTCACGTATTAATCGTCTCTACCCAGGTAGTACTGCTCACTCATCGGCTTTCATCTGTCTTTATTTTAGGAGTCCCACCTCAACTCTTTAAAAAACGCCATGTTAGCCAAAGAGGCTGAGACACATCTGGAGGAGATTTGCCGTGAACTCATCAACCACATGATTGAGGACCTGAACAGGTAAGACATGACTGGTATTGTGTGTTGTATGAAGTAATGCTATAATGCAACTTATCATTAGGATAACTGTCATGTGGTTATTGCTTTTATGTTAAATGCAATTTCAGGTGGTTACTATGGTGGAGTTATGTCATTACCTTGTGTTGATTGCATCCAACATACTGTAACCAACTTTTATAACAGTTTTCAGCTTCCAGTGGTAGAGGGCCAACCCCATGTGACTGCACTGGATCTCCAGTTGAGAAAACTGCGTGATGCTGCTATTGACAGCATCAGAGAGATGGCCAATCGCATGAGAGAGGGTGCCATAGATGTCAAGGCTACTGTTGAAGACATTGAGGACTGGTTGGACAGGATCAAGCAGCTCGCAGAGGAGGTCAGGAAATTCTAAAAAATATTATGAAACGGAGCACATCAATCACATTTTATTATGTAACTGAAATGTTTTGTGTCTCCATCAGCCTCAGAACAGCATGCCAGATGTGATCATCTGGATGTTAAGAGGAGAGAAACGGGTGGCTTTTGCTCGAGTCCCAGCAAACCAGATCCTGTTTTCAAACTTTAGCGAACAGGCTTGTGGGAAACACTGTGGACGCACGCAGACCATTTTCATGCAGGTACAAAACTAGTCGACATACAGATCATACATTTTTTATTTGATATTTCCCTGTTACATTTTTCGAAAGAGTTCTTTTCGGTTGGTCAGTATCCCATGGACAAAAACAAAGGTGTGAAGGTCCCTGTTCAGTTGCGGCTCAACATGTGGCTCTGTCTCTCTGCCCATGAGAAAAACTTCAACAACTTCTCAGATGGGAACTTCAGCGTGTACGCTGAAATGGTACAGTACCTGCTCAAAGCATGAACCTTTTTTTAAACAAATCAATATTTAACCTGCTTTCAGTTGTGTTATCTCTGAATTTAATCCCACAGTATGAGAACCAGGCCCATGTTTTGGGGAAGTGGGGAACTACCGGTTTGGTAGGTCGTCATAAGTTCTCCAATGTGACTGGAAAGGTGAAACTCAAAAGAGAACGTTTTCTGCCACCACGTGGATGGAATTGGGAGGACGACTGGTTTGTTGACCCAGAGCGATGGTAAGTGTGTGAAACTGACCACATACATACACAAGCGCACACTCGCACAGCTGTTTGTGCTCCACAGCTCATTTTAAATACAAAAATCCAAGTTATCCATAAGCATGATCCTGTTTTTATTTCAGCCCCTGTCCTCTATTAATTGGCAGTAATCATAAATCACTGCTTGTACCAGCCACATCTTGAACACAATGACAGGAAATGAAAAAGAATTTTGGCATCACTTTTGGGTTTAAGTAGGTCTCCCTCCCACACAGACTCATGTAAACAATGTTAGCTCTCCATAGCGCTTCTTCCTGAGCGTTTCCTGCATCGCTGCCCTCTGACTACCACAGCTTCTCATCACTGTGGTGGTGTTCCCTACAGGCTGTTGACAGAAGCAGACGCCGGCCACACAGAGTTCACAGACGAAGTTTTTCATAATGAAACACGTTTCCCTGGTGGGGAGTGGAGCGCTGCGGCGGAGCCCTACACAGACGTGGTATGACATACTGCTCTCACAGACCCAGTATGCACACGTTTCATTTGTGTGGAAAAATGTGGGGGAAGATAACAAAACAAAAGGTGGTCTGTCCATGTTAGTTTTCAATGTTATCAGTTTTTCCTGCACCATCATTTGCTTAAGAAAGGTAGGATGCAGAGTTGTTTTTATTCAGATAAACATATGACCTGGTGTCGACCTGGTATCATTTGTGGTTTATAATAATAAGTAAAATTACTCATGTACCTTTTCTGAACAGTATACAAAATAAATGAAGCTGCTATTTTCAATATTTTAATGGATGATGTGCAGAGTGGGTCACTCAAAGAGAACATCACCCAAAACTGCTCAGTTTCTTGGGGGCTTTTTGCATCTTTCAACTTATTTTAGTTTAATTTCAGCTTTACTATCAGATTCCCTTGCTTTTCAGACAGATTTCTGGTAAACGCAGGCTACGCTACGAGCAACAAAAGATAAATGCAGCAAATGAGCAAATAGCTGGTGATCATGAAAACTATGTCTGGCTCAGGAGTTATAGAGCCGAAAGGAGAGGCCATACTGGATTCCACGGTGTCACAAGTAGTCAAATAAATTAGTGATAGAAGGTTTAAAGGTGACAAGCATTTTATAGGGATAATAACGAAAATGTATTTTATAAAATAATGGTCTGTGTTTTCTAGAATGGAGAAACAGCTCAGAACCCCAAAGATTTTGAGTGTCCAATGGGATGGCGCTGGGAAGATGACTGGAGCTTTGACAGCGACAAAGCTGTTGATGAGAAAGGTAACGTGGAGACTGAAACTGAACTACGTCATCAAAACTTCACTTCACTGTGTTCATCTTCGGAAAAACTGCAGGTTTAATTGGTCTGTGTGCATGTCTGTGTGTGTCTTATGGCACTAGGTTGGGAATACGGAGTAACCATTCCTCCCGACGATAAGCCCAAATCATGGGTCGCAGTGGAGAAAATGTATCATGTCCATCGCAGAAAGAGACTCATCAGACCGCGGAAGAAGATATCTGACAAAACGGCTGTTACTGAGGTGAGGAAGAGGCGACAAAGAGTCGATTTGGGGGATTCGAGGGAGTTCAATTTCTCAGAACTTCTGCCCGTCTTTTACCATACCGCAGACGCGAGACCCAGGGGAGGGCTGGGAATACTCTTCCTTGATTGGCTGGAAGTTCCACAGGAAGGAGCGCTCCTCTGATACGTTCCGGCGCCGCCGCTGGAGAAGAAAGATGGTCCCATCAGACCGCCTTGGTTCTTCCGCCATCTTCAAGCTGGAAGGGGCATTGGTGAGTCGGCGATTGTCCCCGAACGTCGCATCGTCCATTCCAGCTGTGTCAGATCTTGTCATTATTGCCCTGTGACAGTTCCTCTCAGATGTTTGCAAACCAATCAGGAAGTTTATTTTGGTTCTGCTGTCGTTTGTTAACAGGGAGTCGATGTTGACGAGAAAGCCAGTAAAGCGGATGCAGCCAAACTATTTGGTGCCAACACACCCTCTGTTTCCTGCCACTTCACCCGTAAGTGTTTGGGTCAGATAAAGCTAATTACTGATCACTCAAGCTGATTGTTTCTATAAACCTCCTGATGCACTTTTGATAAAGAAGTCTGTTTTTGCAGTTTACAGTTTAACATGCTGATAAATCTCCCTTCAGAGTCTTACCGTTACCACTTGAGGGTGTATGTGTATCAGGCGAGGAATCTCTGTGCCATGGACAAAAACAGCTTCTCAGGTAAAAACAAAGCAAAGTACAAGCCCAGTCAAGTAGAATCCATTAAAATGACTCAGGATGTACCATTTTGCCACAGTAGAAAGACCATTTCACAGCAAAGATTCACATGTTCGGTCTCACCTTTCCGCCAGATCCCTATGCTCATGTGTCATTCCTACATGTGAGCAAGACGACTGAAGTCATAAGGTCCACCCTGAACCCCTCATGGGATCAGACTCTCATCTTTGAAGACATTGAAATCTACGGAGACCCACAAACTATTGCCGTCAACCCTCCAGATGTGGTGTTGGAGCTGTGCGACAGTGATCAAGTAGTACGTTGGGTATTTAATCTGCCTGGGCTTCAGGCTCAAAGTGATGGGCTATGCTAAGTCTCTGTGTACCATTCTGCTTCCTTTCGAAGGGTAAAGATGAACCCCTCGGACGCTGCACATGCCCGCCAGTAGTGACACTGAACCCCAGTATGGCGGTCTGCCCAAAGCTGCTGTGGTTACCGGTCACCAAAAAAGGTTGCAGTGCCGGGGAGATTCTGCTGGCTGCAGAGCTCTTTCTGAAAAACAAGGTAAATAGGAAACCAGAGAAAGTAAATGTACTGTAACTTTAATTCTGCAGCTGTATTTAGGGGGGGATGCTGTGCTTTACCTTACAGGAGACTGACGGAGATCTGCCCCTGGTGCCTCCTCGCCGGGGAGAGAAGCTCTACATGGTTCCCCAGGGAATCAGGCCCGTAGTGCAGCTCACTGCGATTGAGGTACACCATCACATCGCGCTGCTCGCGCACATGACTTGATTAGACAAGACCGGCTAAACCCAAAGATTTCTGTTGTGGTTGCATTATCTTTCACCTGTATCCTACAGCTATGCTAGTCCCTTAATCTGCCCACTAAGGTTTTTGTGTTTTTTTTATCCCAGATCTTGACTTGGGGCTTGAGGAATATGACGACCTACCAGTTGGCCACCGTTTCCTCCCCCAGTCTGATAGTGGAGTGTGGTGGGGAGGTTGTTGAAACCGCTGTGGTCAAGAATATCAAAAAGAACCCCAATTTCCCCGGATCAGTGCTGCTGCTCAAAGTGGTACAAACCCTAAAACTTTCTATTCTATTTATGTGTTTTATGTCAAGACTTCTCCTGCAAGTTCTGTGCTATTGTTTTCTCGCCTTAGCTTCTGCCAAAAGAGGAGATGTACACCCCTCCTATTGTGCTGAAGGTAATCGACCACCGGCCATTCGGTAGGAAACCAGTCGTGGGTCAGTGCACCATCGACCGCTTGGAGGAGTTCCGCTGTGATCCCTATTGCATTAACAGTGAAGTCTGCATGTCTGCTAGAGGTATATACAAAAAATGCATGCATATACAATACATGCACATTCAGCTACACACAGTAGAGACTCATTGTATCCTGTTCCCGTTGACTTTGCAGTGGCAATGATAGCTGCGTCCCACGGAGAAGTTGTCATAGACATTGAGGAGGGAACCGTCGTAAAATCTGAGGTAAATAGGAATGCAACCAAAAAACATAGGCAACAATATTTTTACGTATACTTACTTTTATTAATAATAATTCTTTGTCTGCTTGCCACCATGCAGCCTCAGGCAGAAATGGTGAGTCTCTTTTTCGGAATTTATAGTCTACTAACATCCCGTAAAAATACTAAGTTCACCCTTATTTTCCATTGTGTAGGAGGAGACAGTTGACTGGTGGAGTAAGTTCTACGCCTCTGTTGAGCAGCAGGAGAAGTGTGGGCCTTACCTGAAAATGGGATACGACACATTACATGTAAGAACATGATGTTGCCCACCGCACATTTTTTTGATTTTACCGTGGCTTATTTCCTTGATAATTTTGGTTCCACAAGCAGCATGCAAGATGTGATAGGCCGGCGTGCTTGCTTTTGTTCCTTGACATAATAGTTTGTAGAAGTGTGTATCCAAAACATAGTTGCTGACAAGGCAGTCTAAGAGAAGGTAAATAAGTGTATATGTTACAGGTCTCAGTATGACAGAGCCTGATGACAGGCTTGTGCCTCAGAAAGGTGTAAAAAAATAAGACGGACAAACATGTGGCTACTGTGGTTAGCGTCTTTATCTCTCACTTCTAGTAGAAGCGATCATCTCCTCATGTTTCTCCATGTTTGCCTGACAACACACTGCAAAAATACATCTCAAACAAACCCGTAAAGGCTTACATCACTATCATAGATGACATCATTACGTTTACTCAACAAACCTGTTACTTTGAATTAAACCCTTAACTGCACTTTACAGCGCTTCACCGCCACCTGCTGGGCACAGATAGTAATACACATTACAGAAAAGTTTTTTGCTCCAAATGAATAATAAAATACAAAAATGTGGCCATACATTTTGTGTGCGTCACAAATAGGTATCGTGAAATCCATTAGTAATGCTTAGTTTTGTGAAGCAGATGCATGAGTTTCCGCCTGTGATGTGGTTGTGTCATTGTTTTCAGATGTTTGACAGTGAACTTGAAGAGGTTGCAGAGTTCCAGGGACTCAGTGATTTCTGCAGCACCTTCAAACTTCAGCGAGGAAAGACTGAATATGACGAAGATGATCCCTCTGTGGTGGGAGAGTTCAAGGTACCAAAATTACATTTCAAAAAGTATTTCCCTCACAAGCATCCGGTTACACCTGAGATATTAGCTGTGTCTCAAAGTCGCCAGGCTGCATCCGTAAGGACGCATTCATCGACCGTATACCTCACTGACTTTCGTGTCCCATTCCTCTGAACACGGTCGAGGTTCGCAGCCCTCCAGGAGCCGATTTGAAGGACACATCGGATCTATTCTTTGCGGCCGAGCATATCCCAGCATGCAGTGCGGGCCAACTGGAAGAGTTAACTTGTGTATTGTGTAATGTAACGTTAAGTAATATAATTCACTCAAATATCTACCAATATAAATGTTATAATATAATACAATATATAACATCACATTTTAGTTTATGAAATCGCTTAAGTTACGTGATGTCGTGTTTTTAAATTCACATAAGACTAGGACAAACTGCCTCCCCCATACAGCCACTGACCTAGACCTGAACCCCCCCTGGGTCCACATACTGTTCTTATGAACATCAATGTAGCAACACACATTTATAACAAATACACAACGAGCAGCTCACGTTACCGGGAGCCGCTGCGCTGTTAAGCAGCTCGTCTGCCCGGATTAATAAATGTGTTTGCTGTTGTCATTTTTATTGAAAACATTGATGGAATCTCCACTGCCTAAACTCTACTTTTAGCTGAAAATAATTATAAGTAAAGTATTATACATTAACTTATTTAATTTGAATTTAAAATAACCAGATGTCTCAACCTGAAATATATTATGGTCTGGAGGAGAAGCGTATCTTCTGTTTATCTTCTTAATCTGTACTTTAAAGGTTTTCGGGTTTAACAGCTCTTATTGTTAAGCTCAGCAAGTTGCTAGGCAACGGAAGCAGTTGAGGTAATGCTGATGACGCAAGCAGAAAGTCCCCCCGTGGGGCAAATCGTGCCATGTCAGAGACCGTTGGGTTCAGCCCAGGTCTACCACGAAGGCTGGAGGCAACAAAGATGCAGCCTTGAGACTTTGAGACACAGCCATTGTAACCTGAGCGCCTCTGCTGGTCTCTTGCTGTTCCACAGTCACTTCTGCCCCCTTGTGGAGGATTTATGAATGTCATAGACATAGAGAATATACTGTCCATAGTGTATTGAGAGTATTATAAATTCAGCCAGCAGATTGATAGTCTGTTCCATGGTATTTCATCCTGTCCTAAATGTTAAATTCAGTACAGCTAAATATTGAAATGGAATTCCCTTGGAATGATATATATCATTATTTCACATTGTTGAAAATATATTTAATAATTCAAATATATATATTTATATATATATATGACCTCAAGTTCCTGTGTAAATCTAATCACATTAAAGATGTTGCATGACTAATGGTGCTGTCCTTTTTGGTGATCCAGGGCTCATTCAAGATTTACCCTCTGCCTGATGACCCCGGGGTGCCAACTCCACCCCGCCAGTTCAGAGAGCTTCCTGAGAGTGGACCTCAGGAGTGCCTGGTTAGAATTTACGTGGTGCGCTGTCTTGACCTGCAGCCAAAGGATACCAACGGCATGGTGAGCATTGTATGATGCTTCAACTCACGACCACACTGGTGTCTTGATAAAGAATTAAGTCACAACTAGGATCTACATTTTATTGAGTGAAAACGATGACTAAAGCTAATGAAGCTAATTTTTTTCCATTCTCATTTCAGTGTGACCCATATGTGAAGATTTCACTGGGACGGAAAAAACTGGATGACAGAGATAACTACAAACCAAACACCCTCAACCCGGAGTTTGGAAAGTGAGACTGAACTTTTTGTTAATTTATTATTTGTTCAAATGATGGCCGCTTTTAAATGAATTCTTCATACCCAAAATGACCATCTGTTTATTAATGTACTTGAATCTAAATGTCTGCATGTCCATGGGGGCCATATTTACAACAACAACTATAAATCATCCATTTACAATCTCTCACAAAGGTTTCTTAGGATGATTCGAGTCTCATTTACTAGACTACTTCCTGAACACATTCCTCTTTGTTAAAATCTTACAAAATCTCTCTTTCAACATTTGCATAAATGGTCTCACCTCTGCATAGGTGTGTAGCACACACAGTTTTTTAGGAAGGAGTCTTTTAAAGGAACAACAAATACATTAAATGCCCTCCATTTTTGTCCAGGATGTTTGAGTTGTCCTGCTTCCTACCTCAAGACAAGGACCTGAAGATTGCTGTGTATGACTACGATCTACTGAGCAGAGATGAAAAAGTCGGTGAGACCGTCATCGATTTGGAGAACAGACTCCTGTCTCGTTTCCGGGCCGGTTGTGGTCTGCCAAAGACTTACTGTGTGTAAGTATGCACTCTACAATATCTACAGTGTTATTAATAAATCCTACAACGTAAACCTCAAAGGCAAACCAACAAAGCTACATTATTCTGACAGCTCAGGGATCAATCGGTGGAGGGACCAGCGGAAACCTTCTCAGATCTTCCAGAACGTGGCCAAAGTGAGAGGCGTTAGTCCTCCACTCATAGAGGGAGATGGCAGCTCCCTGACTTTCTCAGGAAAACGATACAACCTGCAAGATTTTGGTAATGTCATTATTGAGCGCCCTATTTTTAGCAGAAGTATTACTTGTTTGTACTATCTCATTGGACATGTCTTCTGTATATTTGTGTTGTAGAGTATTTCAAAAGTATTAATTATGTTGAAGTTGCCGTGGAATCTCATTTTGTTTGTTTTACATATATGCAATATTAACATCTTCTGCAGTATACTACCCTTTCATCCTTGACTATGTTGGTTTGCTGTGCAGAGGCAAACACTGTGATCCACCCGCACTTAGGACCAGCCAGAGAGAGGCTGGCTCTGCATGTCCTCAGAACCCAGAACTTGGTGCCAGAGCATGTGGAGACCAGAAGCCTGTGCAGCTCCCACCAACCAAACTTGTCTCAGGTTAAAACAACAGCAGTAACACCTTTTTAGTGGAGCTAGTAGTTCATTCATTTCAAGCGTATGCTTTCTAAAATAAATAAACTCAAATTGTTCCATGGCTTTGTTTAAAATACTAATTGTTTTGCACAAATCCAGGGAAAAATTCAAATGTGGGTGGACATCTTTCCAAAGAGCCTTGGTGTGCCAGGGCCTCCATGGGATATCACTCCACGCAAAGCCAAGAAGTAAGAGACACTCCAAATTATGTTTTATCACAGACTATTCAAGCATCAAATATGACCGTATATTTAAAATAGGTACGTTTTGCGAGCCATCATTTGGAACACAACTGATGTTACTCTGGACGAAAGAAGCATCACCGGAGAAGACATGAGTGACATCTACGTAAAGGGGTACATTACTTGTCCTGTCTCTTACTTCAACCCTTCTTCTGTGTTCACTATCAACTGGACTCGTTCACAAAAAGCCAATCTGAAGTCAACATTATGATGTTTCCTAGATGGATGCCAGGTATGGAGGACTCCAAGCAGCAGACTGATGTTCACTACAGATCCCTGGATGGTGATGGGAATTTCAACTGGAGGTTCATCTTTGGGTTTGACTACCTGCCTGCAGAGCAGATGTGTGTTGTTTCGAGGAAAGTGAGTGAGATTGTGGAACAGGAAGGAAGCATAAAGTGACTGTTACTATGGTATTTTTAGTTTTTGCTGCTATGAAGCCAGGTAATAATCTGAATAAAGTGTTTGTATATTACAGGAACACATTTGGAATCTGGACAAAACTGAATTAAGGATTCCTCCTAAATTGATCATCCAGATTTGGGACAATGACAAATTCTCTTTGGACGACTACTTAGGTGAAACATCATTGTTATTAAATAAATTCTTTGCCATGACAATACAAAGGAAAGACCTTTAAAGAGAGCTATCGGCCCAAGAGGACTACTGCGTGGGAGACACATTTGTATTTTCAATCTTTGTATTTGTTACAGGTACAGTTGAACTGGACCTTCTCAACCTGATCTCTCCTGCTAAGAGCTCAGAAAAGTGCAGCCTGAAGATGTTGCCTTGGAGAGAAGGCTCAGTCGCCTCTAAGAAACCTCTGCCCAACTCACTTTTCTCCCAAAAGTCTGTTAGAGGCTGGTGGCCATGCACGGTCGAGCAGGATGGGAAACTTGTGCTTGGTGTAGGTCTTTGTCAACAGCACAGTCCTTAGTTAATGTGTTTTTACCCAAGTTGCTGTTCATGATTGTGTTTCAAACCTCTGCAGGGTAAAGTAGAGATGACGCTGGAAATAGTGGAGGAGAAGGAGATGGAAGAGAGACCTGCGGGGAAAGGCAGAGATGAGCCAAACATGAATCCCAGACTTGATCCACCCAAGTAAAACATCATTAAAAAAAGACAAACAAAGCATGGAATATGAGGTTTCTAGTCCAATAGATCGCATACAATGAATCATGTGAATGTTGCTGTCATTCCCATTCAACAGACGCCCTGACACGTCATTCTTCTGGTTTACAAGCCCTTGCAAGACCATGAAGTTCATTGTTTGGCGAAGATTCAAATGGATTTTCATTGGAGCGATTCTTCTTCTGCTGGTCTTCTTGTTCCTTGGGATCCTGCTTTACTCCCTACCAGTAAGATTACATATTTTACTGATCATTTATTAATTTCTGTATTTCTTAAACTGGTATAAATAAGTTGTTTCCTTCACACTTTTCCAAAGTAGTATGTAATCTGAGTGGCTACCTTAATACATTCTATATCCACAGAACTACATCTCAATGAAGATTGTCAAACCTTTCTCATAAGGATCATTGAGGAGAAGTGCCTTCCTGATGGAATCGTCAGTGTTTCCATCACTGAGAAACATGCAATAACTTCTTCTGTTGATGCCACAACAGATTGATATTCAGCATTCTAATCCCACATTATCACACCAGATTTTCTCTATTTCTTTGCACTACTGCAATCTATATTTCTTGTGATCCAAAGTGTTTTATCTTTACATGTAAACAAAAAAAATCAAGAAATTCAAGGATTATATATTGGAATAAAATGTGTGATAAAGAAGTTGTGATTGGTTCTGCACACGATAGAAATCATTACACATATAATGTAAAACTGTCTAACGTTGTAGGATTTTAACTATGAAAATGTAACACACATACGTTTTGTAACATCAAAACCAGGGACATCTTCTGTGTACTTTAGGTTGTTAACGTCAACATAGTGGTATACTCGATGCCGAGTAAAATTTACAATGAAAGAACAACATAAAAAGTGTCTTTTAGAATCTCATTACTGATTTTTGATGTACTTTTCTTTACCCAACATCATTTTGCTAGTTTTTTTACTTTTGTCTAATTAATATATATATAGAGAGAAAATAAGACCACAAAATATTTAGGAAACAGTCCAAGTTCCTGTTTTCAACACAGATACTTAATTGAACCGTCTTTGCTGTGTAGGATTAAAACTCAATCCCCTTGTCACCCCCGACTGTCACCATGTCTGCAGAATCCTCCAGGTGAGTCTCAGAGGAAAAAACCTTTGGGACAAACACATGTTTTAAACATTCAATTTTACATTCTTTGTTGGCTAGCTCTCATTAAAGATCTTGTATATTCACATATTATATTTGATGAGGAAATATAAATTGGATGTACCTTTACCTCACTCACCCATCTAGTAAACTAATGCCGCTTTAATGGTTTCACGACACTAAACTCCTTTTTGGCCATGTTGCTATGATACCCACTCATCATCCCGCCTCTTTTTTCTGGTAAACGTGTGATTGGTCCGAGTGTTTGTGCCGTTGACGTACAGGAACTGTCTGCAACAAAGAAGGAAATGTGAACCAATGACCGCACAATAACTTTTGAAGTGATATCTGGTCGGGGAGAGAATTGTCGCTGGTTGTATATGGCAATGTACTATGATAATGTAATGCAGATAGATCACAAGTCTTACACAAAGAAGGACATGCTTGTAAGTTGTATTTTTTCGTTTAATGGACACAGCCCCGCTAGCTTGATTGTGGTTGAATTAAGTTACGTCAGCGCTATCTACGCGAACTGGTGCTAGCAAATAATAGCTAACGTTTTGATTTTAGCCAATCAAAGCTAAGTTAGCTCAAGATGACTTGATGTTTTTGTCTTGCAAAATGTTTCCGCATCAAAGCGGTAAGCTACTGCCCAAACCTCTGGGAAATACCCACCGCACATCTATGGTTGATAGCCCAAACATTAGTTCAGTGAAGATAACTAAACCAAACGGTGTGTTGTGGTTGGTTAGCTGGCTAATTGTAGCTTTGTTGAACCTGCCCCGAAGGAGCCCTACGTCGTGATATAATAGTGAAATGAAACCTATCACTTATGCCGAATCGAAAGAAAAGACTAGTACTGCTGGCTGTCCACACTGAAGGTTTGATTGTATCTTCCGTCCATCACCAGACTTGAGACAACTTTAGACTCCATTGTCACAGCAACACGGGCAGGATATAACTACATTATAACTAGATGTTTCTACATCATTGTAAAGATTGTCGCAGCTTCTTGATACTTGATTTGCTTTTTCTTTCTTAAGCAGCTATCGTTGATCCATCTTGTCTGACCTGCTGAAGACGCCGGAGGAAGGGATGGACTCTCAAGAATAGTAAGTTAAATCAATCCTGCCACAATTTGTTCCAAGTAAGTTTATAGATAAGCCATCTGGGCATATGAGATACTTGTCAACAAGGGGCATTCTGGGAAAAAAAGGGGGCAGATGCAGCCTCCTAACAAGGCCTTCTCTCGCTTTGTTCTCGTTCTGTCTTGTTCCAGTGTGACCGCTGAAGTCGAGTCAGAGTGCGTCAACGAGGATGTTTCAAAAACAAACTCAGCGGATGGAAAAGACGAGCTCTTTTGTGGACCACAAAGCAGTGACGCAACGAAAGACTGTGCACTTATGGAGAGCACGCAAGCTGCTGCAGCATCCCAGACTTCGTTGGATTGTGGTTCTCACAGTGGGCCGGATGAACCTGTTTTTACGGGAAGCAGCAGTGACGCAGCTCTAACGCACACGTCTAATGGGCAGAAATCTAAAAGGTCATCTTCACCTGGTCATCACCCTGTTAAAACAACTTGTGTTGCTGCACACTCTTCGAATCCCAAACTCACCCTCTGTCTTAGAATTAGTCCCAGGAAGGATGTCAGCACCCCTCCCTATGACGTGGAGATGTTGAGTCCAGACAGCCCCGTTTCTAAAACCGCGTTGGTCGACGATCGTGACGGCACGGCATGTGCAGAGGACTCTCAGCAGTTTGTCAAATACTCTGATTCTGAATGTTCTGCTAAAGAAAACATCAACATGGGAAGTGAGGATGCCGAGAAGGCTGAGTACGGTGGATCATCTGAAATCAGCCAGGACTTAATTGGAAGCCAGTCAGGAGAACTTTTTGAAAGGTACATGTGAACAATTTCTGTGTCAGTCTTTTTTTGTCATTTTGTCACAATGAGTGAATTGGTTTTCCTGTGGTGCCCTACCTCCACCGTGTTCTCAGTCTTCTTCAGTAATTGTGTGGCATTCTGCCCTGTTGTGTTTTTCTTCTCTCCCTCGTTTCATTCGCGCTGCATTACATGGACAGAGGATGGCTCGGGACACCCATAGATGAGCTGAACCGAATGCCCCAGTGTGCCCCCCCACTACCTCACCTGAAAGCAACGCATAACCACACTGTCACAGTCCGGGTGAGTAAACGCCCACTTGCTCGTTTTGTGTTCTTTGTGTGTAGTATGTGGTGAAGAACACGCCGTCAACTGACCACTGCCACCCAGGCAAGATTCTCTCCATTAGCCCCTAAAATCACGCCCTGTTTTATTATTGTTTTAAGAAAATTATACACATCTACATTAAAGGCAGGACAGATGATATTTATTCAGGATTCAAGGAAAAAATGAGTTTTGGTAAAACAATTCTAGGGCCAGAATTCCCATTGTTTTACTGTACGTTTCCGGTTTAATGTTCATGTGCATCTGTTCATTTTTTTATTTTTAATAGTTAGTAATAAAATTTGCTAAATTAACTGACTTCTTTATTTCACGTCATTGACCATACCTTGTAATAAGTTCCTAAAGCATTTCAAATCTAACAGTTGCATCTTATCGATAGGCAAAGAGGAAAATTCATTGTAAAAAAATCTTTTTTTTTATTCTGTTACAGACAGATTTCCTCAGAGAGGGTGAGGTCCCTGTTCCATATCCCAGCAAGTTTAAAGATGCATGGGACGACGTGGCCGTAAAGATGCCCTGCTCTGAGAAGAATCTGTTTCCTATGGAGACTGAGGTATACTAGTGCATCCCAACTTTGCATGCTTATATACTAGTGTACCACAACAGTGTTTGTCACTTTACGAATGTTGAAGTAAGGGCGATGTGTCATCAGGATGGCGGTGGCGTTCAAAGTCGCTGGGAGCTGATCCAGACTTCCTTGCGGGGAGGGATGAAAAGTTCTCTGGATGTGAGGGTAAGACAACTGGAGCTGGAGTGGACTCCGCTGAATTAGTCCCAATCGTCTTCTTTGTCCTCATTAAATGTCCCCACAGAAAACAGCCCCTCTTTATATTGTCAAACAACAACGTCGCACATTACAGCCATCATCTTGTGAGGACTGTGTTCACTCTGTTTGGTTGGAGTAGTTCTGACCTCTGTTCTTCCAGCTCCTATTTTCCACGATTCAGTAGAGATGAACATGGTTAAGTTTGTAACCAGTGACTACCGAAAAAGAGAGACCAAGTGATGAGAGACACCACCATAGTACGGAATATGTCTGATAAGTAATAGTTTTTACCAAAATGTGGGACTCAAGTTTTAAGAGCTGAAAATCATTCTGATGTGTATTGTCAGTAGCTCAATATATACAAACATGTTCCACAAACAACCACATGGTGGCAGAGTTTACAAAAGATATAACTGTTTTTCTGTTTTTAAAAATCCTTAATCTGAGATCCTAAAACTTGTTGTGCTTTAAACCTGCGATCATTCTGTTGCTGTACATGTAAATGGTCTTAAATGTATAAATAACGTCTTGTTCCTCTCTACAGGACGCTATATTAAGATACAACATAGCCCACGCAAAGAAATGGGACTTCACGGCTCTGAACCTTCTTTGCACAGAGGTAAGCTGTCAAAAACATCACTGATACCTGTTTTTTATTTGATTTTCTTCTACCAACCAGGAAGAATACCGCTTCCCGAAGTTCTTGAACTGTATCGTCCCAACAAATCTTGAATCTTTGCCGGACATGAAACGTATTCTTTTTAAATCCAATCATTTGGGAGAGAAACCTCATTTAAAGAAACAATACTAACATTTAAAGCCTAAATCCACAATCTGCAGTACAACAAGATTTTGCTTTTTTTTATTTTAATTGACTTCTAAAGAAACACCTCATAACACCTCCTTTTGTGTGTCTCACAGCTCTGACAGTTGCAGTAAACCTGGCAGTGTTTGTTTAACTCACCATGATTAATGATGTCCTTTTTAAAAAAAAAAGAACCTTAATGATACTCTACTGGAGTTGTTGTTGTTGCAAAGGGAGCCCGCTCTCCATCAGTGTGCTCCGTCCCCTCCCCGTACCTGGGAGCCTCACGGGAGCAAAAATGCTTCAGTTAGGACAGAGGAGCACGGAGCATGGCGGCAGCAGATGCTGCTGGTGAACCAGGGGAATGACTGTCTTTTTTCTGTCTACTTCCTCTTTTTTTAACACTTCTTTTTCCCGTCTCAAGACAGTTATGGACTGTAATCACATACCTGTTGTGATAGAAACTTCCTCCCATGTGGGATGAGGATTTATTTAACTGTCACGGTGTTATGGCTTACTATAATTTAGTATTTCCACAAAAAGCTTCAGTCCTTTTGCAAAGATTCCTTCCATATCTTTTAGATGATATTTTTAGTAATTGCCTACTGGACTTAAAGTAGAGTTAGAGTTTATCTAAATGACATATTTACACCCAAATTGGCCAAAACAAAGGAGACAGGGCCTTTGAATGGATAGTAAACACACCTAATTTGGTTACCTACATGTATTAAAGCATGTTGTTTTTTATCCAACTCTTTCAGGGTGGGCTCATTTCTTGGCTGGAGCCATTAGGAACGAGGACATTATTCCAATGAAGCGCTTCCAATTAAGTGGGAACATTTCATTCTTGTTGCGGTCCAGTCAGATAGTCGTCTGAACGTGATGTTCTTCTCCTCGTTGATTACTCAGCAAAATTCAGCCCTTTAGTAAATTATATTTCCCCTCTCTAAAATAATTTCTCTGAGTAAAGCAGAGAGCTCGGTAGATCATTAGCTCCATCAGCCTTTTTATAGCTTAATCCAATTGAATTAAAAGGTCCCATTAAATCTGCAAGGACGCTGACTGTTGCCAGCAGAGAACTCGCCCTTCCAGGAGTCTTTTGAGTCCGCGGCGCCACTCGCTGCCCCGTCCCCAGTATTTCCTTGCATTCATTTCCTGCAGAGGAATTTAGCAACGAGGGATGGTGTTGGCAGAAGAAAGACATGTCAGCGTTATGTGCAGTAGTTGATAACGGATGTAACAATGTACAGGTGCAAAATACCGCTTGGTTGTGACTGCTTTCTATCCCGTTACATTTCTATTAGTTCATTGATGAGGATGAAGGAGCATTTAAATTCTAAAATTCTACAGAAGATGTACCACACAGAGAATATTTTGGTGAAGAATCTCGTGGACTCGTTTGCCATTTTTTGGACAATCCAATTCATTAGTAGTTGATAGAATTTTTTTTTTTTATTGCTCGCCCACTCATGTCTTTTTATTTTTTTAAATCTATTTATCTTTCTCTCACTTAAATAAATCTGGAGCAACATTTGTGCAGCATGGAGGTAATTGTCACGAGGTACATTGCCTGTGGGCCATTGATTGACACGCCGTTCAACATGTAATAGCCATAGTGGGGGGGGGGCTGGGATGGGATGGGAGTTATCCAAATCAGGGCTTGTCTGTAAATTGTCTTGGTGTTTCTCCCCTGCCAATTTCAACAGTCACTGTGTCACTGTCTGATGAACGTCTTGATTGACGAGCAGGAAAGCGGTCCAGAAGTAAACACAGCTGATGGTACCATCGTACCTCAACACTCTGCAGCAAGACCACTGTTACACATTCTCACTCCCCTGTGAACTTGTGACTCGCGCGAGTGGAGCTACCAGGAAATCAAAGTCACTCATATAAACACGCGAATGGATGGAAAAATAGGAGTGTGATCGATCATCAGCCTCCGCAGCGGTGCTTGTGGAGCGTCCCGTCACACGTGTGCATGTGAAGGTGTGGTTTTTCGTGCGCTGCCTAACCTGCGTGTGTTGCCACGGTGGCCCGGCGGCTGGAGCTGTGGAAAAGGCCTGGGAGTCCGCTTTCTACACTCATCCTGTCGCATCACCAGCTACCATCTATTAGTCCCACGAGAGCACTTTACGATGCCTGCCCCCTCATTACTTGTGACAGCATTTACTCAGACCTGCTCCGCAGCCGTACAAATGCCCCTCGGGCCGAATCACCCACCGAAGACTTCCTGCTGAAATTCGAGCCACCCTGTCACTCTCATCCCAACTGGCCATTTGCATTTACTCCAGAAGTCCATTTAATCAGCACCAGCCCCCCCCCCCCCCCCCATTGCTTACCTCAATAGAATAAGGCAAGTGATTGATGAGTAAGCCAATACACTCATAAGTGATTGGGTTGTAAATCTGGGTCTATGATGGAATAACTGGGTGTTTATTTTAGAGGGGATTGCAGGTGGATGCTGAGGTAAGCTGAAGGCTGGAGAATGGATGCTTCGGCCGTGGCAGACTCGCTTGCAGATTGATGGTAGTTTCTTCTGGAACAGGTTTCTGTGTAGCGAGCAGCTCTGCAGCAGTTCTTTTTCTTCTTTATCCGCTGAAGTGGTGGGATTATTGATATCTGAGGTGTGGAAGTTCCCTCTAAAACAACTATAAACCTCAACCGACAGAGTTTTCCCGTTGGATATGAGAGATTTGAGATTAGATATTGGTTACTGGTGCATGACCTCTGACACGGTCTCAAGCAGTTATTAGACCATCTAAAGCTTTTGTGAAATATTTGGCTGCTCCTCATATGCTTCTCGGCCAGGTTTTCTGAAGACAATAATAAACCCGAGAAAAATTGATTTGTGTCATTGTATTTTGTAGTTTGAACAGATATAGAGGTTATGGGGTGTGGGCTGTTCAGAGCGATGCCCAAAAACAGTTTTCTATAAGATAAGGGTAACGCAGCGTATATATCGAATGTGATGTGAACAACTAAGACATTATTTGAATCAATTTATATAAATAACATTTATTCGGATACAAAATGATACGTAACTAACCACTTAAATCAATACATCTCCCTTCTGTTTCTTGCTGAAGTTTGCGTTATCATTATTGCTAGTATTGTTTGATAATGATGTTAGTTCATGAATATTTCTTTTATCGAAGTCTGAATTTTTTCTCTTTTTTGTACCATGTATTCCAGGGTTTGTAAGATCATTAAAGAATCCATAGAATTCCTGAAACCAATGTAAGGGTATAGTATAGCCAATATAACCCGGAGATAAAAACTGTTAAATTTGTCTGTCCTCTATAAAAGAAAGCAATGAGACCAGATCAGTGGTGTTACAAACCCATATGTCACTTCAGATCTAATCATTCACTCTGACTAGTGGCTCTGAGGCAAAGAGATCCCATCTAACCAACCTGCTGTTTTTTTTGTTCCTCTCTCCAGTATCTTGACCAATCAGAGTTACAACCCCTGTTTGATGTTGTACTACCAGCTATGGTTGACCTAGCCCTCAGTGCTCCTGTCCTCTGCACAATGGTAAGTGCAGTTTTATGTTGTGTTGTTTGAGACAATCGTATGGTGAGCCACTGCCGTTAAACAGAGATCAAATGGTCAGATGGTGGCAGTAAATAAAAGATCAGCTCATGACTCACAACCGGCAGATAATGAGTCTCCGGTTTTGGGCCGTATCATGAACCGCTTCATCAGGGAAGAGGGCTGCGACAGAAGAGCTCTCATTTCCACTCATCCATCCGATGTGTCATGCTTGTGCACTTCGGGAAATTCCTCTTATGAAATAAATAAAGTCAGTCCGTTCCTTCGGACACATTCGATGCGTCTCCTCCCGGC
Organism: Pungitius pungitius; assembly: GCF_949316345.1. Taxonomy (NCBI): domain Eukaryota; kingdom Metazoa; phylum Chordata; class Actinopteri; order Perciformes; family Gasterosteidae; genus Pungitius; species Pungitius pungitius. The sequence continues at coordinate 8,053,696 of NC_084912.1, read as the reverse complement.
GATGTGTTTTGACAAGCAGGGGCCCTCTCTTTGACTCACAGAGAATTGAGCTGATCCGTGTCACAGATATTTTAAATGTCAACCCCATCTGTCTTCATTTTGGTTCTGTCATCAATTATAGCGATTTAAAAATTCCACGATCGGTATTTCTGTGATTCGGTTATCTACTTCAAACTCCTCCGTTTAATCGAATCATCTTAGATCAGCTCCCACTCTGGGGAACGTTGAAGACTGCTCACGCTTACCCACAGGAGGGGAATCTGCCTCCGATTTTCCACCTCTGAATCATTTGTAGCGGTTGGCCAATGAAGCTTTCCGACTCTCCGCTTTAGATGGCAGTATTAAGCGTCGAGGTGTGTGTGTGTGTGTGTGTGTGTGTGTGTGTGTGTGTGTGTGTGTGTGTGTGTGTGTGTGTGTGTGTGTGTGTGTGTGTGTGTGTGTGTGTGTGTGTGTGTGTGTGTGTGTGTGTGTGTGTGTGTGTGTGTGTGTGTGTGTGTGTGTGTGTGTGTGTTATTCGAGCCGGTATTGATCTGCTAACTGCACAGCCTTGGGAGGCTCTTTAGCCCTAATCAGTGAAGATAGATGGGCCCCGTGTGTCTGACTCGACGGACCCCCGGGGGGGGGCGAGGAAACCAGGACCTTAATTACTACCACCCATTTACCTAATGGAACTCTCCCCGTCTCCTCTGCTTGCTAGATTGCTAAACTAATCATCTTCCCCCCCTTAGCCATCAGAACCACACGTCACCTCGCGCTGTGTGTCTCGTGCGTCTCTCTCTCTCCGTCCCTATGTTCTGACCTCCAGTCCCTCAGGTGGGGCCTCTTTGTCACCTCTCTTGTTCTCTGTTTCTCTTTTCAGCCGATACCCCTTCTGAAGTCCAGGATGAACCACTCCCTCACCCTCTCTCAGGAGCAAATAGCCTGTCTCCTGGCCAACTCCTTCTTCTGCACATTCCCCCGACGCAACTCCCGCAAGTCGGAGTACTGCAATTACCCCGAGATCAACTTCTACAGGTAAAGGCACGCTGTCCTTCTGGAGCTAAACAACGACCGGTAATTGAGGGTTCTCCAGTTGTTTTTTATTCACAAAAGGACATTTCTCCCCACGAGACTTGAGTAGGTCTGAGACTCCGATATCGACCTTCAGGTGGCCTCATCGTGCTTTAAGAAGAAGCTTACTAAGCGGTCAGACCGGGGGCCGGGAGCCGTTTTTGCAGAGCATCCCGTGTTGCACTGACAGCGTCTGACCCACTCGCAGTACGCTTGCATTGAAAATGCATTCAAGGATAAATATTATTGTTTATTAACTGATAGGATTCCAATTGACTAGCTCTGGTTTTAGTGATCCCACCTCTCTGATTTCCATAAGGGGGCACTACTGTCTTAAAAACCTTGACAGAATTCATCTATTAATTCAGCTTTTATCCGTATTTTCACACACAGTGATCTGGGATTGTGTGTTTGTGTATTTGTACTGTTGGTGTCTACTGTATAGTGACAGTCACCTATTGGCCTCGAGGACGGGACCGTGGGCAGAGTCTCTTTGAGCTTCATGTCTCTGTCATGCCCTTTTGAGTGGGAGTGGGAGTCAGAGTGGGAGTGTGAAATTGGGGTTTGCGGTGTACCTACTCGGAACCAGTAGGTGTTTTTTTTTTTGTCAAGGCACAGCACCCCTATCTATCTTTCACTGGCTTCTCACAATGTGGAGGGAGGTGATGCATGAACGCAGTCGCGTCCACATTGTCGTGACTGAGGTACGGGGCCTCTGCTGTGCTGGTGTCACGTGTCATCACACTATTCTGGAGTCTGTCTTCGCGGTCCCGCTTGTTCTCCGTTGGAGGAGGTCTGTGTTGTTGTTGTTGTCACGCTTGTCTATTGTTTCTTAAGACGTTGGAGGAAGCTGATAAAGGTTACGGATGTTGTGTATGGGTGATACAACCTCAGTACAAACTGACTTGACATTGTCCAGATATCACCTTAACTCAATTACCCTGTATTTCTTTGTGGCCGCGTCTCCTCCGTCGTGACGTGTGGAATCACTTCCAGTGTTGTTGCCTGACAGGCTGGAGATGTTGTTGTGGCAATACCTTTTTGAAAAATATAAAGGGTAGGTATAGTACTAATATCATTTTGATATTACTTTACAATCTGCATGGCTGCTACCTGCTATCCAAAGTCCAATTAGCCATCTGCTCCACCTTCGGGGGTCGAGCAGTATTACTTTATGACTCCCAGGAATGGTCATATTGATTATGGGGGATTTCCCCACCCCTTCAACTCCCTCATTTTATCTGAATCTTAATTGTTACTCTCACAATCAGTCATCTTGGCAGGTGCACGTGCTTCCACATCAAATGTTAGTGGCCCGCTAAGTGAAGAGGGCTCTGTAATAATGTCAGCATTGATTCCTCTTGCAGGGATGGCTGCTCTGATACCAGCACTTGGTTGCCTGCCTACCTTCACTATTAGACTTTCCGCAGTTTAATACAGGAAAGGGCAAGCGGGGGGGGGGGGGGGGGGGTTGTGTCTTAGTGTTTCTGAGAAGATGAGACGAGACAACCAGCGCAGTCTAAAACGGGCCCTGGATCGTTACCCTCCCCCCTCCCCCTGTAATTGAGGTGGTGTCCGTCACTTTGCTTATCGGCTACAGTAGCGCTCTGTCTGCGGAGCAGCAAGCAATCTGCTGATTGCTGTTTTGGCAGAACTGTCAAGGTTTGTCCTCTGTTAAGTGATGGATAGATTTCGAGGAAGAGGACAGAAAGCAGACTTATCTCTTCAGCGTGTTTTCCTCTGGATGAGAAGATGACATAGGAAGCCTGTTTGGAAGCAAGACAAAAGCTCACTATTAAAAAAATACATTTTTGGTCTTGTTTCTGAACCATGTGACCGTAAGTTGTGACACTTTATTTGCAAGAAAAAGCAACCTTTTGGGTGCATATGCAACTGTCAGAATTCGTATGTCTCCTGGGTCACAGCAAGTTACTGTGGATAGGATAAAGTAATTATATGACTTTTGATATGCTGGCATTACCTAATACATCTTTTTCTTCCTATTCCTTCCTTTCAGTGCATATCATTTTCATTGGACCTTCATTGGTTTCTATTTCTTTACTGGTGTGGTCAGAGAGTGGCATGAGACTAAGATGAATGCTTAACGGTGATTAATCATCAGCGCAGGTCGCTTGGAGAGGGAGTACCAGTATGGGGTGATTTTTAAAATGTCCACCCGATTCACGCTTTCTTTTCTCCCTCCCTCCTTCCTTCCCTCCTCATCCTTTTCCTCAGGCCACCCTAGTTTTTATGGTAACTCTAAAGAACTGAAACACGGCCCTGGGCCTTACCATTGTATGAAGGACAGAGGTAGATGGAGAGACATCCAGCCGGTTTAAATGCGTGACCTCACTCATGACATGTTGTGGCATGGTCATGCACTGAGCTGTAGATAATAAAGGAAAAGATCCATGTTTCTCATCTGCTAATACTTATATCTATATATATATATATCAGATATATAGTTTAAGTAAAAGAAAATAAATATTAAATATACTATTCAACAAAATTGGTACTCTACAATCTCATGTGAGCTCAAATTCCTATTTGCTTTTTTTTCAGGTTTTTTGAAGGTACTTCACCAAAAAAAATTGAGAAATTGAAAACTCTGCTGTGTTACTTCAGGAGAGTCACACAGACCAGTAAGCATTAATAATCCCCCACGTGATTCTGCATGTACTGTTTCTCTGCAATGCTCTCCCATGTTTTTCAGTTGATTAACATTTTCTATTTGTTTTTAAGAGCCCAAGGGTCTTGTTACATTCACAAGACAAACTCTGAACACTCCCCCGAACTGGGAAAGGTATTAGCTTCTACTAATAATTATATCATTTTAATGATGGAGCACAATCCCTATTATTGGAGATTGGTTTTTCAAATTTGTCCAATATTTATTGACATTATGTTTTGGGTCAGTAAATATTTTTTATATAATATAATATCTTTTTTTTTTTTCTCTGAAGTTCCAAGACTCTGCTGAAACGCCTACACATCACTTGTGAGGGGACAATTGAGGATGACGGATATGGGATGCTGCAGGTAGGAATTTGTTGGCACAGCAGCATATTGTGCATATAAAGCCATCCAGAAGTCATTAATCAGCCTGGCCTAATTAAGGTGTGTTTTCAGGGCAGTGTCTTCCAATCTTTGGGGAACTTCCCCTTTTAAATTATTTCCCTTTCTCAATATAAACAAAATGTCGGGCAGAGCGTCGGATTGTAACTACCGTACGTGTTTTGCATTTGTAGTGGTCAAGCCTACTGAATAACATATGACCATCATCAAGCCTTCAAAGCTTTCAAAAGACAAAGGGACACTTAGTGTGTTTTTTTTATCCCAGTTGACAGCTGATCTTTACACTTGAGCAGTTTAGAAGAGGCCAGGGGAAGGGGGGGGGGGGGGGGGATGAGACCCTTGGGTGGAGGATGAGGGAAAAGATGTAGAGGGTGGGCCATCTCACTTGGGGCGACCCAGTGGGCCACAAGTCCTGCAGGTGGATTGATGGCTACTTCGGCACGCTGGGCTGCGTGTTGAGTTTAAAAAAAAGAAAATGTAGGGCAGAGTGTGCTGTCATTCTGTCAGGAGGTGAGATTGAAGGGGGGGGGGGAGGAGGAGGAGGAGTTGGAGTTAGATCGGAGGTGAACCGGTGAAGGAGGTGAGAAGTCGAGCTACTGGTTAGACGACATGCACACATGCAAACACACTCGCTGTCACAGAGTCTGACGCAGCTGTGGGCCAGTGAGCAGAACCCTCACCCCTGACAGCCTGTTGGCATAGCAGTGTTGTGATGGAATCTGATTTCTCTGTATGCCACAAACACAAGGAGTGGGCTGAAATGGCACAAAGCAGCAGGCTTACACCTAATATTTGGCTCCATTAAGGAGAACTTTGTTACACTTAAAGCACACATAAAGTGGAGACATCAGTAAACAGTGAGCCAACACAGGAAATGGCAATAAACGTGGTTTAAAATGATTACAAATAGAGTCAGTCTGCAGACATTCACGCAGATTCTTCATGGCTGCTGATTTTTAACTGAAGATTTCAATTCAATATCAATTTCTGAACTATCTCTGTACATTTCATGTGTTCTGCTTCAACTTCCTGATTGGATTATTCAGTAGCAGGAAGCAGTACAGTGATCCTTAGTCATTCATCTGCTTTAAATGACCACAGCGGTGGGATAGATGATAAGTAGACACTAATCATATGGGGTGTGTGTATATACACACACACAAATATCTATAGTCACTGTAGCTAAACCTCACAGTGCTTTGGCTTAGTAGACAAGGCAATATATTAATGTTGTTGAGTAAATATTACTGAGGGATTGTGTCATCATAATTTGACTCCTAATATTATTCCACTAGGTGGACTTTGCAAACAGGTCTGTTGGCGGCGGAGTGACGGGACTTGGGCTGGTCCAGGAAGAGATCCGGTTTCTCATCAACCCCGAACTCATTGTCTCTCGCCTCTTCACTGAAGCTTTGGAATGCAACGAATGCCTCATTGTGACAGGTACGTAGTCACGCACATGCGTAGTACATATATTTTGGATACTACTGAGGATGATATTAATTACTGGCCTTCTGAAACAATTCTTTCACTTTTAGTAAACCAAATTAGATAAATTTCCTCTGTCAGCAGCTCCCTGCTTCTTTTATTGTACAACAAGCAAACACATAACGGTGTAGTATATAGCAAGTCATATTAAATAATAACCACAGAAAAATATTGAGAATCGAAAATGAAAAAACGTGAAGTAATGGCGTATGAACACAAGTTCTTGGTCTTTAAAGTTTGGTTGGCACAGAGGATTTCTTAGCCGGTTCGCTAAAACTTACACGTGGGATGACTGCATGACTGAGGGTTGTGGTCCGGTTATCTTGGTGTTTTCATGGCACTGTGACCTCTTGCACCCACCGGGGCCGTTTGCATCTGTGTATGAAATGGAGGAGTTGAGAGTCGGCACCGTTTTTCAGTCTGAGGCTGTGACATTTTTCCAGAAAACAGTGAATTTCCCCCCATTGGGTTCGGAGCAGCGGTGTGACTGATGGAGCACGAGTTGGAGCACGAGTTGGAGCACCAGCAGTTATTTAGGCGTTGTTCCAGATCGTTGCGGACGAAAAGGGAGCCGAGCCCGAAGGCCAGTTCATCTCCGTTCGTCCAAGTCCCGTCCTTGTGCCGACGAGCAAAATATACACGCATGTATATATGTGCACAGTTCTGCACACGCACGCACGCACATTCAGTAATGTTTTCATATGGAGACTAGCTATTAGGGCAGGTTATTTATAGGTTTCCACCCAGTTCAGACTTCCTGTGCCGTGGTACGTGTTGGCCCACATAGTGCGGCGAATGGAGCCATTGTAGAGCAGACAGTGTGTCATTGCTGCTAAGGTATATTTCTTTGCTGCTGCTATCCGCCAATGAGCATTTTATGTAGCTCTCTGGTCAGTGTATATATCCACGGGATTGGGCATGCCAGGTCATAGAAATGAACATTTCTAATAAACAGTGGATTTCACTATTCCCTAATTTTCCACTATTCACTACTCCCCTTTCATTGGCTGTTAGGAATAATGTGCATTTTGCATTGGCTTGACTTTTCAGACCTGAAGGTTGCCGCCGGGTAGCGGCAGGGTGATTTATTTATAAGATTCGGATGACGTCAATCGTGCATCGTTACGATCTGGGCAGAAAAAATAGCCCCGATATGTGAATCCACCCCTCTGAATGAAATGCACTGTCATGCCATGCGGGGCGTCGTTTGATATTTTGCAAGCTTACCTCAAAGTTTACCTAGAAACCACGCATGACTCTCATGCCTCTATTATTACACTTAACATTGGCTGAACCAGCGCTGTTTATTTCCTCTCATTCATTGAGCCCTGTGTGTTTATTGGGCTCCATTCATTTATCCCCTCGTCTAACAGTGGAAATCTATTGCATTGATCCACGTGTGACTGCCCAGGTACCCTTTATTCCTCTCCAGCAGAATTGCTCTATTCTTCAACCTTCTGCTTTGGTCAACCTCTCTGTGTCGTGAACCCCCCCCCCCCCCCCCTCCTCCTCCTCCTCCTCTTCCTCCTCTGGCCATGCTTTTGCTCTATCTCTATATCTCTATATTGCACATTTTTAATCCAATATCCATTTGCAGTTACTGAGATAACGTACATGTTGTGGTGGACGCAGTGGGATCAAATATGTTTAATATGATTTAATCAAATACACACATGTTGATTCAGATTACACTTTATCATTCATGCGTTGTTGTTGAGTATGTAAAAGTTTTACCTCATTGACCCTCCCCCCTCACCACATTTTAAAATATTCTCTGTTGAGTCCGTGGATTTATGTTTGCATCATATTTATTTTATTGCCACTTTATCCAGCTTGACAGAGCAAATATTTCACATAACAGTCCTGCTTTGCTGCCTGTACCACACACGGGCATTAAAATGAGCCTTCAGATTTGCTTTTGATGACACAAGAGGCTTCATTATCCGCTTTGATAAATCCATCTGTTGAGTGCATGTATTATAACTTGCGCCTGCAGAAACTCAAATATAAATGTTGCTCCCAAATGTATGCTCTTCATTGCTTGTGTTAATTCTTTGAACTTGTGCCGAGCAGAAGAGATACACGAGCTGTGGTTTTAGTACCAAATCCAGGAGTTTCAAGGGGGCAGGCCGATTGACGTTGGTCCTGATTCACATCAATTCAATCTTTTCCCACTTTACCGCACCTGGACGAGAGGGTTACTTGAAGTAAAGAGAGAAACCGAGTGAGGCTACGTCACCTCTGCAGCTTGTTCAAGTCACAGTGACTCAGAGCAGAGGCATATGAGGGGGAGGGGGAGGGGGGGTAGGATGGGGTGCTCGACTGGGACGACACTCTCTGCGGTATTTTATTATGCTAAATGCAAAGCTGGCCAGGGCAACACATGCGCCTCCACCGAGGGGCAAATGAGGGCGTGATAGGCTGAAGGTTGTAGCCGTGGGGGGAAGGAGGTACAGAGGAGTTTCATTTTGTGTGAAATGTTACACTTTTGTCATTAGAGAAGCTAAAGCTGGGTACCGATACCAGATTTTCTTATAATGTCAATGGTTGCTAACCGACATGGACAAAACAAATAAGAGTTTGTGTTTTATGTCTGCACCCCGCATAGCTTCTACTGTGCTTTGCTTGTTGCATTGTCCCGTTGGAACAAGAGAGTAAAGAAAAGGAAGAGACAAATGAATGCCATCCCCTCTGGTCCACAGTGTTTATACAACAAAACACACACACACACACAGCCAGTGCTGTTCAGTCAGAGTTTTACTTCGCTCTTGTTCAGGGCGCTTCTTCCAGCCAGCCAAAAATTGTCTCTTGTCTGGCGCCATGTTATCTTCTCCGGAACTCCCATCCCTTCCAGGTCACCTTCAATGGTTAGTCACTGTCCTCCTCCCTGCCTCCCATCATTCTGCCTCCCTCCCTCCTTCCCTCCTCCTCCTGTCCACTTAACTTTATTACATTTGGACAGAAAGGAATTTATTGCCCCACTAAGGTCATTGCTCCACTAATGGAATGGCCAATTATGCCATAGATTAATTTAAACCTTGCAGAATATTCTTTGCACGCATTCAGTGTTTTCTCTTGAAGTCAAGTCTCTATTCCTAGACTCTCGCTCTTTTTTTTGTCTTTTCTAAGTGTCCTAACATGGCTATTTCCGTGCAATTGGAACTTCCACGTCACATCAGTTTGTTTTGGATCGGAAGTAAGAGGCGCGCGATGTAATCTTGTGACGGAAGCCTGTATGCCAGGAGGCTTCTGTGGGCGGTTGCCAGGATAAATAGGATCAAGGTGAAGGAGGAGGACAACTCTGTTGATGGAGAGCGTGATATGGGTAGCCTGTTTGTTGAGTCACTAGAAAAACTGAGTGGATATTTAAAATAAATGTTCATTTGAGCGAAGCCATGTATAATAAATGGCCCAGTTTTACTGTCATCGTCGGGTTATGTCTTGGCTCCAGAACAGGCCATTATCTGTATCGTGCTTTTACGTAGAATGGCACAAAAAAATCCTCATTCACACTTTGATTTCAAGTATTACCAGATGGTACATGCTTAAAATGAAGTGATGTCAATTATGAGTAAAAAGCAAAAGCAGAGTTTAATTGCTGCGCTTCAAGAGATACTTTCAAGGAACGACATTGCTCTTAAAAATATATTTGGTCTATTCTAATAGCATACGGAACTCAGCCAGTACATATTAATCGAATGGTAAGCACCTGCTCTCTATTGAGGTGCAGTGAAACCTCCTCATCCCCAATGCAAGATGTTTGGACCCTTTAATAGGCGTCGTTTTCAGAATTGAACAGCTGTATTTGCGTTAAAGAAAAGATTGAAACTTTCTCTCAGCGTGAGCACATACCAGTACAGAATGTAAAAAGGCTAACTTCATAATAACAGAGGTGCCTTGCGCTGTCGGAAAGTGAATGATTCATGGCTGTTTCATGTTTGGAAAGCATTTTCGGAATTCGTCCAAGGCCAGCTTCTTCTGTTCTTCCCCTTTCTTCATATTATGTCTGAAAGCTTTTTATTTAAAAGCCCAAAGCGGATTACTTATTAAATCAATGGCCTTTATGTATGACAATCCAATACAAGCTGATACTGTGTACCCACATGGGGAGCACAAAAGGCACAAAATGTAATTTAGGAAATAAGGCGCTGAACAGATTTTGGCCCACTGGGGGCTCCTACTTAATACTGAGGTATTGTGTGTTTTTCTATACTTTCTTTTTCTGCAGGTACTGAACAGTACAGTAAATATTCCGGCTATGCAGAGAGTTTCAAATGGAAGGACAGCCATAAGGATGAGACTGCCAGGTATTTTTCCCCCCCTCACATAACAGTTTGGTCAGTCAGAAGAAGCTTGACAAAAAGTGTGCAATTATTTTCAATTCCGTCGCTCTTTTTTCAGGGACGACTGGCAGAGACGATGCACGGAGATTGTGGCCATCGATGCTCTTAAGTTCAGGCACTTCCTTGAGCAGTTTCTCCCTGAGAAGATGACCAGAGAACTCAACAAGGTGAGGGGGAGATGATGCTGGACATTGTACTGTTTTTGAGTAAAAGCTCATGGTGAACTTTGACATATCATCAGGTACCATGTGCAAAGATATCCATTTAAGGATCAGTGATTTGATCTCAGGGCAACCGACAGCTTGTTGAACAGAAGTGGTACGGTCATTATCTCTTTCAGGTGAAACATACCTTCCTTCACGAGCGAGTGTTCACCTCTGTCTTTGTCCACGGCGACTCGGGCATTCTGCTAAAGTAAACTGGATTTGTTGAAGGGGCGATTTAGGCTGCATGCTCAAGGTCCATTTGTGTTTTCGGTGAATCAGGCTTTCCTCAAACACCTTTTACACCCTTTTATTCTGCAGCTAGATACACAATGTGATGGGCTAACCGCTAAAACAGAAGGACCAGTGCACACACTGCTGTACCTGGCTGCAGGGTGCGGATAGCTTTGTGAATTTGTTTTTTGTGTATTACATTATGACGACTTCGAGTTTGCTTTCACGCATATATGCATGTTTTAGAGTTCAAATGAAGTGTTTTTATCAATGCTTTACAGTTCGGGGTTGTGTTCTTTAACATCTCGCCATTCTAGTGTTCGACTTGTTCTGTTGAGGAATCAGGCAAAACGTGCACCTGTGGGTACTTTAAAGGCTGACATTGTTCCGGGCCCCCCCCCCCCCCGCTTTAAACCATTCAAACTGAAAACAATACTGCTTTATATAAAATATCTCAATGCATCCTCCATAATTCTAGTATGTTGTGCAAAAGAATATTGAAAAAATGGATGTGGATTTATCGCAGGCATACTGTGGATTCTTCAGAAACAACGCCAACAGCAAGCACCTCTCTGCAGTAGCCACAGGGAACTGGGGCTGTGGGGCCTTCGGTGGAGACACCCGGCTCAAAGGTATGTGATCCGGAGAAAGGAACAAAAAACGACAGGAGAGCTGAACTGCTACTATTGATGTTGGTCAGGTGATAAAGGCAATTGCTTACATTTAAACATTAACTGGATTCGCCAGCTGTCGGTAACTACAAGTTGCTCGGACGGGTTCAGCCATTCGTCTGGAGGGCTTCTTGCAGCCATTGAAGCTCCGACTCTCATTCCCAATCTCCTCTGGCCAATTAGTAGCTCTCCCAGGGTGTCACTCACCCGCCCCGTCCCTCCCTTTTATAGATCAGCTGACGCACATTTATGTTTTCCATTAAAGGGGGAATTGATTGCAGGGAGGGGACACCATAAATCCAGACAGATGCAGTTCTCTGGGGGCTTACACAACATCGCTCTTCACAAGCCGGGGCCCGTTCCCGCCCCCTCGTGTAAACCACACTGCAGATTTTGACTGGTTTTTATTTTTTATTTTCTAGTCGATGTCTTAACACAAACGAATGAACTGTTATGTTAACGGGGGCTGTGCTTTACAAACACCCAAATCTTCTCATGGATGTCCTGCATTATTAATGCAACTGGGATTGGAATAGCACGGGTCATTTTTCGTACAATTTAATTTAAAACTGAAGCCGTTAATTTCCTCTGCAGCACACAATGAATAGATCCGCTGGACTTGAGTCCCCGAGGATGATATTAGCTTTCGGGGACCCCCGCCCTTAAGCCGTGAAATTAGCATATTTGGTATGTCCCGCCGTTGAACTATGAGATGTCGTAGTTACATAAGCCTGAGCGGTTATGTTGTTGTTAAGATTATAGACCTTTTGCAAATGATGTTTGTTTAGCGTGTTTTAATCTGGAATCAATATCCATTATGTTAAATATTTAATGGTCCTTCATTTGCGACGGCTAAATGATTGACTGCTGTTGATGAAGGCTTTGCTACTGGGGTTGGATTATTTACTCTTCTGATACAAATTGCTGCTGTCACCCGTGTTTCTTTCTGCCACAGGCCCTACCATGTCCAGCTTATTGACCAATCGCTTCGTTTTCTCAGCTTCTTCTCCGCAGTCAATTACACATTTCTGATAGTGTTCTAAAACTGATGGATACTAATGATGCAAATATGGTAAATTGTGGTTGCCAGAATTGCCCTGTAGCTTTCAACCGCTCCTCTTTTTCAGCACTGATCCAGTTGATGGCTGCTGCAGAGGCCGGGAGAGACGTGGCATACTTCACGTTTGGAGACGCTCAGCTTATGAGGGATGTCCATGAAATACACACTTTCCTCACTGAGAGACAAGTCACCGTCGGTAGGAATCACACACAAAAACAGATGTTTTCATACCGGCCACGGCACAGAGCGAGGGGCCTGTGAGCCTCGCACGGCACTCGGAGGTTGTCCTTGCTGGCGTCATTACAGGGACAGTGCGTATAAATAGCTGAATGCAGTCCATCCCATTGTTCAGTCATTCCGCCTTATGGGCCATCTCCGTTCCTCAGCCAAGCCTTAGACGCAGAGTGGATTACTGGCTGAACTGACCCCAGCCTCTCCCCTCCCCCTCTTTTCATTTTTCTCCCACTGACATTTATTGAAGCCTTTCAGAGAAATTCCCCTCTAGCCATCCATTTCCTAAAGTGGCGCGACGGAGAAAAAGCTCATGACTCGTGCGTGCGTGCGTACGTGTGCTTGATTTATAAATGAGCCCAAACACGCTTTCATTTATCTTTGCTCTTGTCAGACGGCGTCGGTCTCTCTCGCTTGTACTCTGACTACCTGTATAACCTCATAGTCTGGTTTTATTTCTTCAATTGTCCTCTGCACCATCCACTCTCTCCCACTTTCTCTTGTCCTCTATGCTCACCTGTCACCTTTTTTGCCTTGCAGGGAGGCTGTACCACCTTCTCAACGAGTACTCCAGTTCCATGTGCAAGAATTGTCGCACGACGCGACCCGACGTCAGTCTCTACAGTTTCATCTACGAGAGAGTCTCTTCCCCTGCGTCAGCCGACGGCCCCGACTCAGCCAACGACTCTGGGATATCCCCTCCAACATCGGACTTTCGCTAAGATCGGACAGAGCTGCAACTTCCCCTCCTTCCCCGTCTCTGCGTGTAAAAGAGACTCCAGGTTCCAAAAGCCTCAATGTGCTCTCAGCCTTGTGCTTACAATCGTTTCCCCTGCCTCTCTCTCTCTTTCTCGCTCTCTCTCTCTCTCTCTCCCCCACACGCTCTCTTTAATTTTGGGATCCCAACACAAACTATCAAACACATAGCTTGGCCTTTCTCATTGGCAGTATTAAAGGAGGCTCGAAGTGGTGAAATGTTTCAGAGACTTATAGCAATAGTAAATCCTTGTTGCTGTTGGGCCTTTCTTTAATCTAAATGTGATGTGGAATCATTTTGTTTTTACACTAATTACAAGTATTGCCAAATAATCATCATATGCATGGTTGTGGAAACTTCTTTATTAATAATACTTGATAATTAATAATCATCATCCCTTGTTATCTTGTCCTATATTGTGTTTGCTTCTTTTTTGGATGAGTTTTCTCCTCTATTCGCCAAACTCAGGCGGTGGTGATGTTCCTGAAGACGACGAGACGCCATACTGTAGTCTATGCATGGGTAACATTTGTTTATCAAATATTCTACAAACATATGCTGCCTTTTATATCCCCTAGGATGTAGATGTTCAACTCACATATTGTCTTTATTTTAATCAGTCGAAACCAACTATGATGTCACCGGTATGAGAATCATCTCAGATGGAATTGGATGCATTTCTTTCATGCTGATTTTCATCCTCAAACCTTTGATTATATTCTGAGTAATTTAAACATTTTCAAATATATTCACTTTTAAGCAGAGTAGTACTATTGTACTGTATATACAAATAAATAATGGGGAATCCGATATAGTTGCACACAGAATATTATTTTTGTTATGGTTTTTACTAGAATTTTACTTTGGCAATATCCCGTTTCTTTTTTTTTTTTTTTCATTTACAGTATTTCTTCTGATTGACAGTGTGGGTTCTATTTAATGGTGGGTTCATAAATAAAATGAAAGGCTGTAAATGTCTTGCGTAGTTATTTACTTGTTTTAAGTTGTACATTCTCAATCAAATGTATCCTGTTTAAATGGTATTTCTGTGCTTAAATCAATATGATTTACGCCCCAAGGATCATACAGTGAATTCAAAAACCGTGACAAAGTATTTTGGGGAGCAGCTGTCTATTCGTTACATAACCTAACTTAACTAAGAATTGTGTTCAGTTTGTCATTTATTTACATCAGAATGTTGTTATTCATAAATAATATAGAAATTATTTCAAACTCAACGGAGGAAATGAATGTCTTATGTGTGCGTGTGCAGTCGTGCCTCGGCCGCACTTATTTGTCACGTGATTTCACAAAATCATATATTATTTAATCATATTGAAATGTGATTGATTTTTTGCCATAGCACGTGTGCAGAGGGCTTTCCGACAAATTTAATTTGGCCTCCGAACATGCTTTATTAGATGAGCTACAGCTCCTAAATAAGCTCATGACGTGGACATAAAGTGTGTGTAGGCTTGGTGAGGGTAAGTGAATTACACATTATCTTTGTACTGTGCCCGTCATTCCCCAAATGAGCAACAAAGTCGATGCGGTTTGGCCCGGCCCGACTGTTGATGGCTGCAGTGAGCCAGGGTCACCTGAACCTGAACTTCATTTAGGTTACTGGCGCCTCCTGGATCCATTGACTGAAAGGGCCTGTGGATGAATAACTAGTCAACGACGATGGTGACATATTTTGACTGTTATTCACATTTTCTGTCAACACAAATAGAAGGTTACAGAAAATGGTGTTTCATTTACCGCTGGTCTAGTTTTGGCCTCTCTGCTGATGTCATTATTCTAAAACAGGATGTAATTTTAACGCGGAGCCTGTAATGTTACCCAGCGGCACAGGTTTTTTTCAGCAATGAACACTATTAATAAAATGGCAGAAAGCAACTAGTCTTCACTCCATCTTTGTCAGGCGGCGAAATCACAGCAACAAAATGGCATTTCAGTTCATAATTGCCTGACCCCATGTTTTCCAGGTCAGCCAGAGACCAGCAGCAAAGAAAAATGCAAACACCGATAAGGGGAGGAAACACTGAGAAATAATATGATTTCAATAGACTTAAAGCATATGGGTTTGCTTTTATTCTTCCGTTAAATATTTTATTTTGAAATGTCACATTTGACAGAGAGGGACACAAAATACAATCGTATTGGGGTGTCGACGCTTTGATATTTAGACCTACACTGTTGTGTCTTGTAGATCCTCCTGTAACTCATGCCCACTCCGTTTTCCCCTTTCCAGGGTCGTGTTTGTCGTGATTGATAATACTGTTCATTCTGTGCCAGTAAGTATGAATGATGAGAATAGACGAGGCAGAGGCCGGGGAGGGAGCAATGGCAGAGGCTGGAGAGAGGGAGGTTCAATTATCTTATTGTTTAACCCACTCAAGGTAGAAGCCCATCAATCTGAAACCGCTTGCTCAAATCACTCATGTTGCAGCTTTTATAAAAGTTTAATTGCCTCACATAATTAACACCGAAGGGGCAAGACGTATGCATGATGTAACGTAAGGGGAGAAATGACCTGTCTGGATGAGAAGTGTGTGCAGGGACTCGTAGATTACGGTAAGTAGTCTGGTTATACAATGGATTGTTAATACAAATAAATACGTACATAAAAAAGCAATGATATATTAATTTCACTTGGGGAAAAAAAAAAGATAAAGATGGTGAAGCACCACCTGACACGCGGGGAAGGGGCGTGTTAAACCGCGCACGCGCTCGGGTCTCTCACCTTCACCGATACCTGTCCCGTTCACATCCCACGGCGAGGCCGGTGAGACTCTAACGCAAAGGTAACGTAGTGAAGGAGAACCGCTCTGCTTTTGCCCCCCCCCCCCCCCCCACTGTGATACCGCGTGAAACGCAGAGACCGGGGAGGGGGGGGGGGAGATTACGAGGATTTAAATTGACGTTGAGGGATTAGCGGTCGAGGGGAATTAGACCCAGGATGAAATAGGCCACGCTTGGGGCAGTGAATCCGCCACTGTAGCGTCGAAGAAGCACGCAAAGCATCCCGCGGGAAAAGGTGAGAAAGTTGGGCGCCGGCGGATGCTGCGGAGGCAGAGGGTCGTACTTCGGTCGCGTCCTGCTGATAGTTTGAGCACAGACGAAAAAAAAAAAAAAAACTCACGAGGCCGCTCGGTGTGCGTTGTCGAGTAGCGCAGATGTTCCTACATTACGACCGCGCTCACTTTCCACCCGCGAGAATGTAACCCCGTGGAGGTCACTTCATCCACGCGGCCCCACGGTCGTAGTTCGGCGGGTCCTCTTCCGTCCGTGCGTGTAACCGTACGACTCAAACGCCACGTGTGACGTACAGAAATATCTCTCCCCGAGGTTGTGTAAGCCCCGTAGTGACATTGGCACCGTGGACGCTCTCTGACCACCCGACTTTCTCCCTCACTTCGCCCGTCTGCAGCTATGAGTCAGCTGCGGGCCCTGGCGGCCGTGCTGAGGGGGGGCGGTGTCGGTGTCGGAGGGAGTCCGTGGCTGCGATGGGGTGGAGGAGGTGCACCGGCCGGCCGCTGGGTTGAACCCAGGAGAGGTTGCCCCTCCGGGGCCGCGCCCGTCCTCTCCGCGGCGGCCCGTGGCTCCAGCTACGTGGAGCAGATGTACCTGGCCTGGCTGGAGGATCATACAAGTGTCCACGAGGTAACAGAGTGCAAACACGTGCAAAGAAACGAGATATAGAGGGATAAGAGATGGACAGTGTGCAGTACCACATTTTGACACACTTTCTCACTGAATTGAATGAGTAAATGTGTCCAAACTTTTGACCACCACGACCTTGCACCGTGCACTTAATACAATGTGCACGACGTGTGCCGATAGCTCAGATGCCCGAGGAGTCAACAAATGGAGGCGAGTGCTCCAACGTCTTGGATTCCTGTCCAGCGCTTTCTCCGCCCCGTCATCCCCCGACCATGGACCCGGTGCCCTCTGCTCCTCATCCGTCTCTCTGTGTCTTCTAGTCTTGGGACAAATTCTTCCGCAACATCCAGGCCTCCGGTCCGTCTGGCGAGGCGGGTGAGAGACGCCCCTCCGCTCTGCTCCAGGGCCGAGCGCTGTCCCACTCACCAGACACGGCACACAAAGTGGTGGAGGACCACCTGGCCGTGCACAGCCTCATTAGAGCTTACCAGGTACTCCACAGCCCCCCCCCCCCCCCCCCCACACACACACACACACACACATGCACACAACAGATTTAGCTTGATGCTATGTTTTTTTTTTTTTAAAGATTGATCACATATACCATGGGAATTAAACAGTAATGCAGTGTCTGTGTACAGAATTAAGATGTCAATTACCTCGAGCCACAACAGCCTGACTATTTCTATCTCAGACGTGTGTGTGTGAAAAAGGCATCAAACAACATCCACTCGCCTTCCCTAAACACACGCATCTGGCAGTGAAAGCTGTTTATACCATGTGTCCTTATATTAAAAGGAATATACAATTTGTTTGTCGCTGCACGAGGTAATGCAAATTGCAGATTAACTAACCTACTTAACCTTGCTGCCTTTTGAAAACTGGAGATATCAAAGAGACTTCTTGAACAAAACAGGAGGTAACATTTCCCCTCGACCTCAAATTAATTCGAAAGAACTATCTGAGGGATTTATTAAATTCTGTCTTTTGGCATAGGCATCCCTTTTATTCCCAGTTTGCTGCCGTCCTGTTGGGAATGTGTGTGCACGTAAATAGACATAAAAGCACTCTCAAGGGGCCCTTTTCT
This sequence comes from Pungitius pungitius, assembly GCF_949316345.1. Taxonomy (NCBI): domain Eukaryota; kingdom Metazoa; phylum Chordata; class Actinopteri; order Perciformes; family Gasterosteidae; genus Pungitius; species Pungitius pungitius. Next base: position 8,035,831 of record NC_084912.1, on the reverse strand, counting down.
CACAGAGGCTAATCTATAACTGAGTGTTCGCTCATTCTCCAGATGTTCACACTTGGTATCATGACGGCAGCCCCTTGTTGAATCTTAATCTCTTCTTCCCGTCACTTTTCCTTGCCTGATTCTACTCGCCTCGTCTCCTTGTCTCTCTGTGTAGATTCGTGGTCACCATGTTGCCCAGTTAGACCCTCTGGGAATCTTGGAGGCTGACCTGGACTCTTTTGTTCCCTCCGACCTGATCACCACTATCGATAAATTAGGTGAGACACCACGACACCAAGCAAAGAGAAATATTTTCACCATGTCTTGACTGGATTATCTTTTCTAGTTTTCTATTAACTAAAGTATTTTCATAACCATAGGCTCCATGAAACATTTGTCGAAGAGGTTGTATCATTCACAAAAATGGAAAAAAACAGGAAAAGGAAAAAACAGGTTCAGGGTTAGACGGTTTTCTGTTTTAGACTTTTTGTGGATATTGCATAGATGTCCCTTTTTTATTCCCCATTCATAGATAAAGGGATATGGAGGTAAGCCACAGGCAGTGGATATGCTAATTACACTCCTACTAAAGAAGTCCTCCCTTCTTATTACCTCAAGATACTTGTTGTGCTTTCATATTTTAGTCATAAGCATATTATTATTATCGTTTGCGTGTTTACTTCAAAAGCTTAATTTGTCCTATAATGAAATATCTCCTTCATTACGATGTCACTTCTTTATCCCATTGAGGGTTTGTAGAGGACATGGATGTGCTTCTATGAACACATTATGCACACCCAGGGTTGCATAACTCTTCATCAGACTCTGGAGCGTAAGTGATATTTCAGTGTAGTTGGCCCCATCACGTTTTACCGCCGAGTCTGTATGCGGGCCGGTCAGCCTAATGCTGCCATTAATCTCAGGCCGAGCTCTTGTTGTTCTCCATTTCATTTAGCGCAGTGGGGATCGGTGGACGTCGGACGGCCACTGACAGCAATCGAAGTCTACAGTAATAGCTGGTAAAGAGGAGAGAGATTGTTCCTGTTGGCTCTGTTTATCAGTGATCATTGTGTGGCAGGACATAGCGCTGCATTATGTATTGTTACCAGTTCTATAGCTCCCTAATGAAAGCTAATGGCAGCCTCCGTGGACCCTTATTTGGTCAGCCGCTAGTACAAGAGTCTATTCTTGGCCCCCTCTGTCTTTGCTGTTTTCCTAATATGATTTGCACCTGTCTCCTCTTATGTTTGCTGGCGTTGTTGAGCTTGGACAGCTCTCTCAGGTGGGCTTTGTCAGCAGGGTAAAACTTATGTGGGTCCTCTGGTACAGGTTGCCGTGTCTCCACACGTCCCGCTGTTGTACTGTCACCTCCTGGAAGTTGTTTTTATTTTATAACCAAATATATTTTTGACAGTTCTTGCCATCAGAAACAAATTTACATTGATCGAAATGTAACATCAATTCACTGCAACGTTTGAAGGGGGCATGACGTTCCTATTCTTTATAAAAAAGTAAAATGGCTACCCTTTATATATGATTTCAGTCTCAGTTAAGGTCCTCAACCTCAACATGTTACATTTACAGTGTTGTAAAACCGATCAAACAGCAAATCCTCACTTTTGAAAGGCAGGACACAATGTTTGTTTCAGTAGTGTTCAAATCATTTGCATGATATAGAAGTACGTTGTGATTTCAGGTCATGAACTAGCAGGTCTTTCTGCTCTGCTGTGTTGTGGGTGTTTCTTTGGATGTTCATTAGAATAGTGCTCTTTGTAAACCGACAGCTCTCCTCATCTGCAGTGTTGTACGGCACAAAAGCCTGACGGCAATTGATACAAACCAATCAATAAAAAAACAACTTGAATTGCTTTTTTTGATATTATTGGCAAGACTCTGAATAAGTGTCATCTCCTCTTAACACAAACTTGTGTTTCACATGATGTTTCCGTAGGGTTCTACAGTCTCAATGAGTCTGACTTGGACAGAAGCTTTCAACTTCCCCCCACCACATTCATCGGAGGAGGAGACAACCCTCTTCCTCTTAAAGAGATCATACGCAGACTAGAGGTATTTCATTGATCTATTAAAGAAGGGGTGTTGGGGGAGCCATAACACGGTACCATGCAATCTGTTCTGTTACCTCTTCTTTATCAGATATCCTACTGCGGTCACATAGGAGTTGAATACATGTTCATTAACAATGTGGACCAATGTCAGTGGATCCGTCAGAAAATTGAGACTCCGGGAATAATGCAGTTCAGCAATGCAGAGAAGAGGACTTTGCTGGCCCGCCTGATCAGATCCACGCGGTGAGACGTGAATAAGGAACTACTGACTTACCCTTTAATGACACCACTATACCTCACTCACAGATCACATCAGAGACTCACATAACATTAACACAACTCTTGCACATGCATATATTTAGAGAGATAAACACCCTATTCTTCATGTGAGCTAATTTGTATCTTTGATAAATGATCTCAGGAGTCACTGGAGTTTCCTTTAAGTGATCTATCTATTGTTAATGTGCAATCACTTCTTATTGTATTTTTGCTTGTTGTATGCTGGTGCAGGGTTATCATTTCTATTAACATACGCACGCACGTAGTTCCTGAAATACAGAAAATAAATAAGTACAGGTTCTCTGAACCATCGTAGCTTTGTTCCAATAATAATTTTCTGAACAGAGCAGTAGTGGTGTCTCACTTTTTTTTTAATGTCCAGGTTTGAGGACTTCCTGGCCAGAAAGTGGTCATCCGAGAAACGTTTTGGTTTGGAGGGCTGTGAAGTGCTCATCCCTGCCCTTAAAACCATGATTGATACATCGAGCGCTGCCGGAATCGACAACGTGATCATGGGGATGCCTCATCGGTGCGGGGTATAATTTCCTTACATCTACTCTATCTGTGCACAGCTGATTTTTGTCCTTCCATATCTGATCCAGGGGTCGACTGAATGTTCTGGCCAACGTGATCCGTAAGGACCTGGATCAGATCTTCTGTCAGTTTGACTCCAAGTTAGAGGCTGCTGATGAGGTGAGGGAACAGTGGGGAAAAGTATCCAAGGAAAGCAAGCTGGAGAAGCTTTATTTCATAACGTCCTTTACACCTTTAGGGGTCGGGTGATGTTAAATACCATCTTGGGCTGTACCACGAGAGGATTAACCGTGAGACAGACAAGAACATCACTCTGTCACTCATGGCCAACCCCTCGCACCTGGAGGCAGTGGATCCCGTGGTTCAGGGCAAGGCCAAAGCTGAGCAGTTCTACAGAGGAGACACTCAGGGCAAGAAGGTAACACTAAATACCTGGTACCTTATTTGAAGTCTGTACATTTACATTAGGGATCCGTTGTGCTACTCTGGTTTGTTAAGTGTCTTATGCGATTTTTAGGTGATGTGCATCTCGATTCATGGCGACGCTGCTTTTGCTGGACAAGGAGTTGTGTATGAGACTTTCCACCTGAGTGAGCTCCCCTCCTACACCACACATGGTACAATCCATGTGGTGGTCAACAACCAGGTAACGGAGTGTTATTTACTTATTTCCAGAATGCATTTCATAATGTACGGACATGTAATGGCAGTCATACTAATGTAATAGTAATTATATCACTATTACTAATAGAGCTTTATTACTTCTTGAACTTCTTGCGCTCGATAATAATTATTTAAATGAATTATTCCAAAAACTCTTTGGAACAACTGACTCCTAAATCAAAACTATCAAAATGATCTGTTAAATTTTTTGTTTCCCATGTTTTAAGATATTTTAGTTAGTCACACCACATATGCATATTTTGTACTGAAAACTATGTCAATTAATTAGCATGTTATACTTCAAGATTGATTTGCGTGTGCATGTCGCCTGTCAGATTGGCTTCACCACAGACCCTCGGGTGGCCCGCTCCTCCCCCTACCCCACCGACGTCGCTCGGGTGGTCAACGCGCCCATCTTCCACGTGAATGCCGACGACCCCGAGGCCGTCATGTACGTCTGTCGGTTGGCTGCAGAGTGGAGGAGCACCTTCAACAAGGACGTGGTCGTTGACCTGGTTAGTCAAAGGCAAAGTCTTAATGGACTTTCGGGGAAACACACTTCTAAGTGTACACTAAGACATTCCTGCTCGCGTATTTACAGGTGTGTTACAGACGGTTCGGCCATAACGAGATGGACGAGCCCATGTTTACCCAGCCGCTCATGTACAAACAGATCCGCCGGCAGCAGCGTGTTGTGAGAAAGTACTCCGACAGACTGATTGCGGAGGGAGTGGTGACACTGCAGGAATTTGAGGTTTGTGATCTAATGCTGTTTGCTCCTGGTAAATATATTGTTTTCTGGTCGCTGTTACTGTTTAATTTGGCCTCCCAATACGCCGGACTAAGTGCATTAAATCACGCTTCAATATTACCTTTGCCTTCCAGTAAATGTGTTGCACCAGCACAGTTGCAATTGAGTTTCAATTTACTGCCTCAGTTCAAACACCTAGCAAACAATCCCTCACAAAGAGAATATATTGCTCAATGAAGTTGAAATACACCTCAGATTCTTGTTCCAGTCAATGGAATTGCTCAGGCTCTTCATCCAAAACAGAGACTTTGATTGTAACATCCATTCTGAACAATTCTTGTAGACCCCGATGACAGAGGAAACACTTCCTGGCTTTTGATGGACATTGTTTTCTGTTGTGTGGGCTGCTATTACCTAAAATATATCCAGGCAGAACCATTACTGCCGGTGGAGGCATCTCTCCTCCTTTAATATTTATTTTCCTCTCTCTTGAGTTCTTTTTCTCTCGTTCACATTTAGAATCAGTGTTGGTTAGCTGTATCCCTTTAATTGCATCGGTTAATATGTGCTGTTTGACATCGGTTGCAGGAAGAAGTTGCCAAATATGACAAGATATGTGAGGAGGCATACAGAAGCTCCAAGGATGAAAAGATTTCACACATTCGCCACTGGCTCGACTCCCCGTGGCCTGGTAAAATGTTTGCAATACAGTAATTCAAGCCACAGAGAAAAAAATCTTTGAATTGACTCCCCTTTTCTATGAAAACTCACCGTCCCTCTCTCTCTTTCTCTTTCCGTAGATTTCTTCACAGCTGAGGGAGAACCCAGGAGCATGAACTGTGTCCCCACAGGACTGAGTGAGGAAGTCCTGCAGCACATCGGCCAGGCGGCCAGCTCGGTGCCTCTGAAAGACTTTAAAATCCATCCTGGTTAGTTTAGTAGCTCTTTGCTGGAGAAACGTGCAGACCGATAATAGTAGTGCTACTAATATGCTGCACTAGAAATCAATCTACACATTGACAGTAGAGCACACATACCTGCAGGGAACGAGATGCGTGCTGCTGAATGATCCTCAGTGCCACAATCACTTCCTTTGTTGTCTGCAAGGATGATATCAAGTCAATTAAAGCAGTTCACCTGTGAACATGCTCTTTCCTAACCGCAGGTGTTTAGGCTGCACAGCTGATTTGGTGACTTTATGTTATTTACAACACAGTGCGTCAAGCCATTGCGTTTCACACTCACTTCTCCAGTGCTTTCCTCACTTGGTTGTATTTTCTTGTTCATCTGTCTGTCTCTGTGTGTGTGTTTGTGTGTTCTCCAGGTGTGTCTCGCATCCTGCGTGGCCGAGCTGAACTGGTGAAGAGCCGGCAGATGGACTGGGCTCTGGGAGAGTACATGGCCTTTGGCTCCCTTCTCAAAGATGGCGTTCATGTACGGCTCAGTGGTCAGGATGTAGAGCGAGGCACCTTTAGGTGAGTCCATGGCAACACAAATAAAGACTCAATTCTTCTTCTTCAAGGATCTATATGAATCTTTTTTTAAACATCTTGCCTTGTGTCAATTGTATTATAGTGGTACACTTAGGAAACGCCCACTTTCAGTGGATGTAATTTAACCACATTGTAATTTTAAATTGACCTTTGGTGCATGTCCCAACCTCACTCATAAAAGGTTTTCTATTCAACACTGGAACATTATTTGAAAATACTTTTAATGATGATTTGAACTAACCATGCAGTCTAACAATGACTTGATATTTCCCCAAATGCCTTATTTGTTGAATCTGTCGTGGTCAGCTTGCCTGACCCGACATTAAGGGTAAAGAACAGTCACCTAAAAATAGTAAATGAAGTAATTGGGGGGGGGGGGGTCTGACAGACGTCAGCAGAGTCTCCTGGGATCTGTGAATCCCGAGTGGTGTTGTCATGGTATGGAGGAACGAGTGACACATGAACAAAACCAGCTCCCCCTTTTACTGTGCCTGTCTCATCTGTCCCCTGTCATTTCTCCTCCAGCTCATCTTCACTGACACCCCCCCCCCCCTCCTTCCCCTTCTCCCCCTCCACCTCTCTGCTCACAGCAACATACATCACACTAACTAACCACAGGCTGCGGGGCTTTTTCTCCAGCCTTGCATTTACCACTGACATGTACTTCTTCCACTCTGCTTTCCCCTCCAGCAGGGTAATTTGCAAGGGTGACAAAAATGACAGCAGTCAAAGACTCCACCCTTCATCCCCGCGTCACCTGTTGTTCATTTAAATGAGAGTTGAGAGTCTACGTTGTGTTGTTTGTTTTATTTCTCATTGTACTTCAGCTATACTTTACCCCCTTTACCACCACTTACTGCCTTTTCCCCTGCCTACACTTTTTTTTTCACTTCCCACGTTACTGTTTCCTTTCACAGTCCTTAGGAGCTGAGCATATCGGCATGTTGCAGTCGAGTGGGTCTGTTTGCGTTCCTGTGATGTACGTAACAGCGTGAACTAATAGATTCTGTCGTGGTGTTTGGTTGGATTGCGTGCGCCGCGCACTCCTTTTCCTGACTAATGGCGGAACCCCCCGGGCCTACAAACTGTGTGCGTTTTTGTGTGTGTGAAAGAAATGAAGGAGTGGGCACACCGTTTACGAGGCAATCCCAGAGAAAGACCTCATTCTCAGGAGGGTTTTGGTTCCTCTTTGGATTGCATGCAGGTGGTTGAGAAAATGAAACGTGATATGTTGTGTTACATCAATTAATGCTGAATGCTTTTCTTAAACAGAAAGTCTACATACAAATGTGGATCAAGGATCAAACAAAACCTTTATGCAGTACATTATATGCTTTCATTAGTCGATAATTATGGGTGATGTTATTCAGAAGACTCAAATCATGATTATCCAGTCTTCAAGGCGGTAATTTATCATATTCAAGATAATAATCAATAGACTTTGGTTATTTCCTGCAGTTCTTCCGCCCGGCCCTTACACAACCTTTTGCACTGTGTGTGTGAGAGTGTGTGTGTGTGTCTGTGTGAGTGTGTCTGTGAGAGTGTGTGTGGATGTCATTAAAGTGATGTTAAAGGGGTGTAAGTGATTGTCTGATCGTGCTGGTTTTGAAGGGTGATTCTTTCGCTGGGAACAAGCGGACTGCTAGAGGTTGTTACTGCTTGGTTCTTTGCTCCCATCAACTCCTGTTAGGCCTCCTGCTGACTGAAGACGAGGAGAGAGGAGGGCACTCTTCATGGAGCGCCTTTATGTGCAGCGCCTTTATGGGCAGCGTTATGTGTGTATTTGGCATCTACTATGTTTGCCCAGTTGTCTTGAGTCCTGCAAATCGGTTGTGGTAATAATGGTCAGCTTTACATATATTATCAATTACTTATTTAAGCATCAATACATTTTAATTATCAAGTAAAAATCAACTAAACAAGATGTAAACAAAACCATTTCGAACGCTAACACACTTTTAGCTCTTGCAGCATAATAACCACTTACTGTCAGCACGGACTACGAGATCACGGAGCCTAAACCAAGGCCGCAGTTCTGTTTCTCAAAGTCTGTTTGAGTCCTTTCTGTTTCATCGTCTCTTATGTTTTCTCAGTCACCGTCATCACGTCCTGCATGACCAAGGGGTGGACAAACGCATCTCTGTTCCCATGAATCACCTGTGGGCCAACCAAGCTCCTTACACTGTCTGTAACAGCTCCCTGTCAGAGTATGGAGTGCTGGGTGAGTCACACAGCATCCTTTAGTTCAAAAGTCTCTTTTTTTTGTTGCTCCATACAATAATGCCTGTGCCTCCAGGTTTTGAACTTGGCTTCGCCATGGCGAGTCCAAATGCTCTGATCCTCTGGGAGGCCCAGTTTGGAGACTTTCACAACACAGCCCAGTGTATCATTGACCAGTTCATCAGCCCGGGCCAGGCCAAGTGGGTCCGCCACAATGGTATTGTCCTCCTGCTGCCACATGGGATGGAAGGAATGGTGAGAAGGCGGGAAAAAAAGCAGTCTACGCAATGTCAATTCGTTTAGAGCTATTCCTCTTACATTTTGTGTCACACGCTCCTCTTCTCTTCTGCACTCAGGGCCCAGAACATTCGTCAGCTCGACCTGAACGTTTCCTACAGATGAGCAAAGATGATCCCGATCACTTCCCTGTATGTTCACATGTACAATTTATGTTAGGGCTCTGATGGTTAACAATCATTACCTAATGCAAACACTCTAAGTCACCCCGCAGTGTGCTGCAGTTAATATCCAATAGCTTCCTGTTTTAATGGCTCTGCTGATGTCATGACCACTTAAGTGATGAGAGCTGAAAAGTCTCTTCATTATGGCCTCCAAAGGGTTGGTGCTCAGCAGTAACTCAGGTCCTGAGGGTGCGCTGGTATGAGAGAACATTCAAGGAGGGAGCCGCAGCGGGCTGTATCAGCAGAAGCTCCCCAGATTCATCATCAAATTGAGTATTGATCAAACTATTAGTGGGAGCCCAAAGGGATTAAGGTTATCTGTAGCTTGTGTGCGAGAGAGAGATGTACACATTACACCGATGCACTCATCCACTGCATCTCCTGCCAAAATATGATAAAAAGCATAGCTGCAACCAACACAACAACTATGTGATTCATTAACTCTCAAGTTACATTTCTGTTTTCAGAATCAATAACCTTATGGATGTTTTTTTTGGTTTTTTTGAAGGAGTATAATGGAGATTTTGAGGTCCAGCAGCTGTATGACTGTAACTGGATTGTGGTAAACTGCTCAAAGCCTGCTAATTACTGTCATGTGCTCAGACGGCAGATTCTGCTACCATTCAGAAAACCGGTAAAGTGGAACATCGTCTTCCCTGTATTCAATATGTGTCTTACTCTGCTCCAGGTTGCGCTTCTTTTGTAATAATTGATTTTATTTTAGTAAATTCAGCATAGATTTCGTTGAAGACTCGCACATCCTATAAGCCTGCTACCATGAAACATCCAGATGGTCATTTGACAATTCATTACACCAGCTGAAGAAAGCTATGTCTGCTTATTGCTATGTCTGCTATTGAATTCAAATCAGAGTTTCAAATCTGAAAATCAAAGTTATTTAACTGGGGTTTTGTCCTTTTCACATCTGTTCATTGATTTATCATGAGAGACAAACTGTCATGTCATTTTATTATACAATACTATATTAAAAGGGATCTCAGTTTTCTGAAAGATGCAGAACCTTTAATTATATCAATCTACTTATTTATTTACAGTAGAAATGTGTATCGTTATGTTATTTTAACCTCTAAAGTGGAGCTAGTTGGGGTATGAACATTTGGGACGTTAAGATAGTTCCCATTCCGTAATGCACAGCTCTTTTTTCAGTCTCACAGTTTTCAGCCTCATCGAATGTCTTAACTGATCCCCTGTTGAACATAAATGCAATGCTTTGCGAAGCATGAGAAAATGACTTCCTGAGCAAATTAGCCAGGGAGCCAATAGGGGATAATGTTTGTTTTTTATGAAAAACTCTGAGCTTGGTTGACTGAACACAAAGTGTTTTAGTTACTTGATTGTTAAAGAAATGTTTTGTTTTCCCCAAGCTGATATATTGTGTATATTTTTTGCAGTAAATTAGCGTAAAAACTATTTTCTCTTGAGTTTTTGAAGGCGCGCAAAAAAGATACGGATGATAGAATCAATCTGTTGTTTGTCACCGTCGAAAACTTTTTCCTTTTTTTCTCCCACAGCTGATCATTTTCACTCCAAAGTCTCTGCTGAGGCACCCGGATGCAAGGTCCAGTTTTGACGAGCTTGCTGACGGTGGCGTTTTATTTTGTCTCAGTAACATGTGGCTTAAAATAATCCATAAATGTTGGCAGACTGGATTGGTGTAACATCATATCTGATGTCTGCAGGCACTAAATTCAAAAGGTTGATTCCAGACGAGGGCCCTGCGGCTCAAAACCCAGATCAAGTGAAGAGGGTGATTTTCTGTACCGGCAAAGTCTACTATGAACTGGCTAGAGAGAGGAGACAGCTGAAACTGGAGGGAGACATTGCCATCATCAGACTTGAACAGGTTTTTAATCCGTCAGCTACACGCTCCATGCAAAAAATTGCAGTGATACAATGTCATGATTTTCTTCTTCTGCATGTTCTTCAACCTCCACCCTCAGATCTCTCCTTTCCCGTTCGACCTGGTCAGAGCAGAGCTGGAGAAATACACCAATGCTGAGCTGGTCTGGTGTCAGGAGGAGCACAAGAACATGGGTTACTATGACTACGTCCGACCGCGTTTACTCACAGTGGTGGCCGACAGAAAGCCAGTTTGGTAAGGGTTGAAGTTAACTTGTCACGTAATTGGTTCACGACAGGCGGCAAGCTGGTATAAATTGTTTAGAGGAATCAGGTGACAAAACCCTCAATGTTTTATCTCAGGTATGTGGGACGGGACCCTGCAGCTGCTCCTGCGACAGGGAGCAAGTTCACCCACCTGAATGAGCTGAAGAGGTTCATGGACACGGCGTTCAACCTGCGTGCCTTCCACGGGAAGGAGTTGTAACGAGATCAGAAACGGACCAGAGGTGCACTTTGACCTCCAACCATTATTATTTATTCATTTCTTGATTTTGTGTTTTTAGTAAATATAGTTTCTGGTTTCATCAAGTAATAATCTTATGTGAAAAAAAACTTTGAGCTTGTTTATTTATGCCCGGATTAGACGGCACAACATTTATGTTAATTTATATGCTCGTTAAGTCAGTTTTAGAAAGCCGTCATTGTTCAAACTGATCAATAATAGCTTGCAGTCTTTCACGACCTGAAAGAACTATGATAAGAAAACCATTATGAAGCACAACTAAGCGAGACAAACAATTGAACGCACTACTCTACGGCAGAGTCCTCGCTAGTATCCCAACACTGTGCCACGGGAAAGAACAAAAAATGATGGCCCTTTGTTACATCCTCAGTTTAGAAAAGGGACGCTCCCACTTTTACAGGCCAATTACATGTGGTTTGATCTGCCCTTTATTCAATAATCGCCATGTCTGCAGGACCCTTGGAACAGAATTAGTATAATGTGTGTGTGTGTGTGTGTGCGCCACAAAGAGTCGTCTAAAGAGAACAAGACACAAAGACTGTCGGCCTCTAAACTGTGACACAATACCGTAATTTAAAAATACAACAGAATATAACAAACAGCAAACAAACGTTGCGTGATTGTCCCCAAGTTGTTGGTGAAGAAGCAACGATAGCTTCTTGTCACCCTGCAAAATGTAGATTTTTGAGAATCACGGTTATTGGAGAAGCTTTAGCGCCGTAGATACCCCTATTGCTGCAATGCTAAATGCTAGTATACAATAGTAGTTTGTATTTGTGTAGATCTTTGTAGGTGAGTAACAGAAGCAATGAGAGCCACGCAAAACACCAACTGGTGTAATTTAACCATCAATGTAAGATACATATCTCAGGTTTAAAATGTATCACATCAGTGGGTTTAGAGTGTATTTGCTTCGGCTACCTTAGCTGTAAGTGAAGGAGTGAGTATTTATCGTCACACCTCAGTTCACCAGGAGACGTGAGCCAGCTGGCAAAGCGACTTGCAGCCTTGTTTTCCATTTGGGACATAAGGCTCACTTTCCTCTTTGGAGTGTCAGGGATGCGCACACATAAATACAGGGACGCTTTGGATGCTTTCAGAGCAACATTGACGCTCGGTTGTCACATTAAAATCCCGAGGTATCGCTATAAGTTACCACTGTGCTTAGAAAGCTTCCTGTTCAGCTTTAATGTAATTTACCTTTTTTCACTTTTAGCTGTGAAATTTAACCATAAGCAATGTTACATATCTAATACGTTTAAGGAAGGATAATGTGTTAATTATTTTAAAAAAAAATGTACACATATTGTGAGCGCTGAGATATGCAATGAAATATGCAATAAAATATATGTACTTTTAATAACATGCTTGTTTGTGATTATTGGTTGCAGATGATGCGTCACAGAAAAAGTTAGCGGCATCAAGTAAGTTATGTTGCCTCCAACCTTGTCATTTGGTAAAGTGATCACATGTGGCAAATCCATAAAATCAACATGTAAACATATGATGGTATTATGAAATCAGGTTTTTTGTGTGTCAGTTAGTTTGCAATAAATTAACATCCTTTAGGAATAATAAAATTAACAAACCCATGGAATATGCGACACATTCCCCCCCCTAAAAATGCCCGGCCCACAAATAATACAGTGATGATGGTAATAGTAAACCCATAACAGCCCACCTGAATTCATGCAGCAAGACAAATGTTGATAATAATAATAATGAAAAGAAATAAAAATATGTATATATATATTTAAATACAAATCAAATGTCTTATTAGATTGAGTTGTGAACAAAAAATTGGAAAGCTCAGTTTTTTTATCCTTGACGTCACACTATGGCAACATGTGATCAGGTCGAAAGGTCAAAGCTAATCAAACTCCAACCGCAAGCACTGTGTCTGCAGACATATTGGATGGGGAGTGTTTGACCGTTATCAAAACCGTCCAGGAAGACCCAAAATGACACTATGTCTCTAAAACGATCAAGTCAAATATCATCATCTCTAAGTCAATATACTGCAGGATTCAGATTGGATATTTTGCACAATAAGAAACTCAGTGAACAACAACCTCATGGTTTCATATGCTTTAATTTTCAACAGTACTTCATAAATAAAATATAGTCATTAACACAGGGATCACCTCTCTTTGGTAAGTTTTATATGCAGTACTTACTTCTTAAACATCCATTTAAAATGTGTAAACTCACATTATCCATCCATCCATCCATCTTCAAACCGCTTATCAACTTCGGGCAAGAACATTACATTATGTGATACAAAAATAAATAACTTAATTAATATATTATTTTTGTAAATTTACAAATAAACAATTCTTTGATAAGCTAAAAAGTATCCCTTAAAAATCATTAAAAGTTTGTTGCCTTTTCCGAGCACCTCAAATGCACAACTCAACATTTAATGATTTTACACAAAGATACTTCGTTGTTAAATATGCGTGGAATTATTACACTACTGTACTCTACATTATACACAATATATAGACACAAATGGAGATTGCTTAGAAGATTCTAGTGTAAACAAGTTACCGTGATCTTCAGACAATCATTCGATAGCAGCATGCTATTAGCTAGTTAATGTATTGTGAGATGATCACATGGTCATTTATCAGAACTCACAAACTTGCTCAACAACAAATGATAAATTTACTTATTTCATTGCCTTATTCATCTCAATTAAGTGCAAAACGACATTCAAGGCTCAGCTTGACATTTTTTTAACCTTCACATTCTGACCTACATGTTCATGTAATCACTGCTGTATGTTGGATTTTCTTTACGTCACATTTTCTCTGTAATAACCAAACACCTTGACTATTCTAAATTACATTATCACCAGTGCGTCAAACATTTTACATTATACAACAACCAGTTTCACGTAATATTTTGCAACACAGTTACAGTGCATCATTTGTGAGGAATACATTGTGACAGCACAAAGACCCTCTGAATGTCACATCACCACTTTTTTCACCGACCCTGACGGTTCCCAGTTAGTTATTATAGTTTCGTCCTATTCCTCTGATGAAGTCTGGGTTTGGGCCTCCGCTTTAGTCTGGCCTGGGGTCGTCAGCAGAACTTGTGGCGGTGTCTGCTGATTCTTGGTCAGGTCAGTTGGTCTCGCAGGTGGTTTGTTCTGCCACTTTGTGTCTGTTTGCGTGTGCCTCTCAAGTTTCGGACCCTGTCTTTGCTCCGTTGGATTGGAGCCACGGTTACATTTATTGCAGAGATCCCTCAGGTCCAGGAGTCCCTGCACCAGAATCTTGACAAATTCTGCTGAACATGTCTGCGAGCTCTCGTGGAAACTGGACACGGAGAAGATAATGTGGTCTGACTGGGGGTTGTAGCACGCTCCATATCCGTTTGGAACCACCGGCCCGTAGCTGCAGAACATCTCAACCGTAGTAGGAACCTGAGGGAAGAGCGAATCCTTCAGTACTTAAACACCAGGTTAACTAGTGCGTTAATGTAGGTGAAAAGGTTGAGATTTGTAGGTTGTGTGTGTTGTCAAATCTGAAGTCGTCTGTTTAGTGTCACCGGTTTATGTTCAAAATCAGGGGGTGTTTCTGATTAAGTATAACTTCAGTCTAATATTTTAATATCAGATAGCAATACCTGACTTGTAGAGAGAATGAAGTGATTACTGATGAGATGGGCTTCGTCTTTGAATATTTCTGGCGTCTCCATCTTCAGCTCATGTGCAATTTCACGTAGTCCCAGTATGTGATTGTCTATTGCCATCCCTGTAATAGCCTGAAAAGGAGAATGAATACATGTGTTATTGGGTTTTCTTTGGCAAAGTCAATGTTTAGATAGAAACCTGTCTGAGGTTGGAGAATAGTCACCAGAATAGTATACTTTGTTTGCGCGGATATGGCACTTTGTAACATCTCCATCTTCTCCGTATCCTGGAGATACAAACAAATGAGAGACAATTCATCGCTTATTTAAATCTCTTCAGTAAGCAGAGTTCAGTCATGGTGGAGTTCATCAACACAGGCAGAATTACAACATCGAATGACGATGAAATGAACCACTGCCAATCTCATTTATTTTGGACGGTGCAGCATCGTACAGTTGTGCTGAGTTTCCCATCCGTCATTGCTTTGACAAAGGCCAGCGCTTCGGGTGTGGCTGAGCGGATGTTGTCGACTCGGCCCTGCTGAAAACGACGAATCGAAGCACTCTCATAGGTTGCCACCGGTCGGCCGTGACATCTGCAGAAACACACAAAGACGAGGCCTTGTAGCTCGGCGTTCTGGGTTAACGCCACGTAAGAGAATCGGCCGTGTTTGAATCATCTCCTTCTTACCGGTAGTAAGCTAACTGAAGAGCAACCTGGATGTAGGCGTCAGGACTCATTTTCTGCTTCTTGATGAACTCTTTCCCGTAATCGTTGAATTTGTGGACATTCATGTCCAGAT
Organism: Pungitius pungitius; assembly: GCF_949316345.1. NCBI lineage: Eukaryota > Metazoa > Chordata > Actinopteri > Perciformes > Gasterosteidae > Pungitius > Pungitius pungitius. Next base: position 8,020,554 of record NC_084912.1, on the reverse strand, counting down.
TTTTCACCTCTCTGATTGAATAAGGACACGTCCTGTTACAGTACGAGCTGACGGCATCTACTCATGTTTTTCAATGTACAGAGTCAGCCCACACCCTTGTAGTCTGTCAGCAGAGGAGGCGAGGAGCTTGTGAATGTCTGGAGTACACTTCCAGCGGAGGCGGCGCGGTGCAGGCAGCTCGCTCACACTCGCCGCCCTGACCAACTTTGATGGGCTGCCGATCCTGTGGTCACATGAGAATCCTGTATCAATTTGCATGCTATTTTAACATAGCCTTATTTGGATTTTCTGATCACATCACACAGCGGCATCACACATCATTTCCTACATGTATTTGAGTAGATATTCTGTGCACTGCACCAGGACAATTCCTTCAAACGCTGAGTGTTCACACACAACTCCGCAGCAGCCGTCAGCCCCTACGACAAACTGACACAGCCACGCAGTAGTCAGTGGGATTTTGTGACATAACCACGCTGCAATGCTGTGTGAAGAAATCATTTGAAAAGAAAAAGCATCATTCAAGGTTCATGCTAATGCCATCGGGTTCATGGCTTTTAATGCAACGGAGACGTCCACTAGCAGGGCTTCTTCCAATAGACTTTGTTAATATGGCATGATATCGACTATCGGCTAATTTCACTGGCATTGTGAGATAGGAAAATGGAATTTCATCCTTAATTAAGTATATCCCTCATCCACCTGCATTCCTTGCCTCACGTCACTCTGGTTTTCTCTGACTGTTTTAACAAGTTATTTAAAACATTAATAATGAATTAAAAGTGTGCAACAATTGCAGGAGCCCGGCATCAGCCTTAACCGAGCCAGCTCACTGTGCACACTGACCTGCATGGGCTTGTCGTACCAGCGGTTGCCCCCATTCTTGGCCGCTCCTCCGCCGTGCAGCATCAACGCGGCCCGCGTTGTGTCACTTTGTTCAAGCCCACTGGCGTCGTCCAGACAGACCAGACACAGACAACGCTCAATGGTGTCCAGAGAGTCCCTGTTAGTAGACTCTGGGGCGTGTACAGGAATATCGGTTGGAGCAAATAAACTTGGAACTTGGAGGTGCAGCTGGATTAGGAGAGTCTCGTACCTCTCATTAGCACCCTGCGAGACTCTGCCCACTCCGTCCTTCCGTCCGAGGTGAGGAGGCCGATGGGTGGGAGCCGCTCCTCTTTGCTGTCAGCCATCCGGGCGATCTTCTCCAGCTGAGTCAGCAGGTCTCTCTCATTCAGTCGGCGGAAGTTGATCACCACATCGAGCACAAAGAACTGGAGAGTGGTTCAGAATGGAAACAAGACGTTTCAGTCATCAGGGCTTAGGCAGGAATGTACAATGCAAGCTGTAGTACACAAGAAATGTGTCATTGATACCTGATAGAATGTGCATATTGAAGGGTTTAAAGGACCATTTCTGTTTTATTGCCATTAGTAACTGTTACATTTGGATAATTCCATTTGTGACCACTTTGGATTTGTTTTTTCACTGACCTGGTTTTTACAAGCCACAATGATGTGTTCAGGCTCTGGCATCACGCTGCTCTCCTGGGCCACCAGTGTGTCCCTCTCAGGCCCCGGTAGGCGATAGGAAGTGAAGAGCCGATAGTACTGCTCCATGCAAAGACGGGTACCAGCCAGCTGACCCCGAGCATATTCCACAGGCAATGCACGTCTAAACACAGGCATACAATACGTTGCCGAGCCCTTTTTGTCAAACACGAATCACGTGTGTCAATGGATTCTGTTGTGATTGAAGATCTCGAGTTCATTTGTCCTCTCATTGTAAATTGACTTACGAATCAAGAAGAGTCTTGTACTCCAAAGCCCCAGAAATTAAGTGAGCAGCAAATCTAGGGGAGATAAAATGATATGATACTTCCAACACACACACACACACACACACACGTTGGTCTCTCCTTGTCATACTCTCTGAAATCCGTGCTGATACCACTCTGAATTTAGCCTTGTTCCTGTGTAGCTGTATAACAGCCAACAGCACATACGTGAAATATATGATTTGGTTAAGGAGCCGGCCTCAGATCAATACCACGTTAACCAAACCACTGCTTTCATTATCTGCTGACCACTGCACCAGGAGTCTGGCCTCCAAGTCTGCAAGGTGTTCTGTTCTGGTCGGCCTCATTTCTTTCATAATTAAAAAAAAATTCCCTTTCAATTAGTACCGTTTTTACAGTGCTTCACAGTTTGTGTTGTAGAGGATGGCTAACAAGGGACACAACTGGGTGACAATGCACTCCTGGAGTTCACGCGTCTCTGCTGTGCAGCGTCTCGTACCTTAACGAGTCGATGGGAGCCTTGAAGTGCTGCTGTGGGAAGACCATCACTGGGCTGGAGTTGATGGGCAGAGCCAGTCTGTTGTTCAGGTACATGTCCTTCAGCCAGTAGTCGTACACCTGCAGTCAGACGTAGAGGGCTCCTGGTGATTAAAGGCTCTTTCTCAAAATGATAGTGACCTAATATTGATTAAGGTGAAGAAATAAAACACTATGTGACTAATGGCTTGCTAAGTTTACACAGGCTGACTCTGCAAGTCAGTTAAAGCTTTACAACTAATGTGAAGGGTTTGTTTACTTAAGTATTATTTGTAAAAGGGAGCCATGATTTTATTTATTTATTTAATTGTTTGTAATTTACAAGTCTGCCTTTAAAACGGCGTACTTTGAAGTCTAAATGTTAAAAATACAGACTGAATACATTCATGATGATTTTATTCACCCAGTTGGCCTCGTTGTCCCTCCTCTCCATGAGTTTGCTCTGTAGTAGCTCCCCCACTCCTCCAGGTGCTCCAAACTTCTGCACCACATGTTGGGTCTTGTTGAACTGTTCCTCTGTAAGCAGATGCTTCACACACCGCAGGTACATCTCCAGTGTGTCCCTCAAAGCGGGAAGCGGCAGCTTGGGAAGAGCCTGAGCAGTGTGGGACGTTCAAAACGAATTTAGCATGCAGGAACTTGAATAATATTAATTCAGTTTTTAGTTGCACTTGTTGACAACAGCTGCTTGCCAAATTTGTAAATCGACTCAGAAAAAGTGTGATGGCATATAATAAAATGTCATAAAAGTGTTTATTTTCTAATTCTTAGTAATCTTTTTTTAATGCAGGGAAATATCACATGTCCCTTATTGTTTGTAAAACATTGCATTTTCCAGTGAACAGACGATATTCATATAAACAGAAAAGTACATATTTACATCTCCGCTTGGTAAACCTTTAGAGGGCTCTTGATCCAGAACTGGCATGTTGGCGGTACAGACGGGCAGCCTTTAAGGCGGACTCTGTGTCCACAAATGAGATTTCATCAAAAAACAGATGCAAGGCTTTAATTGCCTGTCATTGTGACGGTCTACCTAAGAAGAGTTGTCTTTTCATGAGTTGACATTTCAGAAAGAAGTACAGGGCAACTCAATAACAAATAAAATGTATCACTGTCACACCTGAAACAGTAAAAGAATGAGCATGTTTTTTTAAAGATTTTCTAGCTATCTTGTATTTTTGATGTTAACAAGCTGTCATAAACTAAACTATGCCACAGTTAATCAATTTGAATAAGCCATCACTTTAACAAAAAAGATTTTACTCACCAAAAAGAAGGAACAAATCCCACCTGTCCTGTAGCTCAAAAAAGGATTTTAAGTTTATCCGTCTAGATTTGAATCCATTCCTGGCTGAATTTCTTTGAAATGATTCTGCTTGGATCCTTTTATGATTTTAAGCATCTTTCAATCTCCTTGGAAAGAGCGCGTATCCCTCGGTGGCTCAGCAGAGATGCTGAGAGGGTACCTCACTCTCTCGGCCGCCAGGCTCCTCCCAGAAGTCCTGCTATTCGCCGAGAAGTTTATCTGCCACTTCGCATGTTCACGACACCTTATTTGCACCCCAACTGAACGCTGGATGCTTCCACCATGTTCCGACGAACACGGATGTATTTTCCAATGATTTTTTTCGCTTTGCTTTCTGGATTTTCAACACATTCACTCAAGTCAGAGCGGATTTAGTGATTCCATTTGACTGATTTAATTGACGTTGTGTGTTTAATATCATGTGCAAAGATTTGCATTCTGAACAAGTGCTGAAGTTATTAAAACTGATGATTTTACTCACAATATCAACAGGATCCTATATTAAATTGTATTTTTCTTGTTTTACTCGGAAAAGTTGCTTTGACGGATTTTGTGTAACCAATAATCAACACAATATCCAAGATGCGGCCGGTATTAATGTAATATTAGATTGTGAAGTGCATTCATGTTCAGACGGGTCCAAAGTGGGGAAAAGGGGTACGCTTTATCTAAATACAATATATAAATAACACTGTAATTTATAAATTAACGTCACATTATTATAATTATTTTCTCAGTGTGTTAAAAGTTAAAAGGAATGTGTCTAAGTAATTGAATTAATTGCCTTGATAAATGATTTCCACAAACAGTATCATTCACATAATATTGATTTAATTATTTACATGAATATACATGTATGTACAGTCGCAGATGCATTCCAGAAGTTCGTCGTCCAAGATAAACAAAAAAAAGAATTATTACACAACAAGACGCAGATTTTAGTTCATTTTCATCGTTGTATCTTTCTAAAACTGTCGTGTAACACACAGTATTGCATATTGAGTTTAGCAGCACAACTCTGGCAAAATAAATACATGTTGAATTCACATTGAAAGACGCAGAAAACCATACTTGTTCTTTTGTTAAAATACATTTACTCACAATCCCTGAATATGAGTCCGTTTCTGATACAGTCATAAACACTGGTAATTAATGAACATTTACCTCAACAAATCTTTCACAACACTCTCACGTTAAGACGAACAAACGCCAACGAGCGCCTTTACTGCAAAAGCTTGAAGCCACTCGATTTGACAGCACCCGCAGGAATGTCAACCAGAAGCTGTAAATAATTTGCACAATCCTAATCGTGTTATGCAATTGATTGGATCAGAATAGATGCACACAATTCTACATGGGCACTTCGATACGTTTACACTCAATTAAGGGTCATTTACGCATACTCTCCTCCTGAGGATTCCTCCTCAGAATACGACCGTTGCGCAAAGGTTTCAATACCATTCTCGTCTAATGTTGTACACAAACCCTTTCTCTTCTTCTCTCGCTGCTCCATTTTGATCGTATCATACAGTCCTGTTGGGCCGTCCTCCAGCAGCATATTTCGCTCGGAGAACGAAGGTTTCATCTGTGTCACGTTCTTCAACAGAAGGAGCGCCGGTGCGTAAAGTACATTGGCGAGGCCCATGCCCAAGTTGAGCTGGACAAAGCCCAGGTCGTGCACTATTTGTCCAGCCGCCACTGGTCCTAAGGCATAGGCCACGCAGTAAGAGATATCTGCGATGGCATACACGCTGCCGTACACTGACACGTGTCGCACATCCACCAGGAAAGCCAGAGTTGGAAGGAGCGCCGTGTCCACGAAGGCGATGCCAAAACAGATTCCGCACAACGGGAGCATGAGCTGACCGAAGGTTTTGCACGCAGGCACCGTGCACGAGCTTGCGCCTATGAACACCATACCAATAGCCCCGTAAAACCACTGCAGGTGAGGGTACTTGGCTGCTAATTTTACGGTGAGAAATACGCCTAAAACATGAGGGAAGAAGGCAGGGAACCATGTCATGCCGATCTCCCACTGGCTAGCATGCATGGTTTCCTCCATCCAGTTGGCGATAGTGGGTTCAAGGAAGGCGAGAGGGATGTTACAAATTGTTAAAGCACCAGCCACTACAGCTATATAGGGATCAATCATCAGTTTGTGCATGGGGGTGCCCACCGGCATGTTTTCTCTCTCTCGGTTAGAGAAAGGTTTCAGCACAGTCAGGCACAATATACCATCGAGTAGGCAGACGCAGGCCAGAATGAGGAAGGGCACCCGCTTCCCGGCGAACTCGTAGAGGACCCCTCCAAAGGGGGGCGCCACAAGACTTCCAAAGGAGATGAAAGCCAAGGCGATGCCCAGCGCTTTGCTCCTCGCTTTCTCCTCTGTGTAGCGGTCTGCGATCAGAGCGATGCCCGCGGTGTCGGCGAAAGCCGAGCCGAAGCCCTGCATGCTGCGCGCCAGGAACAGAGTCGCGTAATTTTCAGCGAAGGCAAAAGTAAGGGTGGACAGAAACATGACATTGAGACCAATGAAGAGGGGAATATCATACCCGACCCTATCTATGAACGTGCCACTTAGGGGGTTCACCAGAAGCTGCAGGATGGCTTTGGAGGCAAAAAGAACACCAATCTGTAGGTCAAAGTTCCCCTTGGCTGTGTGTATGGTACTGTTAGTGAGGTTGGTGTGCGGCGCAGCGGCTTCGGCACGATCCGCTTCTCTCTGTAGCTCTTCGAGGAAATCGGGTATGATTGGCACAATGACCATGTAAAGCATGTTGTCTAACAAAAGAGCTGTACAGACTATTACAAGAATAATCCGTTTCTGCCGATCTGGGTCTTGGATCACATTGCCGAGTTGTTTAGTTCTTTCACCCATCTGGGACAGTTTAGAGGCGGCAGATTGTGCCAAATTAGTAGTTTGTCCTTCGGTGGTCCCTTGCGGCTCCATGATTTGCTCCATTTCTGTTTTAAGTCTTGTCTTCTGTAAAAGAAAATCGGCTTCCCCCAGTTGATTTGTTTACAGAATTGCGCACTCCTGTCACATTTGTTCCGTCTTTAATTCAGTGTTGTTTCCAGCAACGGGATCCCTACTAATGAGCTAGATAACTTCCCTCTGCTTTTCTTCTTCTCTATCCCTCGCGCCTTCCGTCATCGCACGCACTTTTCCACTCCCGTGACTTGGACTCGTTTTATCCCCGTGGTCCCTAGTTGCTTCATTGTCTCTTACCCCGTCATCCAGGTGACGCGCTGGTCCCGGCCCGCACTCCAAGGTTGGGGATTCACCTACAACTCACAGCGCCAGCTCCATCAGCGCACTATCGGCTTCGGGTCCGTCTTCTGGTTCCCCTTCGGCTCCCAGACGCGCCCAGCCGTCTCTGGTCACCTGTAACGCTGTGAGCCAAGTCGTCATTTCACATCAACCGGATTGGTTTTGTCTGCCGTGGAAGAATCCACACTGCAGTTTGATGACAGCTATACCCCCCCCCCCCCCCCCACCCCATTCTCCCCGCCACCCCCCACATCGGCTACCACTCCTCTCCAACTCCCATCTTCGCCAATGGCTGTGACGCACAGTCCTGCTGCGCTCCAGAATATATTTTATGGTAATTAAATACTAAAACCTGCTGCGAGTGAGTTACTTCAAACAGAGCAGATGGCGCTCGACTCCAATTTATGTTATATTTATCCTCTTTAATGTAAAATCATAACGTGTAATTTTATTTTTCGATTCCACGAGTAGGATATATCCATATAAAATCTCTACAACTCCGGCATTTCCAGTCAACAACGTAACGAAACATTTAGTCATACAACTGGAGCTCAGCTGAAACCCGGCGAAAATGAGAAAGAAAGCATTTCCGATTTCTTTCATGTGAACACAATCGATTCAGCACCACACTCCAGAGGACAGTTCCACAGAAAATCCTATTGTTATTAGGTGTCAACGGATCCAATTGAAATGTAATCTTTTGAATCTTCCCCCGTTTCCTTTCTAATTCCACCTCTGGCTGTATTTAGTTTGTGAATCTAAGTAGGTTTAGCTTCACTGCCCCGCATCCAGATGCTGGAGAGTAACTGAGCAAAGCACCGACCACCTGAATCCAAATAGGTCTTAAAGTATAACGGACACGATGCCATTCTCAGTCTATAGCTGGACACTGCCACCTTCCGGTAAAGAAAAATATTACGAGCTGTCCTAAATATACACACTATTAAATTGAATCTACTGTATATATTAACGCCTTCAGATTTTTTCTCTTATTATAATATTAGTTTCTTTTGAAAACTTTTCTTTGGAAGACTGTTGTTGTTTCAACTGCTTCTATACATTAAAATAAGTAAAGCTAAAGACTATTGTTGTTTTCATATAAATTAGCAGGCATTTTGTTATGGACAAATTATTTCGTCATGGAACTCTGGAAAACTGGAACAGGACTCTACTGCTCCAAATCCCTCCCAAATATCTGATTCTGTCAATAGAACAAAATCAGCTGCATGATTCGTTACATGCAAATATAATTTGATGGACTCTATTAAAGTAATTAAGTTGGAGACAGTCAGACTACTTGTGAAGGAAATACTGTTTCCACTATTTAAACAGAGATGTACGTGTTTGCATATTAACCTTTCCGTCTAATAGCTTTTATAAAAATACAAATATAAACACAACTAGAAAATGCATTTCCTGCTGAAAATGCGTTGGAATGCATAAAGCTGAAATTAATTTCAGAAAGTTGCTCAAATACAGAAATGAAAAATCTGAAATGAATTCTAAACATTGCTGAAAAAATAGAAATAGGACAAACAGAAATTAACTTTAAAGAATTGCAAAAAAACTGAAATGGGAGAAGCTTCTATGAATATGAAAAAATACAGAAATAATAAAAGCTGAAATTAATTTAAACATTGCTGAAAGAATAGAAATAGGAAAAGCTCAGAATTAAAAAATAGATTTTTTGTAGCAATATATGGTTTAGTACTAGTTATAGTTGTGGTACTAGTGGTCTCTTGTCTTGGGTGGCGTCATTACATGTCGACCCGTCCATGTGTAAGTCAAGTCTGTGTTTTCAAGTCCAGGTCCTTGTTTGTGTTTCTTGGTTTTTGTTTTCGCCTCCTTCCTGTTTTTTTGGTTGGAGTGATTTTGAGTTTGAGTTCTTTGACTATTAAAGTCCTTTTATTTTGTTCATTAACCCTGCGTCTGAGTCCTCCCTCCTTGCCCTCACATTCCACCACGTGACACTAGCAGTAGAATAAGTAAGTACTAGTTTCACTAGTATTTGAGAGCAATTGTGGTGTACCTATGGTTGAGGTACAGATAATCATTGAGGGTTTTATTTTGAAATAATGGAATTGGCTGGGTGGGGGAGGGCGGAATGTTTTTCATTCAAACTAAATGGACTTGGTAAAATAGATTTGTACAGCGCTCTTCTAGTCTTCTGACCACTCAAAGCGCTTTAATACTACATGACATCATTCACCCATTCATACACTAATGACAGGACCTACCATACACCGTGGCACCTGCCCATCAGTAACTAACGTGATTTGAAGACGGCCACGCTCCCCACTCACCCACAGTCGCCCTAAGCTAAGAAAACTAAGAAGTTATTAATTGATGGGCCTCATCAAACATTACAGTAAGAATCCTCCATTAGGGGTTGAAATACTAGTAGTACTACTAGAGGAGCTAGTAATATTAGTAATAGTAAAAGTAATTTTAGTATTAATACCAATTGAAATACTAGAAGAACAAAAATATTAGTAGTGGCGCAAATCTTAGTTTCGCCTAGGGCAGCCAATGGGTTAGAGCCGGCCCTGAGCCTTTACATCTTCCGCAACCCAGTCTCCAAAAAAGCGTGAAAAGGCTACGTTGGTCCACCGTGATAAACGTCAATGACGCGCGTAAAACTCCTGGTTGTTGTGAAGTTGTGCGAGTGCAACTCCGCCCCCCCCCCCCCCCCACTAAAATCTCTCTTTATTTGTTCTGCTTTACTCAATAAAAGTAAAACCTTTACAGATATACTTCACGCACAGGGCAGAGCCAATGGAATCGAGCCAGACCCACGTGGGATAGATCGCCCGTTTTCCTGGCCAGTAAAAAGAGGAGACGTGTGGAGCGAGAATGCCCCCTTTCCCATGTAAACAAGACATAATGTTCGCGGGCTGACAGGGGGGTGCTCGCGGTCGACGGGAGGGTGGGGGGGGGGGCGGAGTTACAGTCGCACAACTTCACCAACCGGGAGTTTTACGCGCGTCATTGACTTAGGAGGCTGTGATTGGAAGTCGGGACTGGAGCTGTCAAAAAGTTCAAATCAAAATTGCCCATAATTCGGGATGTCCCGGGCATGCCTACCCCCGGAAATTATGCATTCTTTCATTGAAAACTCATAAAAATAAGGCAATTTATGTTTAAAAAGTCATAATGTGATTCAAGTGCTTTGTGTTTGTTTTGTTTGGCGATTAGTGGCTTTAAGGCTGAACACCTCTTTACGGTAACCCGCCCACTGGAAGTAATTTTTTTTTAATAATGCGCCGTTAAAGGCGTTGCGTAGCCACGCTTTCCCAAAAAGACACTCAAATCTTCGCAGAAACGAATAAACGGAAGGAGTTCTACAGTCTCTGATAGAAGATTATGAAAGAATAACGCATACTTATCGCTAGAAATGCCATCGAAATGCATACAAATGCTGATGCTTTCTTAAAATATTGTGTTTTTCACGGAGAATATGCTGACCGTCCGCCATGTTTTTCTTTTCGCTAACGGGAAACTTGATAGTCACGTGACCTATTTGCAAAGCAATGTAAATGAATGGGCCAAAAGAAACGTAACATAGTAACGTTATTTTGGGGGAAAACGTAACACGGCTACGTTTATCACGGTGGACCAACGTAGCCTTTTCACGCTTTTTTTTAAAACTGGGTTGTCTTCCGGCGCAATCTAAAGATTTTAGTTTGCAAAGAGTTTAGTTCAGAAGATGTAAAGGCTCTCTGCGGTCCTGACGTCATCAGAGAGCTCATTCCACCATTTCGGAGCAAGGACATGCTTGATTGCGCTCCACCTCCTGCCCGAGCTCCTGCTTCTTTCCCATAAGACGGGAGCCAATCCACGTCCCCAACGCCTGGACCTGCCCCCCAGGCCTGGTGCATCTTGACCCCCCATTCTCGCTACCACCCTTGCAGCAGCGCACCCCACCCCATCGGCTTCCTGGTCCCATGGGCCAGGTACCCTGTTCTTTATCAATCTTTTTGAACCATTCTTTGTCTGGTCCCTCGCCTGAGGTCACTTTGCCATGGGTATCCCTAGCAGGAGCACCAGGCTCCAGGCAACACAGGCCCTCAGGTTCATTGGGACACGCAAACCTCTCCACCCCGATAAGGTGATGGTCCCCAGAGAGGACATACACATATGTATGTGTTTATGTGTATTTTTTTGTGTTATTTTTTATATTATATATTTTAATTATTTTATATTATGTGTGTTTGTGTTAATTTGTTATATATTATATATTTCAATTATTTTATATTATATTATGTGTGTGTTTATTTTTTATATTATATATTTTAATTATTTTATATTATATTATGTGTGTGTTTATTTTTTATATTATATATTTTAATGATTTTATATGATATTATGTGTGTTTATTTTTTATATTTTATATTTTATATTTTTTATATTTTTTATATTTTTTATATTTTTTATATTTTAAATATTTTATATTATATTATGTGTGTTTTTTGTGTATTATATATTATATTATTTTATTTTGTATTTTGTGTTTTTTTTAAGTGTGTTTATGTACACACATTTTTTATATATATATATATATATATTTTTATATTATGTGTGTTTGTGTTAATTTGTTATATATTATATATTTCAATTATTTTATATTATATTATGTGTGTGTTTATTTTTTATATTTTATATTTTATTTTTTATATTTTATATTTTAATTATTTTATATTATATTATGTGTGTTTATGTACACACATTTTTTTATATATATATATATATTTTTTTATTATTTTTTAAAAGATTTTTTTTTATATATTTATATATATAAACACATTAGATAATATATATATATATATATATATATATATATATATATATATATATATATATATATATATATATATATATTATCTAATGTGTTTTGGTGTCCGTGTGTTGGGGACACCTGAAGCCGGGAATTAGAAAAACTTGTAACACTTTTTCTTCGGCTTCTTGGTGATCTGACAATGAAGGTCATTCAGCTGAGACCTGAAGGAGATCTCGTTATTCTGATACTCCTTCTCCCTTTCCAGGGATTGTTCTGTGATTTTAAGGAGGTCAGACTTCTCCTGGTTCCATTTAAGACGTTCACTTTCTCGGTCATCCTCAAACTTCTTCATCAGAGTAGCGAGGAGGATTTTGTGGTCCTCCTCCTGCGTCGCTAGCTCGGTAACACAGTGGCTCTTTGATTTTTCAAGGTGGGATATAATTTCCAGAAAGTTAAGGCGCTGCTTTTCTAACGAATCTCCCCTTTCTTTCTGAATTGTTGAAATCAGCTGGTCTTGGGATGCCTGGTTTCTTTCAAACATCGCTGCTGCCTCCTTCTCCATTGATTCAACAACAGTGATGTTCCTCAGCAGGGCATTTTCAAGGTCCATGCATGTTTCATCCAGGCTGGCTGTGAGGTAAGACTTCTCCAGCTGCCACTCAATAGTACTACTATCTAGCTGCTGCTCAGCGTTCTTCAGAGCAGCTGTGAGGTTTTTGCTGACCTTAACTTGCGCCTGCAGCTCTGCAAGAGTGTTTCCTTGTGAGGATTTCAGCTGTGCAGTGAGGGAGGCGTTTTCCTGACGGCAGGTTTCCAGCAGATCATTGGTAACTTTCATAGCTAACAAGATCTTGTTGGTCTCAGCTTTCTGTTCTTCTATCTGGCCTTGATGGGCTGATTGGATTCCCTCCAGCTGGACTTGATGGGCTGACTGGATTCCCTCCAGCGTCTGCTTGGCCTCTGTCTCCCGTCTTTGAAGAAAAGCGATGACCTTCAGCTGGGATTGATAAGTGTCAAAGACTTCTGCATGTTTGGCCATCAGGGAAGACCTCTCCTCTTGCCACTCAAGACGTGCATTACGCAGGCAATGCTCAGTCTTAAGAAGAGCAGCCTTGGTGCTTTCGTTGATTTGCATCTGTTCGGCCACTCTAGCTTGACAGAGGTTCTGGAGTATCTCCTTGTCCTTCTTTGCGGCAGTATTCAGCTGTAGACGCTCAGTCATAAGCTGGTCCTGTGATGCTTTCAGGGCAGATAAGATTTCCTCCGCTCTCTGTTCGTCCATCTCTCGATGGACAGCCTGGGCTGTTCCCAGGGTCTGTGTGCCCATGTGTTGTCCCTCGGAATTAGATAAGTGGGCACAGTGTTCTTTGAGGGAAAACTTTTCCTGTTGCCACTGGAGATGACCGGCCTTCAGGTCCTGCTCAGACTTTTCCAGAGCAGCCTTGAGCTTAATGATAGCAACCCTCTGTTCCTCCAGTTTAGCTTGGCTGAAGTCCTTGAATAGCTGCATTTCATCCTGGTTAGTGGTCATCTGCTCAGCCTTGAGAAGGTCCTGTGATGCTGTCAGAGCTCCAGCCATCTTGTCTGTTTCCGCTCTCTCTTTGCTCATTGTGTCCTCATGGAGAGCCTGGAATCTTTCCTTCATTTCGTTTGCTGCCTCCTGCTGGTTTTTAAGAGCTTCTGCCAACTTGAATAACTCAATGTGTTGCTTCTTTGTTTGAGCCCTCTCAATTTCCAGTTGACGTTTCAACTCCACGTTATTTTTAGCGAGCTTCACTTCAGCACGGACCTTCAACTCCTTAGCTTCTGCGTCATTTTGAAGGGCCTCTTTTCCCCCCTTCATCCGCTCAGCTTGGAGCTCGTCCTGTGCTGCTTTCAGGGCCGCCTCAACAACGTTTATCTGTGCTTTCCAATTGTTCATCTGGGTGTTATGGAAGACTTGGAATCTTTCCTTCATTTGGTTTGCTGACTCCTGCTGGCTTTTAAGAGTTTCTGCCATCTTTGTTAATTCAATTTGTTGCTTCTTTGTTTGAGCCCTCTCAATTTCCAGTTGACGTTTCAACTCCACGTTATTTTTAGAGAGCTTCCAATTAGCACGGACCTTCAGCTCCTTAGCTTCTTCGGCATTTTGAAGGGCCATTTTTTCCCCCTTCATCCTCTCAGCTTGGAGCTTGTCCTGTGCTGCTTTCAGGGCAGACTCAACACCGTTTATCTGTGCTTTCCAATTGTTCATCTGGGAGTTGTGGAAGACTTGGAATCTGTCCTTGATTTCTTTTGCTGTGCCCTCCTGGCTTTTAAGAGTTTCTGCCATCTTTGTTAATTCAATTTGTAGCTTTTTTGTTTGAGCCCTCTCAATTTCCAGTTGACCCTTTAATTCCAAATTCTCTTTAGCACAGGACTTCAAATTCACAACTTGCCTGTCATTTTGAAGAGCCTGTATTTCTCCCTTCATCTGCAACTCCATGCACTGCATCTTGGTATTGGACGTCTCCTTCTTGTTGAAATTTCTCCTTATGTCCTTTTTCTCGACGTTAGACATTCTTTCCTTTTTTGTATCTGTTACTCTAGAACTGTCAAAGTTGTGTTTAAACAGCACTGAGGATGTCTGCTATCAACTTTTTAGAACTGAACTGATATGTTGTTGTGAACGGAATCAGATGACACTCCAGTCACATGTGTGATGACATGTTCCGTGATGTCATGGTTACCTTTGATCTTTGGCTTTCATTATGTGGTCACATGACTGTGGTCACATGACTCTTGTTGATTGAATGTTTTTAATGCAATACATATATATGTGTATATTTAATATATGTATTATATATATATATATATATAATATTACAAATGCATTATCATGGTCTTAGGCCTTTATGTCAACATATAACCAGGTGCTTCTGATTTAAACTAAAGCCTCTCAGAATACCTTAGATGATACCTTCATGATCATTCCACTACAGGTAGAGAGTACACATCACCAAGGTGTCACTTGGGGATAACCAGGACATTCTGATGTACCATCCCAAAATAAAAGCCTCTTAAAGTACCATACATTACCCAACTTCCATCGAAATCTTTCAAAAGCTGTTTTTTTTAAAGATTAGGGTGTGCAGGGGTTTACACACAATACAATTTTGGTCAGGTCAGGCCAAGCCATTTGGAAGTTATAAATCTTGCCAGATTAAGCCACACCCCTTCTGAAGTTAATTAGCCCATATCTCATCAAAACAATGAGTTATCAGCGCTATTCTGATATATCAAGGGCACATTGGCAGCTGGCCTAGTGTGGTCTTTTTAAAATTTCTAGAGGGCGCTATAGAGACATTTATACCCAAACTTTATACCCAACGTGAGACCCAAAAATTATCAAATTTTTTAACAGTCCAGATATCTATGCCAAATTTAACAACTTTTTGAATCTGATAAAGGCCCCAAAAAGGCCCGCGGTCGTAGCGAGGACCCTAATTATTCCTTTAAATACAATAAGTTCCTCTACGACTAGTCTTAGCGAGGACCCTAATAATCTCCCTGTTGGTTTTCTCGTTGGGTGTCATGGGTTTGTTCAGCCAGTAGATGTCATCATAGCCCTTTAGATGTTTACTGACACGCAGTTAAATTACATCTTTAGTTGTATTCAACTGTATCTATTCATACTTGCCACAGTGATTTAAAATATAGTAATGTCATCATTCAACTTTCAATGTTGACATCTACAAACGCAAAGAAAAGAGTTTCCACTTCCAAAGAATGACATGTTCGGGGAGCCAAAAATAGTATTTTTTTTGCATGGTGTGTGACCAGTGAGAGTTTAGGTATTTTATGGAGGGAAAAAATAGCATTTTGTGTAACATGGTTTACTTCATATTCTTCTTTTCAAAAGAGCGGTCATATTTTTTTAGGTGAATCCTTTGGTGTCAATCAGGTTGGGAACCACTGTACAGAGGGAAAGTAAATAGACCAGATTTACTGTTCAAAAGTTTTTTTGTTCAATTTCTTTGCTGTTTTGGCCTTTCCACATGTATATACAGATCACACAACATGGAAAACCTGTGCAACCTGTCAATTCAGGAAAACTTGGGGGTGGCGGGGACAAAAGGTTTTCTTGGGTGGGAAGTCAAGGCATTCTAGAGCACTAACAAGTGCTCTAGAATGGTCTATGATATACAGTATATACATGTCAGATAACATTACTGAAGGGGTTCAGTGGTCCTAAATTGAATGCAATTCATTTAGATTCAAACCACCAAAGACCCTCTTAATCTTTAGAGAAATATAAGGAATCCGGCAGCTTGTTTCCTTTGGGAAGCTTTGTTTATAGACGCAGTCAGTAAATGTTAGGAATGTTACCAAAAAGAGGCTCAATATTTTTCTTATTTATTTTTAGATGAAATGTTAGGTCATATTGGCGAGAGAACAGCGGAGATAATCACATTTATTTCCCTCTGTGAACATACTGAAAGGTTGAGCAGAGTCATGAAGTCTTTCTCTCTCTTTCTCTCTCTAACAAACAGGTACACACACACACACACACACACACACACACACACACACACACACACACACACACACACACACACACACACACACACACACACACACACAAGCATACTCTTTTTGGTTGTTTGGCCAGTTACCTCTTTTTGGGGGGAACTGCTTGACTGCTGTTGAGGGCGGAGTCAGAACTGTCCTCATCACTGCATTGGCTCTGTTGGGGATTAACATTTTTTGCTATTTTCCCCCGTGATTCTGCTCTGATCTGGTCTGAAAGTAGCTCAGGAGATTCAAGATCAACATGTAATTTTGTGCAGTTGCCAAAGTATTAATTTCTAACAGCCATACAAATGCCTAAGCCACCACTGCCAAATGTGCACAAAAATAACCCTGTTGGATTAGTACAATATGAAGGTCTGTTTAGCAGACTGAAATCTGTGAATGAATGGAAAGTATTCACAAATAGTGCAGATATTGTTGGGGTACTGCTTGGATTTAGTTGTTTAAATGTGGCCCAATAATACTATTAATATTCACATTTGTATTAATTTTGAGATGCCCTACCATTTAAAGCAATATAAATATCAAAATAGAGGTTAGAGGGTTTTAAATACAAAGTTGTCAAAGGAACACAAAAGTAAGATCTAATGGCATGTAAGCACAATTTAGGCCTTCACATTGAAACTTTATACAAAAGCAATAATGCTGATGCAGTAAAGAATATTGCGTGAACTAAATAAAATGCATTTGTCATTTTAGAATGTAAAACGTTTACTGTAATAATGCAGTTGCAATGCAACGTTTTTTTTGGCTTTTTGAAAAAAATTAAAATGGTAACTTTAACAAAGAGTGTTTTAAACGTTTCAAATGTATCTTCACTTAAAAGTATTTAAACAGACCACTCCAAGCTCGATATAATATGTCCCTACTTCTAAAGACTGAGTAGGGGAGATAACTTGCGGACGCGCTCCCTTCAATGACTCCAGGCTACTTTATTATTATTGTTGTTCATTTTGTTGAACTACCGCCAAACATTTAACAGTTGTTTAACTGTTATATAGCTTTACATCATACGTTACACCTGCATGTTATTTGCTCCCAGAGTGAGCCTTTGATGAGCCTTTAATACGTCACCGGTCAACCAAGCGATGCCGATAGCACAGGGTGTGTTTCATTTACCAAAATGACATGAACTGATACGGGTTAGCAGCTGTTTTCTGTGTTACAGGCATTTATAGGTCTTAGTTTTTTTCTACCTCATTGCCGATTGGTATAACTCCTTATTTTTTTTTGTAGAACATTCCTCACCCGCTTTGATTCTCTTTCTCCTGCACTCGTGTTCACGTTGCTGCGTAATCCTCTCAAAATGCTTATACGGAAACTTCATTGGTTCCCCAGACATAATCCTTAGTGGAGTCAAAGTACCTGAATATGTTTGATCATAAGAGTGGCAACGCGGGGCGGGGGGGGGGGGGGGGGGGGGGGTTGGGGGACTAGACTGTGATCTGTTGCCAGACATTTGGATTCCAATTTAACATAATCCAGCAGTAATTTGAATAAGGCCAGTGAATAAGGCCAGTGCGGTTTAAATATTTATTCTGTAGACGTCATCAATGACGACAAATACATGCATACACTAATAAAATAGGAAGAGAGAAAGAATAACTTTTAACACAGAAATAAAAATTGTCAATGCATCAGGTATTTATTTATTTATTTTTCTAATAATTCATTACATCATGTTCCTTGAAACTCTAAAAATACATTTGTACTAGCAGTTGATCATTTTGGCCTGCAGGGCTTTAGCAAGTGGGATCAAAAATAACTTCTACCATCAGATGTCAGCTCCATTTGGCATCCATGTCTGTGACGCTCATGTCATGAAGGGTGTGATGGGAGATCTGTATATAGATGAAAATGTCAAAATACTCTACTCAGGGCGGCGCATCCACCAAAGAAAGGATGCAGGGATGTGTGTGTGTCTTGTGTTTTACAGAGAACTAACATTACAACACACCTTATTTGAATGTATTTCTGATGCTCCTCTGTGCATGTCAAAGACAAACGGGATACTCCTGCCTACCTGCTCACTATATGTTTCATGTAACTAAAGAGGAGGGAAGAATGATAACATAGATCCTTTCAGAAACCACACCTCAGAACGTCCTCTCGCCGGAGATTCAAAAACAAAAAAAGGGGCCGGGCCAGATTCATCCCCCCTGCTGAGGGGCTTAACAAAGGTAAGCCCTGTACACACATACACAGATATACACAAAGTTAACTATCTACCAATCTATCTATCCATGCATCCGTTTATCTGTCTATCCATCAACATTTTATCATAATTTCGAGAGAATTGCACCACATTGGGAGAGTCTTATGCCTTCCTTCAGATGACTAAACTCGCTGCAATAAATGATGATGTTGCTGATTTAGTCTTTAAATGTGTCAGTACCGCAGCAAGCTGCTCCACTGACAGGCATTAATCTGCTTTGAAACACCAACTGGGGGCTTGTACTGTGTGCCGGAGGCTCTTCATCGTGCTGGTTGAACGTCTCCTTTGATGTAATTGCACTGACACTTATTTAATGGTGAAATATTTATTTAATAGAATAGCATAAGGTACATAGCTAAAGTGTAAAAGTAAAAGCACTCCACATGCAGAAAAATCCATCTGAGAATATAATTCAAATGATAATTTCAACAAATAAATATATAAATAAGGACCCTTATACAGTATGTCATAGTAATTGTGAGTAACATGTGTTGCATGGATCTTGTTTTCAGAACTATACTGTAAGAATATTGATTATATGATAACCAGTATGTTATTGTGTGCTCTATAATGCTGTGGTTGGACTATACATTTCAAAATAAATTTGAAAGTAGTGCAGTTTAGTTTCATTTATTGTGAAGAAAAAAACTCTCTACTATTTGTATTATTTATTATTTTGCACTAGTTAAATTAATGAATCACAGAAGGTGTTTAGATCAAATGAAGCATAATCCAATTAATAAATTGATATTCCAAACTCCTTGTTAAGTCAATACCAATCTTCTATATTTATTCTATGTATGCCATGTAGATTTTTGTCTTGATTTCGTATGTGAATCTGCAGGCCAGAAGCATGTCCCGCTAAGCTACAGCCATGGACTAATCTCTAACTTGTCGTGGAGACTGTGAGTTGAAGAATGGTCGCCTTGTTTAGGGGATTAGTGCAGTCCTGCTCTGAATATAGAGGCCGTTCACAATCGCAGAGCTCGACGAGAGTGGCGTGCGCGCACTTCAATTGTCAGGCGCCATAAACAAGGAAGGACACCTTACAAACAATTAGAGGTCAAGCATCCCAAAAGTGTGACATGGATCTTGTCTTTGTCTATTTATATTTTTATTATAAGATCAAATGGAATATTTTAATCATCATGAATGACCTCTGTTTACAGCAAGCGTTTCTCATGAATGAGCTCAAAGTAGAAAAAGCATCCTCTACTTATAGAGAAATAAACAAACAAACAAAAGAGAAACTCTGTGTTTGTTACTGAAGTAGCCAAATTTGATGTATTTTTATTGGAATTAAGTGAATGAAATACTGCTTCACATACTGTAGTGCTGGGCATTAGCAATTTTGCTCACTTTTTCGCAGTTTGAAAGTTACAAGTCATATTACAATGTTTTTTTGCTTGTTTTTTCACAATATGCCAAATCTTATTTGTGGTTGACAAAATTCTTGACGTAAAACTGCAGGAACAAAAAACAACAAATTCATGAAGAACAAGGTACAATGGCCACAACTGTTCAACACACAACATGTGCAAATAGGATCAGAGACAGAAACACGATGACAGTTAGTGTTTATAATTATTGAATTCTTAGTTTATTTAGACTTGTTCTCAATTTGAGGCACATCAATCTTTTCTCCAGTGAGGAGCTGCCAGATGCCTCCTCTGTAGTTCTCGTTTCCCAAAGCATAGAGGAAGACGTTGAAGGTGGGAGAGGTCTTAGCCAATATGGGAGCCATCTGCAGAGAGAGACAGGTGCCATCATGACAACGTTGTCAACGCTAAGAAGACCGCAACAAGCGGATTAAATGCACTGGGTTATAGTGCAGGCTTTCTGTGAGTGTGTGTGTTTGTGCTGACTGTCCCTACCATCCTGAGCTTGGGTGACACGAGGGTGGCGTTCTCCACGGCGGCGTAGAAAGCCAGGAGGCCATAAGGCCCCCAGCAGAACAGCATAGTCTTAAGAGGAGCGTTGGGGTTGAACTACGGAGGGTAAGGAGAAGAGAGAAGGGGGCACAAAACAGGAATGATTAGTTAGCAGTCTAACATGAGGAGGGAAGTTAATATGCCTTTGGTCATGGGGTTTAGTCCCATGCCCGGGAAGAATCTGGGAGAATAACTATGTCTGTTGTTAAGCCCATTTGTGCTCCCCAATAAACACGTTGGGAGCAGAGGGGCAGTTTGTTGTCATCCAGAGTTGGCATTATCCTTAGTGTGAGGTTCCATGTTAATGAGCGTTTAAGGTTGGAAAACATAAATATAAAAAATTGAATACACTGTCTGATAGTATCAGATATTCCGAATTTTCTTCTTTCAAATCTGCATTAAAGCTATATGAAGGTTAAACTAAGTGAACTGGTCAATCTAAAAAGTCATGCTTGTATGGCTGCACCTCCCATGAAATGGAAATATTTTAAGCATAAAAATGGTTTAAACTAAGTGAGTACTAAAGTACTTTGTATATTGTCTTGTCTATAGGAGTCCTGTCCTGATGAGCCAGCCTCTTGTTGGCCATGAGATAAATCTGGACAACTGTATCTCCCCAGGTTTTTGTGTCACAGGATGTTGTGCGACTAGACGTTACAATGCCATTGCTCTGGTGGAGAGCCTGGTCTTGCTACTCTGCAGCCATTGTGCGTGTAATGAAAGTGTCTCCAGCCAACTGTGATGTGAGATGACTGTGAGTAATTGGGCTTATGCAACATAAAGCCAACCTGATTCAGCCCCCCGAAGGAACTCATCTACTGAACTCCCCTTTCACAGATACATTGTTCGTTTCACCACACACCAGCTACTGTCCGCATTCTCAACAGAAGCACACGTCCTTCCCTCAGGGCATTGACCTACATATGTCAACGCCTCCATACTCCCCATTCACTTTCAGTTTCCTCAGTCCAAAAGAAGATCATGTGAGGAAGTTGTGCTGAGAGGAAGATATCAGATAGATGCCAATGTAAGGAGGATTTCTATTATTTCTTCTCGCAGTGATGAATGAGATGAATAAGTCAATGTCCTAATATCACATGGTTAAAATATTCTGTAACAAGTAAACATCCGCCGTTGCTGTTTAAGAAAAATAGTGTTAGTATAATAAGGACAATTTTAAGCTGAAGCAAATTTCTTCCAACTGCCAACAGACATTTCTAAACTCCAGCAGGCATGTGATTCAATTTGATTTTCACATAACTGGAGCAAAACCAAGTCAGTATTTCTATGTGTTGGTAAATCTTTGTAAATTCCTTTATACCTCCGATGACGTGTCGCTGGATTTTGTATATTTAAAAAAAAGAAAACGTACCCTTGGGTTTCCAGTCTTCTTGAATTTCTGTGCAATGGACTGGTAAGAGGACATGACAACAAACACCTGGATGCCCATGTTGAAGATGGCCATGGGGATCAAGTAGGACACATAGTTTCTGCAGAGAAAGAAATCCACATACTGCTGTAAAATCAGTACCTAACTAACCTAAAGAATGCAAATAGATTCAGCGTATCTTGACCGCATATTGGTCGTGTGTGTATGTGTGTGTGTGTGTGTGTACACGGCACCTGTCGCCCTTGCTGTAGTCCAGAGTGCAGCAGGTCCTGAGGGGCTCGTAGTCGTACTCTCCCCAGCCGATGAGGGGCATGGCGGACCAGAAGGCAGTGAAGAGCCAGACGAATACAGCCAGCGTGATGGCGCTGCTCCACTGCAGCTTTGTCCCTGATGAAAGCAAGTGCAACATGTTCATCCTGACTGCTAGCCACACCTCAAGGAAAGGTCACACTGACGCAGAAGCGCTGTTTGAAAATAATCACACCACAGAGGCTCGCTGTCTTATGAGCACAGCAAAATAGGGTGAACCGCAGGTCATTTCTTCTTCCCCCTGTACAGTAATAGAGGGTAAAAATAGCAATGGAGCTTAATTTGTTCTCACTATGAGGAGAAATGGCTTCTGCATTGAAGCTAAAAGCCAAAGTTGCAGTTTTAGCACCAAAAACATAACATGGAAAATGTTTGTTATCTTCACAGGATATGTGTTAATTATTCCTCCATGGCCTCTGTGGCACATTTAAAGACAACAGGCCACTTGTTCTCCATCTGCTCTCTTCAGATTAGCAGGAGGTCTTAATTTGATTGGGTGTCTTGTGTGTGGATGTGTGTGTGAGGGTGTGTTCCTCTGCTCCATGGGCTAGGGACATTACAACACATTTGGTTATATGACTCTGCCTTTTACTGGGACTCACTGGTGCAGTACTGGTGGTATCTGTCCCAGGCGATGGCAGCTATGAAGTGGATGCTGGCGAGCGCTGTCACGAATCCCTGGAAACCATGAGTCTGGCATCCGTCAGAGCCATAAGGCCAGTACCTTGAGACAGAGGGGGGGTTAATACACTAAAACTGAGAGCAGCATGCCTCACGTCATATTTACAGCTTGACCCAGGTGTCATTTAGACGTATATTGACTGCTCACCTTCCCCTTTACAATAATCACACAGATTCGTGTAGATTATTCATCTAAGGGACAGGTAGTCAGGTAGAATTTTCTCCATGCATTTTCCCTGATATTCGTTATTTAAGGGGGGCGTCGGTTACATCACTGACCTCAGGAAGCTGGAGAAAGCAGCGATGGTGGCGTTCATAGAGATGCCAATATCAGCAATCGCTAAACTGAACACTAGGAAATTGCTGGGGGTCCTCAGCTCTCTCACTTTGAGGAAAGCAGCGATGGTCACCGCATTTAGGAGGATGCCCAGCAGACCTTCGGTGGGAACAGAAATAAACAATCAGGAATAAAGGCAATCCACGCAGCGGTGAATGGGAACCAGTGCGCGCAGCGACGCTTAATTGCGTCACACGCAGCACCGAGATGTTTCACAAACACGCTCCTTTCAAAACATCGCAGCCACGTATTTCTGCTTTACAGCCCGTAGCTGCACGTTAAATGCGCGAGCTCCTAAAGAAATTTGCTTACACCCGTCCTGCCCCCCCCCCGCCCCTCTCCCCGCACGGTGCCAGTGACCGGGGCGGCGTCCTGCCAGGAGGTGAACGTTACTCCGACCGGGTGCAGCACCCTCGTCTCCGCGCAGCGTTTCTGGCTGACGTCCAGCACAAAAGAGACACACTCACCCTCCACCAGCAGACAGGATCCCAGTGAGAACACATCGAAGTCGGTGAAGCCGTCCGGTAAGGGGTAAGAAGACACCATCCTGAAGTCGAATTGATGCAACAAAGTGCAGCTGTCACAGACTTTTCACTCCTCCCAAACCCCGGCGGTTTACGATGTGCCCGAGTGTGGGCTGAGGGTGACCGCTTTTTAAAGGGGCATTTCACGTGAAAAGCATACACTTTATTATGTAAAGCCCTCACACACACTCTCGCCCCAATCCGTGCAGGAATGTCTTAATGAACGTAACCACACAAACTGCAACAGTTAATGCGCATTTAGCCGCCGTAACAGTAAGCCCTCAATTAGTTACACAACAAGCCTTTGTGTCTCCGCGTCCGGGAGACGATGCAGCCGCCTCCAATGTCCGAGGACGAGACGATGCGTTTGATGCAGCTCACTGCTGCGAGTCGCTTTAAGGAGACACAACAAGTGTCTGCGGAGCTCCAGCCTCCTGTCAATCAGCACTGAGGAGAAGACGGAGCCCTCCAACCACAGCACACGTACCAGTAATAACCCAATTACTCTTAGTTTGTATGTATGTATGTATACATACATACATACATACATACATACATACATACATACATACATACATACATACATACATACATACATACATACATACATACATACATACATACATAAATATATGTATGTATGTGTGTGTGTGTATGTATGTATGTGTGTGTATGTATGTGTGTGCACACCCACATGTTGTACCTGTATATGAATAATAATATAGATTTTTCAGTCTTTCAGCACATCCAACCGCTGTAGTTTGTGCACAGTAATATAAAATGCTTCAATTCATTACAGCAACCCGTCCCATTCGCTGATGACACAGTGGGATTATTGTGACACTACGGAGGATCAATGTGAGTACTGTTGATCTTTAGCTTTTTTTTTTTTAAATCCTTCGTCCCATATGGCTCTGTTTTGACTTCCTGGATGTGAAACTGAACATGAGGACTTTTCTTTGCATACAAAACTTTTGATAGAAGCACTGACCTGAAAACAATTTAACCACTATGGCCAATGCCTGGAATGACAATAAACTTGACTGAGTTTTCCCTGAGAGATGTAGGTGTTGCACAGTAAAAGAATGTGTTCCAATGCGTTTAGGAGTTCAAATCCGGTCATCACCTCCATCCTTCAATGGATTCGTCATGTTTCCGTTGCAAGACCATTTGCAGCTTTTCATGCCGTGAGGATAGAGGGGACACAAGCCTGACATTGTGCTGCTGAAGTCCCTCTCAACCTATAAGATTAGGGATTATGAGATCAGAAATCTTGAGAAATATAGGTTAAAATGTGTGAAAAGTACCTCATAATATGGTTGGCCAATGGCAAGATCCATTACACAGCAGTGTGGGGTCCACACTCCACATTGTCAATGTAACACACTGTAAGTGTTGCCATTTTAACAGTTAATTTGAACTCTTATATAGTTAAAATTTAACAATACTCAACACTCAACAACGTGTTAACAATTTAACTCGGAATAAGTGTGAAAATAAATCTGCTCAACGTCATTTAGCTGATGCTTTTATCAAAACCTATGTTGCATTTTTAACACATGGTATTTACATTTTAGCCCAGCGAGCAATTCAGTGTTAGGTGTATTGCTCAGGGACACAAGCCAGAGTTCAAACCAACAACCCTGTGCTCCTGGCGCACCATCACCAATCCATGCACCATATTACATGGAGTTAAGCCTGACACCAAGAAGTGTGACACTGTTACATTTCAATCCTATCAATTATTCATTGAACTCTACTAAGTGTTGCAAATGAATCTGATCTTGACACTGGATAATGACTCCAGCTCTTTCGTACATTTGACTCTGTAAGAGTTGAATTTTTTTGCAGTGCGATTGCAACTCTGCACTTCAACACTTTTACCTAACACCGGGAAATTTACTGTGTATATATAACATTTAAAAAATGTGTGTTATATATATGAATTGTTGGACACACTTCAAACCATAAGAAAATATCACTGTGCCCCTTGGTTGACCTAAACATGAGATTAAGTGTGCAGTTGTCACTTTTTTCTTACTCCAATTTGTACTTTTAACAGATAAAAAAACGTTGATCTTTTAGCAAATATAAAACAATGCCATCTAATTCGAAATAATCATGGATCAAGAAATAGGGTTACAAATGCATTCAATGTTTTTTGATGACAATTCTAATATTACCTCAGTATATCTATTATTATGAGACATTTTGCACACTAAGGATGACATTGTACTTCAAGAAAGGCCCAGTCCAATTGAAAGAGGCTTTACTGGTTGCCTGAAATGAGATTAACTACTTGCAGTGCAATATGGAATGTGTACGGTTCTCAACATGAGGAAACATGCCAGCTCAAAACCTTTGGTTTAGAGCCTCAGGAGAGACCTGCAATGTTGTGAAACATTACATACTAAATGAACTGTGATTCGAAGGGATTTCAAAAACAATAAGGGCAACGAATATTTTTAATATCCATGTGGTGCACATGATTCAGTAACTGTCACTCTTGCTATTCATCTAATATTAAGATGTATTAGTCTCAAACGTTTTTTGACCTGGCAATATGTTTAAAAGGGAGTCTGATGTAAAATTGGTTCTTTGTTGAAACACATTGAAGAGTGTTTCGTGCATTTCGTCATCCCTTCAGGCAAGAGTCGGCACACTTTGCAGTGTCAGCCAAGTGTAACACTAAACTCCCTACGCGGTGAACACAAGGAACAGGTGCCAAATTACTCATAGCTTTACCAACATTGTTAAATAAAAACTCTAGAATTTGAACTATTTTCCTTTTGTATTTAACTCAAAATGAAGTGGAATCCAAAGGCTTCTGTGAGTCTCTTTTGATCAAACATGTTCATTTCATTTCACTTATATTCTTTATTTTAATAAATAATGTTGGTTCATCACCGATGAATACGTCATTAGACATATAGAATATAAATTAATAAATCCCATAAATAAATGGGATGGTGGTGTTGGTGGCAAAAGGGGTATAGGTATCATAGTCTGAGATCATTTTATTCATTCTCACAATTATCTTGTTAGTAACAATGGGATCATTTCTTTTCTCTGACTGTGTTGATTAAAAAAAGTTGTTTTGTATTAAAAAAATATACGTATGTATATTTAAAAGTTATCCAAACGCAAGAAATAACTGCAGATTAAGGTAACACGAAATAAGCATTTGTTGAGCAGAGGTCCCAAACCGCAGACTGGGATTAAGGGGCCACCTTGTGGTGGAACATAGCGCTGTCTATTTACAGATTAACAGTCACGGCAGGCTTCATATGAACAAGCTACATTTGAGGGAAAGAAAAAAAAATCCAAACATCACATTGGATTATGACCATTTCGGAAGTGTTTTTCTGTCATAATAAATAGGGACGTCTCTGCACAGCCTATCGGATCGCGGGATGCAATACGCATCCAAATGAAAAGAACGCCAGTCCTTTCGCTAATCCGTGTCTATCCTTTTTATCTCGGGACTCATAGCAGTCCGATCACTATGGGACAGCGAAGCGGTGGGACAAAGCAATGCGGCTGATATTCCTGTAAATGAGAGAAAAGAATAAAGTCTGTTTGACTTTAGTGGGCGCGAACCGGGCGCATGTAGCCAAGTTGCGTATGCGTGAAAGTGTGCCAAAATGTTCCTCGTCCTGCTCCTGGGGCTCTACGCGGCTACAGGTGAACTTTTCTCCCCGGTGAACTCGTGTCCGTCACAGTGCAGCTGTTTTTACCACAACTTGAGTGATGGATCAAAGGCCAGGTAAGGATGATGTCCAAGTCAACAGTACGTGATGTAACGTGCTCTGGGAGACTTGCGTCTTTTGAGAAGGTAATATCGAGTTGACATATGAGGACAGATGTTTGCATTGAGGTGAACACGTGTACAAAAGACAATTCAACGAGTGCATGTCGGTCTAATTTGATGTAATGCTGGATTATCTCTCAAGGGCACTTTCAACCTCACAATCCATGTGCAATTTTATATGATTTAAATGGATTGGAAAATTAGTATTTACATCTAGTATGCCTCTGAATTTACCAAAACCTCCATCTCAGATGTAATGCTAACATGTAATTAACTGCTTTATTCATCATTTACGTAATGCGTAATATGGGTCGGATCATTTTGAGGAGAACAAACATTCTCCCATGCTGTCTCCCTCTTAGGAGCGTGATTTGCAATGATCCCGAGATATCGGTTGTGCCTGTCGGGTTTCCCTTTGACACGTCCAAGCTGCGCATTGAGAAGACGGCCATTCAGCGGATACCGAGCGAAGCCTTCAACTACCTCTCCAATCTCGAATTCCTGTGGATGTCTTTCAACACACTGTCCGCCTTGAGCCCGGACAGTTTCCGGGAACTGCTTAACCTGGAAGAGCTTCGTCTGGACGGGAATGCCCTCACCGCCTTTCCCTGGGAATGTCTCATGGATATGCCCAGTCTCAGACTTCTCGATTTGCACAACAATCAGCTGCCCTCGCTGCCAGCGGAGGCCACGACTTACATCAAAAACCTCACCTACTTGGATCTGTCAAGCAACAGCTTGCTGACCCTGCCGACGGAGGTGCTGACCACCTGGCTGGCGGTGAAACCCGTCCAAGGTCCAGAGAGCTCCAAGTTGATACTTGGTAAATCACCTAAAACTTCACCGGTGGTTTATGACTGCTTCAGTTTAAAATGATCGACCGCGCGCTGTCAAACGCTGTGCGTAAAAGCACCATTCATTTAGCCAAAAAGCAGGGTTGTTGAACAGCAGCATGGTCAAAGCAGTTGTCAAGCAACACATACTTTAATGTACGTCGGTAGTATCAAAGTAGTATTTTCAGACGGTAAAAACGATGTTACTAATAATTAGCATTTAAACATTTACACCTTATGTAATGCCTATTTACCATTTGTAAGCCATATATACACAGTATGTTAATACCTATTTCATATATATGCATAAAAGAATGCAATATAGCCCAGTATTTTAACAAGATATGGTAAGTGCTTATTATTGTGTTTTTCAATTGCTAATTTTCACAGTTATTTCATATATATATATGAAATATATATATGAAATATATATATATATATATATATATATATATATATATATATATATATATGTGTGTGTGTGTGAAATAGAAAATGCATTTGACATTTTCCCTTTTTTGTGTTCAACCCATATTCATACTTAGAGCAGTGGACGGCTGTTGCAGGGTCAGCTCTTAAGGAAAGGAGGGTGAAATGCCAGCAAGAAATGACCTTGAACACCATTCCGCCACCACTACCATCCTTCTACTCCTCCTCCTCCTCATCATCATCATCGTCATTGCCGTAGTCATGGTCATGATGTAGTTTATGAATTAAATGTTAATCCTCTTATGGGATTAGCGTCTTAACATCCACACCGGCCATCTGCAGGCTGTTCTATCACTTTGCACACAGCTGGACGCTCATCTTCTTCTGTAACCTCACATGTACCCTCGCCATCAGGTCTCCATGACAACCCCTGGGTGTGTGACTGCCGGCTCTACGACCTGGTCCAGTTCCAGAAGTCTCCGACTTTTTCAGTTGCATTTATTGACACGAGGCTGAGGTGTTCAGCGCCGGAAAGTGTATCAGGGGTACTGTTCACTGACGCAGAGCTGCGGCGCTGTCAGCTCCCTCGTATTCACACAGCCGTGGCACGCGTTCGGAGCGCTGTTGGGAACAACGTGCTGCTCCGCTGTGGCACCATTGGAGTCCCGATCCCAGACCTGTCATGGCGCAAGGCAGATGGGCAACTCCTTAATGGAACAGGTGAGGCTTTCACTGTCCCTCATGACTGAGATAAGATGCAGTGCCGCTGATAATCAAACAGAAAGCTACCAGTGGAGTTAGTGAGGTTGTAAGTCTGACTGACAGCTATGTCTACAGCAATGAGTTACGTAACACTGCTGATGATCATTGCGACATTTTGTAATCACCCGTTTGGTGTGTTTTTGCACATTAATAAAATGAATCAATTCATTTTCATTCTCACATATTGCCCTTTGTAACCATTGTGTAACAACCATATTCTTGCCTCTCTGCCATAATAGTCCAGCAGGAAACATCAAAGGAGGGAATCACCTGGTCCATCCTGCGTGTCCCAGCTGTGTCCTACCAGGACTCGGGGAAATACATCTGCAAGGCCACTAACTACGCTGGGAACGCTGAAGCTGTCATTTCTCTCATTGTCTCTAACTCACCAAAACCAGAGGGGAACCAAACAAGCAACGATAAGAAAGCCAAAGTCAAGAAACCCAACCCGGTGGGGAAAGCTGCCTACCAGGAGAAACTGGTGGCCCGATATGTGGTTCCAACCTCCACCCCTTCGTCACTCTCAGCCCTGGATCCAGGCCTTCCACCTGGTCTTGTTGCTGATCTTCCACCAGGCAGCTACAGCCTACCTGATAGAGCCACCCCAGGCCCCGCCACCCCTTCCAACCCAGAAGCCCTGCTGGATCTGGAGAAGACTAATCTGAGCAACCTGGCGGCCAACACGTCATCGCTGCAGCAGGACCCGGACAGGTTGGTCCGCTCAGTAAAAGTTGTGGGGGACACAGATGATACAATATATTTGAACTGGAGAGCCCCTAAGGCCAAAAACACAACAGCATTCAGTGTGCTGTACGCTGTGTTTGGAGAAAGGGACATGAGAAAGATCAATGTTGGGGCAGGACAGAACCGCGTTACCATCAACGGGCTCGTGCCCAGGACCAAGTACATTGCCTGTGTGTGTGTGAGGGGGCTGATCCCCAAGAAAGAGCAGTGCGTCATATTTTCCACGGATGAAGCGGCGAGCGCTACTGGAACCCAGAGGTTGATCAATGTGATCGTGATCACAGTGGCCTGTATCATCGCGGTGCCGCTCACGGTCATCGTGTGCTGCGGGGCTCTGAAGAGACGCATTCAGAAGTACTGGGGAAAGAAATCCAAGGATATCCAGGATTCCTACGTGACCTTTGAAACGCTGTCACCTGCCACGAAGGCCAAAGGGCTCGAGGGGGAGTATCTGAACAGACTGAACCCAGAGGAGTCCAACCGGCTGCTGTCGGCTCGCTCCAGCTTGGACTCTGAGGCAACAGCCAAGATAGAGGGACAGCCTAACGAGTACTTCTGCTGACATCATGCTCCAGCTCCGGCTCCTACTGCACGCCATCTTCCTCGCACGCACCCGCATCCACGTCCCATTCAGGCGGCTAATACCCATTCACATCCCCATCCCCGACCCCAACAACACCCACACCCGTATCCCCATCACTGCCCGTACGCTCACTCCCAGCAATACGCCGACTTCAGTCCCCCTCCCACGCGCTCCCGTACGCCCACGCCATGGGATTCCCCCCCACCCGTCCCCCCTCGCTGGATCGTGCCACCAACTCCACCGCCACAGAGAACCAACTTCTATCAAAGGACTTTTGCACGCTGCACTATAATGGAAATATCCGTTTAGAGGAATATTTAACATAATAATTAAATTGTTTTTTTTCAGACATTTGTAGAGTGACATATGTGTTCTTACAGATGAAGTGGCACTCACTTCTCTGACATACATGTATCCATGCATTATGAGTAAGACAACTTGAGTACATGCATATGTCTGTACAAATGTTTGATCACTAAGCCTTTGAGAAAAACAATATGTCTAAAAGGTGAAAGAGCAAAGCAATTGTGGTAAACTGTTTTTCATCTCACTTGAGTGCAACCGGGAAGAAACCTCTGCAACCTGATCCGACTTAAAGGGAGCTCATTGGTAGATTCTATTGCATCATTAATGTATGTGTATGAGTTGTATATATTTACTGGTTGATGTACACATATACAGTTAAGTCTGTGCCTCTGTATATATCTATCATATGTTCCCAGAGAAGATATACACATAGGCATGGTTCAACACTCTGGTGTATGGAGGAAAGCCGGAGCTGGAGAGAAGTACAGAAAGGACTGTACTATGAAACTGCATAAATAGGGTGGAAATGAGGATAAATGAAATGTTAATAGATTTCTATTCCCAGCAGTGAGACACAAATGCTGAAATATCTTTATGTACCTGTTTTGTGAAACCGACATTACCCTATTACATGTAGATCTATGATATTATTTGAATAGTTGAATAAACTTTTATATACAAATCCAGTTAGTGGTGCTTTGTCTTCTTGTGGCCAAACTTGTTTCATTACATCTGATTGACAGATTTTAATTTGAAAACGAAGATACAGATCATACTCTTAATTAAGTCCCCTAAAGGGTTTGTAAGTTGCTAAAATAGCTTTATTATTGCATAAAAAAATGCAATCATTCATAAATTGGTTATACGGTCCTGACCAGAAAATGTTTGCTTGTCAGTTTGGGAAAAACTAGGCTGGATTTCTGAGCAGGACTTTTTCTCTCTGCAGCTCTTTGATTGAGCAGAATCTGGACAAAAAATTTACCTATAAAATTGTATTTACATTTATTATTACCAAATAGAAGGAATAACATTTTTAACAAACTAGCAAACTTTTTTTATTAATGAGATATAAGTGCTCTATAAGTTTATGTGTATGATTATTTACAATCAAGATTGATTTAGCAGCATAGAGGGCGAGACCTGCTCACACTGTCATGGTGCTAATCATGCGTGTCTCTCCCAAGAATTAGATGCCACTTGTTCAGTGCTCAGTACGTCAGGGATTAGGCTTAACAGGCTTCACTCTGTCTGCCGCACTCGACATGTCCTCAGTACAAAAAGAGCCGTCCATTTTATGAAATTTCCCGGACTATGGACATAATTTGTAACCTGCTATTTATTGCTTTGCTTAACATCCCGTCGCTTGAAACGTATCCTCAATGTTTACGTGGGTGCAGCTGTGTAGAAGACCGCCATGGAAGGTAAGATCTGATAAGCTTCATCACGGCAGATGTATTTTTAACCATTTAACTGTGACAGGGGGTGTGGGGGGTGGAAGTGGAATCAGGATAAATATTTACATTTAATTGCTGTTTATAAAGCATCAGGCTACACTGCAACAAAACGTGCTTTAAAATTTTTCATTTTAATCGTAGGTCGCTCATTTGCATGGAGGAGAGTGCGTTTGGGGCCATACCGGAGAACCTTCCAGATGATATGACCAAAATACGAATTGAAAAATCTCACTTCACTGAAATACCCAGGGGGGCGTTCTCACAGACGCCCGCCCTGGAAAACCTGTGGTTAAACTTCAATGATATTACAGTGATCAACTCAAAGGGCCTGGAGGGCTTGAGGAACTTAACTGAGCTCCGTCTGCAGGGGAACAAGCTGCGTTCAGTACCATGGACAGCGTTCGAAGACACGCCGGCCCTGAAGATCCTGGACCTGAAGCACAATCAGCTGGACGTCCTTCCCGAGCATGCCTTAAAATTTCTGCCAGATCTGACTTACTTAGACTTATCCTTCAATCGGCTTACTGTCATATCTAAGGAGGTTTTCCAAAATTGGCCTCTATACCAAAAACTCCAGACCAAGGAGGAGCGGGAGGGGCCCGCTTTCGGGCCGAACGTCGTCCTGGCGCTCCACGACAACGCGTGGCTCTGCGACTGCCGCCTGAAAGGCTTCGTGGAGTTCATCAGGTCCCTGAGCCCCCCTATTATACTGATGAACTCCTACTTGACCTGCTCGGGGCCGGACTTCAAGGCAGGCAAGTTCTTCCACGAGGTAGAGCTGCAGGCGTGCGTGAAGCCCGTAGTCAACACCCCATCGTCCAACATCAGCCTGCCTCTGGGCGCAAACCTCACCCTACGCTGCTTCGCTAAGGCCCAGCCAAACCCTGCGGTGTGGTGGACATATGGTCTGAAGATAATCAGAGGATTTCGTGGTAAGAGTGTGATGTCGACGGCATGTCACACACACACACACACACACACACACACACACACACACACACACAGAGTGAAATCTTGTGGTAAATTAGATACTTAAACACATTTTAATCGCAGACTTCATAACCCCTCTCTAAAACGAAGAGGTCAAAATCTGGATATTGGCCCACCACGATAATCACCACTGATTCCCTCAATCTGCACACCATCAGAGTTGATTAAGAGTGTGGGAGATTATTTTGCACTAGAGCCGATACCTAATGTCTGCGGTGTTGGGCTATACGGTTTAATTAAGTGAAAATCAACGTCAGCAGAGTTAATATTTAGAGTGCAGTGCTACAGCAGATCCCAACTGTAGTGTAAACAGTTTAGCATGAACGAATAATGGCCACGAGTCTCCCTGATTTCACCATCATCATCTCTGCTGCTAACGGTCAACCACTGTTTGGGCCTGTTTGAGTCTTCAAAGTAATAAACCTACCATCACACAGGTTAGTCTTTATAGAGGGCTTTGGCGTAGCGTACTGCTTAATACGTAATTCATTGGTGCTTATTAGAATTCAGCAATTCATGAGAACATGTCGGTTGCCACGTTGGGAACCATCCCCACCTGCTCGGAGTCATTAATAGTCAAGCAATTTAAAAGTTATTAAAAAGGGCAACACCAACCTCACTTTCTAAAAGGCCATCAGGTTTGCAGTTACAAGTATGAATAAGTAATCAATAAAGGAACCGATAACAGAGTCTTTCATTATTGTTAATGTTAATGAAGGCATTTTATCCAGCTATATGTCAAACGGGTCAAATGGTCCATGGCAATGGCCTTTTGGATGAAAGAATGTCATTAATTCTTATCTTTCTAATGGATGAATTGGTCTTTATTTAGCATTTCAAGTCACAGAATACATGTATCCATAAAGCCGTTAGTTACAACTGCTCACTGCTATCTCGTCCACACTCCTGTTGACGTCCTAATTATTAGTTACATTTACAGGCTTCATATCTTAATCTTATTTTTTTTAAACTTATTTACATCAGATTTAAATCAACTGTTACACTGAGAAAAACGCTAACGTCATATTATATAGGCCTTGTAACAATTACACCCAAAATGTATGTTACTATGTTATACTTAAATAATAATAACTGACTAACTAATCACGTTTCAAACAAAAAGGTACATATTTTGTCATTTCATCTTCTCAGTTGCTAGGATTTCCTTCTTACCTTTACTTACTTTGTAATAAATGGAATATCTTAAGGTTCTGGACTGAAAACACAGCAGTTGTTCACATCACCTCACACAACAGATTGTTAGATTAAGCTATTTCAGTACAAGTTCAGTCACATTATTGTTGTTGTTGGGCCCAAGTGGTTCAATTTATCGCCCCCCTCCATCCCTCCACCCTAAGATTAGAAAACCTGAATATCTATTCCCAAACTGAGTTTTACTGTTTAATCCTGCAGGAGCTTTCAAATAAAAATACACATCCCTGTTTTCCACCCAGAGTCCCAGGAAAGAGTGGATGAAAACACCATCAGATCCCTCCTGAAGATTCCCTCCGTGCATGCTGCCGACCGCGGCGTCTACACCTGCACCGCCGTCAACTTCATTGGAAACTCCTCCGTCAGCGTCCGGCTGGACGTCCACTCTCCCGACGGCTCCCGGTCACCAGTCCTCTCTGACAAACCGGCTCCACCTGCTGCCAGTGATGAAAACGTCTACATTGACATCCAAATTGCCAAGCAGACAGTACGCGGTATTACCATTCAGTGGTACGCAGCGTTGGAACGCCCAACAGAAACCTGGTTCACCATCCACTTTGGCAGCGCGGGCAGTGATCAAAAAGAAATGATCTTCATCGGCCCTGGGATTCACTCTTACTCCGTCTCTGATTTGATGCCTGCTACCAAATATGAGATATGTGTAACCCTTAAAAACCAGGCGCCGCGTAACGGCCAGTGTATTGTGTTCGTAACAGGAAGTGACATCACAGAGATGGAACAGAGGGAGCAGCTGATACACATCGTGGTTATAGTTTTAGCCATGGTGCTGGCAGTCCCTATCGGCATGTATGCCTGCACCACCGACACCAAGTTGGCCTGCCTGGAGGGTATCATGGAGTCCTGGAAGAACCGGCGGAGGGAGAGGAACTCATCAGGGCTGGAGCGGGAGAGGCAGGGCACCTTCGACAGCCTGCAGGCGGCCAGCGACGAGGGCCTGGTCAACAAAGATTCCAGTGAAGACAGGAAGGTGAGGAGAAGGTCAGAAGACAGACAACATAAAGGCAAAGGCGACCACAGCAGACACACAGCCGAACTGTATTAAATTACTGTTTGTCAAGGCAACGAGGGAAAACCTGACACCTTGTAAAACACCAATGTCTCAGTCAGTATCAGTTATTTTGGACAAATACAGATCTAGTGTATGAGATGGATTTTAATACAGAAGAATGATATTTTTGTCTTTCCTGGCTTTAATTTCATCTCTCCCTCTGTTCTAGGCTGCGGAATTTGTTGCAAAGATGTGAACGATGACCGTTATGTCAAGAGTGTAAATCAAGGATTAGTGCATGGTTGCATGTTTGTCTTGTTATTATACGTTTAAACTTAAATCATCAAACTTCTTAAATTGCTGCTTTATACAGTATAATACCTCTACGATTGATTTAAATGAAAGAGTGCTGACATTTTCAACTACTATTTCAATAGTAGCTGCATACTTTATGTTGTTAGGTTTAAACCCCCAACATTGTATTCAACAACCTGTACAAAGAAAGACACAGAGAATTGAGTATGGTATACTTGCAAGGAGAGTGCTCGGAGACTGTTCAGTTACAATCCTCCAAACCCACTCTGAAGCAGCCTCCGCTCTCCTGGCATTTTATTGTCTTAGGAGCGCCCTAGTTACATAAGGTTTCAACTGCTGAGGGAAGGGGTGAAATCAGTTGAACCCTGTTTGCCCTGCACAATCTACAACAATTGCATACCTTTCCGGGACAGGCAATTCCTCCCATGCAGTATGAGAGATACATTGAAACTGCCTGCACTCCCTGCATATCTTTCAAGGACAGGCAGTTTCTCCTCCTGCACTAAGAGAGATACACTTGTATAGAGAAACACATCTAGTAAGTATAAAAGAGAACAACACTTCTAGTAAGGAAAATAGAGCAATGAGTGAAATAACTTTTGTACAATTACCCAACATATGTTAATCTATATTATTTCATGTATTTATCTATTATTTCATGTATTTATCTATGGAATCAAAATGGGTGAAATGACTGTAGCTGTGTATCAGCATATGTGTATGCGTACAAACCTTGTAACAAATGTCTGAATAAAAAGATTACTTTTTTTAATTTAAAGGTAGATTATTTTCTATCTGCAAGGTCATAACAAATATTTTCAAGACTTTTTATAGTGGTAAAAACACAAGTTTGTGATGATACGTCAATCTGTTTGAGCGTGAAACTCAAGTTTAAAGCTCTGAATTAAATCCATGAGTACAAACATGTTATTTTTGAACCAATTTGATTGTTTTCTCCTGACTAGCCATAACATATCTTTTGATTATAATTAAATGAAGAGTTACCTGAGTTATGGAAAAGGAGCATCAAATAAATCGTTCTTCTTTTTTTCAGGCTGTTATTGTTATTTATTTTGATTATTCATATTTATGAAAAACGATTTTATTAATCAATGACCAATGTACAGGTGAGTTGTTGGGGAGTATTACAATATTAACTAATAAATAGGATACAACTACAAACATTTTCAGCATCACAAGTTGTATAATAAATAGTGTTTCCAACTGTGTCCTCGGCTCATTGGTGGCCCCTAAGACACAAGCTGAACTCTGGGTAACAATAACCTTGCATCCCGTTTCAGATCCTGAAACTTCTAACACAACGTTGCTAATTGGCTGACTGGTTCTACTTGTGTTGGATTTGCTGTCACCTGGTGTTATATAGGAGCCTGATTTAGGATTAAATACATGCTTGACAAAGGTCAACTTCACTCAAAGGCTCAAACCCCATAGCAGTTAGGGGGGGGGGGGTTATT